>NC_081417.1:135953379-136248379 GCF_949786415.1 Peromyscus eremicus
CCGCGTGGCCGACGTCTACAGGTGAGGCCGCCCCGACCCGGCCCCGCTGGGGGCGGCACCGCGGGAGGGGTTTCCGGTGACAGGCTTGGGAGACTGAGGCGCTGAGTGCGGGAGGGGCTTGTCCTGGCTCACCGAGGAATCCGGAACTGGAAATGTGTTGGGAGCGCTTAACGCGTGCCAGGCTCCATCCACAACTGACAGTGCACTCATTGGTCGCCGCGCTGAATTAGGCCAGCGTGGCACTGTTCTCTGGGTGCCGTGGTGATGTACGGCGGGGAAGCCCGCGGGAAGAAGCAATCACAGTGACAGTTTAGAAAGAGTGCCCTCCAGATGATAAAACAGTTTGAGGTTGTGTTGTCCCAACCTGTGGTTATTGTCCCCAAGACAGGCGTGTGGACTTTAAGCCCGGGGTCCTCTCTGGAGCCCTGCCTTGTGCCAGAGCTCTGAGGAAGAGGAAGTTGGGAGTACACCCGAAGGACCCCTTTCATGCATCTGCCTTCAGTCCAGGAAAGGTCCACCAAGGTGATATGGCTATGTGATATGGATTTGTGCTCTTTTGCCCCCAGGTACTGCCAGTGAGCGTACCCAAGGAGCTCCTGGAGGACCTGTTGCCAGGACCAGTGACCCTGGTGATGCAGCGTTCCAAGGAGCTCAACAAAGACCTGAACCCCTTTACTCCCGTGAGTCACTCGGTTTTCCCTGTGATCTGAATCAGACTTCTTCGGCCCTTGAAATCTTCCTCCCATTCATTCCCTATTCCTCTGGCTTCACAGCTTGTTGGCGTCCGGATTCCTAACCATGCCTTCATGCAGGACTTGGCCCAAATGTTTGGGGGACCACTTGCACTCACCAGTGCCAATCTCAGCTCCCAGGCCAGCTCGCTGAGTGTTGAGGTGAGAATTGGCCCCAGCAGGCTAAACTACTGTTTCCTCAGAACCAATAAGGCTGACGCTGCCCTGGCAGAAATTTGGGCCTTTGGTTCAGCAGTGAGAAAGCTACCTATTTGGCATGGTTTAGAGGAGGGCATCCAAGTGAAGGAGTCTTGAAGGGGGCAGGTGGGGCATACTTGTAATGCCAGCACTAGGAGGCCAAGACAAGAAAATCTGTGTTTTGTTTTTTCAAGACGGGTTTCTCTGTGTAGCCCTGGCTGTTCTGGAACTCACTCTGTAGACCAGGTTGACCTCGAACTCATAGAAATCTGCCTGCCTCTGGCTTTCTTTTTTTTTTTCTTTTCTTTTTTTTTAACGAATTTATTTTTTTTATTTTATGTGCATTGGTGTTTTACCTTCATGAATGTCTATATGAGGGTGTCAGATTAAAACTGGAGTTACAGACAGTTGTGAGTTGCCTTGTGGGTGCTGGGAATTGAATCTTGGTCCTCTGGAACAGCAACCAGTTCTCTTAACTGCTGAGCCATCTCTGCAGCCCCCAGAAACTTTTTTTTTTTAAGTGTTGGAATGTTTTATCTTGAGAGGCCAGGGAAGAACAGGTGTATTCTTTGTATATATAATAATAGATTAAAGAGATGCTGGGGGTGGTGGCTCACACCTTCAATCCCAGCACTTGGGAGGCAGAGGCAGGCCAATCTCTGTGAGTTCGAGGCCAGCCTGGTCTACAGAGTGAGTTCTAGAACTTCATAGAACGACCCTGTCTTTAAAAAAAAAAAAAAGGAAGAAAGAAAGGGTTCTAGGAAGTAAAGACAGCCTTGTGAGGGGAGCAGCTGTAGCTGTAGAGACCTGATAACAGTGCTGAGAACTTGGGACACTAAAACATACGTTCACTTCTCTGTCACAGAGCCATTAAGTGACAGTCTTTTGTGTGTGTGTGTGGCAGGGACTGGTGGGGGAGGGGGGCAGGGTTTGAGACAGGGTCTTCACTGTGTAGCCCTGGAACTCCTTATATAGAACAGACTGGCTTTGAACTGCTTCTGCTTCCTGAGTGCTGGAATTAAAGGCCTAGGGCAGGGTCTTAATACTGTAACTCAAGGTGCTCTTGAACTCAGGATCTTCAGGCCTCCCCATTTTTGGATCTTTAACAGCACACCTGGCCTCACCCAATTTTTGACTCCTGACCTTATTGTTTTATCTCTGCTTGCCAGATAGGCCGGAGATAAGATCATCGTAATCCTGTCTTGGCTATGTGGTTTAGAACAAATGAGCATAAAGAAACTTTACTCCCTGTTGTTATATTTAAATTAGATACAGTTAAGTGAGAGGGCCTTGGAAATGTAGTGCCTGCTTTATTTGCTCTTGGTAGCTGTACCGTATGGAGCAGGGTGGGGGTGTTATCAGAGGAGAGGGGTAAGTTCTTACCTTGTCAACAACTCTGGGCCAGCACAGTCATTGTTTTATTGGTAACCCGTATTTATGATTCTCCTGTCACTAAGACCCTGGCTTAAATGCACTGGAGACTCTTCACTGAGGACAGAAAGACTAGCTCATTTAACAGTACAGCCCAAGGACTGAGTACTGCGGGTGGTGTGTTTGCAAAGTCCACCCTCTTGACTTCCATTGAGGTCTAGGATCTGGCTGCTAGAGCTGGAAAGACTCTTAGTAGTCACCTCGGCTGGCCCTCTCCCTTTAGGAACTTAGATGAAGCAATTTCATGCATCACATAGATATGATAGAAAGTCCAGGGTTAAAGCCCATCTCTGGGCTCATACCCAGTGTGCCACTTATTGGACTTAGGCCTCCACAGCCCCTGTAGTATTAGGATTTCCTTTTGGTACATTAAGGTTTTCTTTATGACAGATGTAACTTGGAGTGCATATCTAAGCGGGCTGCAGACTGGGTGTTAACTGTTTCCTTTGACACAGCTGAGCCTAACTAAGAGGTTTCTCTTCTGCTTAGAGGAAATGCCTGGATTTAAATGTGAGCCATGTGTGCAGGGTGACAATATGGCCATGCCCTTCTTTTACCTCTTTTCAGGAGTTCCAAGACCTCTGGCCTCACTTGTCCTTGGTCATTGATGGCGGGCCAATTGGGGATAGTCAGAGCCCCGAGTGCCGCCTCGGCTCTACTGTGGTTGACTTATCTGAGCCTGGAAAGTTTGCCATTATTCGCCCGGGCTGGTAAGGCTCTTTTCTTGTGCCACTGGGATATGTGAAGGAGGTTGGAAAAACAGAAGCTTTGACGGGCAGAGTTCATTCCCATCTTGTCTTGGTTGGGGGCACTGAGGGCCACCACAGGGAGGTAGGCAGTGGGCTGGGACCAAATTTGCTGAGATGGCTTTAGGATTCAAGTTTGATGAACAGAGCATGGGATAGTAATTGTTCGTGGTCAGACTGTAACTGCCTTCTATGTCTTCCTCAGTGCCCTAGAAACCACTACAGCCATCCTCCAACAGAAATATGGGCTGCTTCCTTCGCAGAGGTCCTGTTCATGAAACTTGGGGGGGACCCAAGGACCATGCTGGATACTATGTGTCTGCTAACTGGTTGGCAAGGCCTCATTGGCAGAGGCTCCTGGTGCTCCACCTGTAGCCTGGCTTTTTAGGGAACATCTCTCTGAACACTGTAGGCCAGAAGCTGCAGGTTGAGCCTTGTAGAATCATAAATCAACCAAAAATTGAACAAAGGTAAGAACATTCTTAGAGCGGCCTTATTATTTTAAGGCCTCACTTTTTAAGTTGACAGTAAATTGAGTGCAAAACTAGACTGTGCAGTCTAGAAGTCTCAGGACCAATGCAGGAAAGTCAAGGAGCCCAAGACAGCTTTCCTGGGTACCAGAGAGAGGTCATTTTAGGGAAATTATCCTGGGGGTCCCAAGTGAAATAATACTGGAAAAGAAAATCTTGACTGTTCTCGGCCAGTGACTTTCTTATTTATTGATAAAATAAATCATATAGTTCTGTGTTCTATTTAGCTTCACTGTTTCCTCAGAAGCCTTTTCTCTTTGTTCATAGGTGTGCCAAGTAGTCTCCATAATTATTTTTGAGTATTTAAGCTGTATTTTTCTTTATTATTAAAAAATGCTGCTGCAAACAATTGTCAATGGTTTATTTTTCTTTTGAACTATTCCCTTAGGGTAGGGTTTCTAGGTCAAGGTGTGTATGTGCATTATGGCTGTGGATGTAGATTAGCCTTCAGAAGATGACTTCAGTCAAGTCTCATTGAGGATGCCTGTTCCTTCCTCTTGGCCTTGCTGCATCCAAGCTCTATGTGGAGGAGATGAAATTAGCACTGCTTAGATCCAGCCCTCCTCCTAAGCTACAGGCTGAGTGGCCAGCCCTGCTCATCTGTCAGGCGGGGTTTAGTGTTGGTCAGTGGGCTGGTTGTCCTTGAAATGACTTGTATTCCACCTCATGCTCCCCCACTTGCTACCATTTTCCAGAGTCGTGGCTCAGCCTTAGCCTGTAAACCAGTAGTGGTTTTGGTGAACATTTTCAAGTGTGTTTTGAGAATCTTGCTGAAAAATGTTCCGTTGGTCTTACTTTAACAAGGATCCTTGCAATTAGCATTAGTTTGTTTATAAATAAGTACTGGCTTGTTAACTTCCCTCTAGAAATCTTACATAAACTCGTCATTTAAGCAAACCCATCTCCATTGTGCTAAAAGTAGCCAGCCCAGCCATACACTAATTTGTCACAGACTGACCTAGAGGTCAGCAGTTATGAGGGCCGCAAGAGGAATGTGTACTGGCAAATACTTCATATTTAATACAAATCACAGTAGTCCTGAAAGTGGCCCTAGTGGGTGGCCTCCCCAGCCTAGACAGCTGAAGGGAGAGTGACCTAGTCCTCTCTGCAGCTCTGTGTTCATCTGGGAAAGGCTCTGGAACACAGAAGTATTTTCTTGGAGGAAAAATAGCTGACCATCAGGCCTGGGTGTAGCTGTAAAGAAGGGCAAAACAGCCAAGGTGCTAGCTACATGGCTACACCAAAAGCAAGGTCCTGTAAGCTTCAGGAAGGGAGCCTGGATCAGATTCCCCAGAACCTGACAGTAAGTAAGGTGCTTAGTAATGAGTGTGGATGCGCAGGGTTTCCTGATAATGGGCACAGGAATCTCCTGGAAGGACCGAAACAAAGTCCCCTTTTAGAAGTGCCAAATACGGTTCCCTGTATTCAGCAAGAAGACGTGGGAAGGTGCCTGAGGACTTGTAGGCTGTCCAAAGGAAGTAAGGTGCATGCTAGCTCAGAACCCTGAGACCCTTTTAAGCACAGTGGCTGGCAACTCCACTACGTAGCCTGCCGCAGCTGCAAGCTAAAGGATGTGGAGCTGCCCTGAGCCGTGTGCAGCCTCCTGCCAGACTCCTCCATCAGGCCTTGCTTCATCACCCCAGCACCACCAGTCCAAGGGCCAGGCTCTGTTCTACATGAGTGAGCTGGCCCACCCACAAGCACCCATTGCTACTTGGGACTAGTGTGTGCCTATAGCCTCAGCTGAACCAGCTTGGTGACCTAATGAGGTTTGAGTACTGCCCCTCACATCAGCCACTGCTCCTTTTCCTTGACGAAGTGCTCTGCCCAGCGGCGGGTCAGCTCTAAATACAGGCCGGGCTGGTGAGGCAGGTAGTCCAAATAGAGGCGAGTTGGCGTCTTCTTGGGAACAGCCTTCTCGATCTGCGTGCCCTCGTGCCACTCATTGAAAGAGGTGATGGAGACGATCTCAGGCCTCACAGTCAGGGCCGCCTGCAGGGCTGTCTCGTAGTACTTGCCGTTGACCCTGTTCCGAGTATTGTGGTTGTTCCAGGGCCGGATGCTGGTGTCAATGTACCCAGGCCCCACGCTAGGGATGAACATCAGGTTGTTGGTATCACAGAAGTTCTTCACAGCTTTCCAGTTCTGATGGGAGGAGCCAAAGGAGAAGCCATTGGAGGCAAAGTAGGTGTACATTCCATCGAATCCTGCTGCAAGGATATCATGGGTGTGGCCCTCCTCCACCAGCAGCGCTATAAAGACCCCGTCGTAGGGAGTGTTCCGGATCGAGTGGGGCCCGTTTTGTGTCAGGAGGTGGGCCCAGGCCTCAGGGGATGTCAGGTATGAGTCGTAGACATAAAAGAGTGGGAGGCTCTTGCCCATGCTGTTCTTATAACGGTAAAATGCACCATGGGAGCCATACCTGAGGAGCAGGAGGGAGAGGCTTGAGTTGGTTGTGAGAAGCCAGCACAGTCGAAAGAGCAGCCACGGGGGAGATCTTTTTTCTGTGCTCACAGTCTAGGATTCAGCAGGTTACTTGTTGAACTTACGCCTTCAAGTATTAGCCTGCCTCCCTTCCCAGGCCTCGCTGACCTGTCATCCATCCCTAAGCCTCTTCTCCCAAGCCAGGCCACCACATCTTCGTCTGCATCGGGGCAGCAATCTCCAAATTGGTGCCTTCCTATGGAACCTGATCTGACCACTCCTTACTGTGACCTGTAAGGATGCCCCTGGGGGATCTGAACTTCCCTATTTTCATTCCTGCTACTACTCACCAGACTCCACTCCCTAACTGGCCTTTCTACCAACCTTTATGTGACCTTGCCCCATCTTAGGACATTCCATCTGCCAATTCTCTCTCTGCCTAGAATCTTCCCTTTTTCTCCAGATCTTTGCAGAACTAACTTACTATTATTATTTTATTATTTGAGACAGGGTCTCACTATGTGGCCTGGAGCTCAGTAAGCCTTGAGCTGACTTATTTTAAAAACCAGTGTGGAGGCGGGGATGCATGATGGATCTGGGGGGAGTTAGAAGAGTAGGAAGAGTGAATATGATATTTAAAACTACTTTTAACTCCAGCTTCCTCTTGTGGCCTCTGGGTACATACAGACACACACATACATATAAATAAAAGAATAAAATCTTTAAAAACCTTGGGGATTGAATCCAGGGCCTCAGGCATGATGGTGCATGCACGTGGCCTCAGCACTTGAGATGCTAAGGACAGAAGACTAGGAGTTCAGGGCAGCTTCATAAGAGCTCAAGGCCAGCCTAAACTATATGAGACCCTGCCTCAAAAACAACAGAATTCGCCGGGCGGTGGTGGCGCACGCCTTTAATCCCAGCACTCGGGAGGCAGAGCCAGGCGGATCTCTGTGAGTTCGAGGCCAGCCTGGGCTACCAAGTGAGTCCCAGGAAAGGCGCAAAGCTACACAGAGAAACCCTGTCTCGAAAAACCAAAAAAAAAAAAAAACAGAATTCTAGGCTCACTCATTCCTTTTAGCCTAACAACCATATTTATATCTCAGTTCTGGGAACTGTGGAGTCCACAATCAAAGTGCCTAACAAGTCTGATTCTTGGTGAGAGTTCTCTCAGCTGACAGGTGGCCACTAACTCGCTTTATGCACACATGGAAAGCAAGAGTCAGCCTCTAGGTGTCAGCACACAGGGCAAGTCCTCTCAGAAGCACATATCACCACCATTGTAAAGTAATTCCTTGAGAGCTGGGACATATGATACCTGCTCATGCTCAAGCTTCGCATATAAAGGACCCTGGGTTTGATCTCCAGATCCATAAAAAGAGGAAAAACAAAAACTTCTTGGGCACATCCTTAACACAAAACTTCACTTTGCTTTTTATTGGTTTTTTTCATACTGCAGATAGCTGTGGTTTCTCACTTCTTGGTTGGGGAGCTCTGCTGCACCACCAACCATTAGACTATAAGTATGAAGTAGAATAGCTGTATGAAGATAATAGCTGTATGTGTCAGCACCGAACAGTTTTTCAGTGACTACAAGTATGTATGAAGCACCTGCGTACTATAAAACAAGACTCAGGGCCCCAGAACTGGACCTGAAACTCAGTTCCCAGGACCCTCAACAGCTGCTGGGAACACACATATTCCACCCTGGATTGCCTGACCTGGCCCTCCGTCCCTTCTATCCCGACTTCCATCTAGAGTCCCATCTTACGTGTCAATGATGTACTTGATGTTGTCATGGACAGTGATGTCATCCCGGCCCTTGTAAGGTTGGATATGGAAGGCCACCTGTCACAAACAGAGGAGTTGCAGATCAGGTGACTATTCAGGAGTAGCACGACACATACAGCTTAATGCCACCAGCCATGGCTTGTAGGGAGGGGCTGAGTTCGAGAAAGCCTGGCAAGGATGGGCACAATGAAGGCTGCCACTGCCCTTCAGGTCAAAATGAAGGGTGAAGGTTTGTCTGTGTCCCACAACAGGGCATCCAAGAATCATTCTGGGGTCACTGCAGGATGGTGCTCAGTTTTCTACCTCGGTCAGCTCCAATCATGAACACCATGAGTCATGTGCCTACTCTCTGCCAATGGAAAATGTGCCACCATCTGTTAAACCTGCCAGTAGTGACCTCGGGAAGGCAAGGGGGATCCTCTGTCATTTCTCTTCTTTTACCTCGGATGTAGGAACTGACTTCCTCTATTGAGGTATTTGAGAAGAATGGCCACACACACAGCCTTCCACTCCGAAGGGGAACCTGCTTGCGGAGGCCTAGCATTGTCCTCCACTACGGAGTGGAGTCTAGAATTCCGTCTGCAGGTTCATTTGGTTCTTGCCTGCCCAGGATCCAGGATCAAGTGTCTCCAACCTAACCTATATTACTTAAGAAATGGAGAGATGATAGCTCATGAGTTAAGAGCACTGGCTACTCTTCCAAAGGACCTGGTTTCCTGGCACCCATGTCAAGTGACTCACAACTAACTCCATGGGGATCCAATGCCCCTGGCCTCCGCAGGCATCTGCACACACCTGTGCATACCCACACACAGATACAAAATTTTAAAAATACAAGTAAATATAAACAAAGATATTAGTAGTCTTCCATTTGTCCCCTAATTAGTTTTCTCAAAATTAAAAATGGTAACAGTTAACACAGTGCAGCCTGCTAGACCCTCTCCCAACACCACACTTACGTTCCTGTCAGCCTCAGCCACCCAGCACTAACTGGATGGCAGAGAAGGGGCATTCTCCAGAATGAGCGCTTGTGTAACCTTTTGAACTCACCTGGATGTTGTACTGATGAGCAGTGTCCAGAATGGCAGGGACCAGATCATCTGAGGGTTCCCCGTTATCATCAGCCATGCCAGGTGGGTACCAGGAAAGAACCAAGACTCCTAAACAAGACAGAAGCCCCTTCAGTGGTACACAGTGTGCCCCTCCCCGCTCCCCGCCCCATCAGCAGATATGTTCTTCTCAGAAATCATCTCCACCTGCATGATTCCTGAAAACCTTGAGCCAGGATTCTGCTAGGTTCTTAGGGACAGACCTGGGGCGCAGAGCTTAGCTGGCCTCGGAGCTGTCCGCACCAGCAGTGCTGAAGTTCTGCAGCCAAGGGGACCCGCTGAGGAGTGAGTGCATCATCTGGTAGCAAAAGGAAGGCTTAAGGGGTGGCCATGCCCACTCACCTGGAAGCCACAATCCTACCTCTGGGGTCCTACCTGAAGAAAAGCCTTGTGAAGAAGTCCTAGCCTCGTGCTTCCCATGGGAGAGAGCACCTGCCTTGACTGACTGCCCGTCTAGAAAGCAAGCCTGGACAGACTAGCCCGCATCCCAATTATCTTTGTCCCATTCCCTCCTTATCCATTCATTCATTCATTTTTTATTTTGGAGATACCGTCCCACTATGTAACCCTGGCTGGCTTCAAACTGGGAATCTTTCTGCCTCACTCTCCCAAGTGCTAGGATTATGGCCTTCGACACTAAGCCTGGATCTGGACCTTGCAGCTCTCCCTCACCCCATCTTGAGGTATAACAAGATGTATCATTAAAAGCTAGCAGAATTCAGTGACAAAAATCTAAGCTGGGTGAGCCTCCCCATGCCAGCATAATGCAGGAGGTTCTCCAGGACCCCTGGCTGGGCACTTCATGAAAGCTCCCGTCCTTGTCATATGTGTGCCCACCCTCCAGCCTGCTAGATCAACCATACGGCTGTTGCACTCCTCTGCACCTGCTGTGAAAGCAGAGGCCTCCCTAGGCTCTCCTTTGAACCCTAGACTTGAGGGACCAGGATCCCTGCTCTCCTGAAACCTGGAAGATCAACATACTTAAAGCTGCTCTTCTTACTAACACCAACTTTACCCTATGGAAGGCCCCTGGGGTTGTGGGTAAGAAAGACCCAGAAGGTACAGTGGAAATTAGAAGGAAGGGGCAGTGGTGTGCAGTAGGCCCGGGATAAGAGTGAGAGGTCAGGTTGGCAGGAGAGTGGGACCAGGGCCCCTGTGGAGGGGCATCAAGAGCTGAGGTTCAGGAAGGAAGGGTGAGGCTGGGGGACAGACTGGCTAGGGGGACTCACCGATGGCGGCTTCTTTGAGCTGGGTCATGTGCTCTCGTAGCACATCGGGGTCCCGTGAGCTGTAGGGCCCCAGCTCCGGGTAGAAGCTGGAGCCCAAGTCGTCTGGAGGGCTGTGGCGGCCACGCGGGTAGCTGGCCGAGATCTTGGGGTCCCAGTGCGGCACCATGACATGGTCCCAGTGAATGTAGTGGCCCTCGCGCCGCGGACTCCCGTACCACGAGTAATAGAAGGCATGCAGGTCGGAGTAGACGCGCAGGTTCTGCCGGGGCGCGGGATCGGCCTCGGCTGGGCCCAGCGAGGCGCGTGGGGCGGCTGTGCGCGGAGGCGGCGGCGGCGGAGGGGCGGCGGGGGCGGCCGGGGCGCGGGCGGGCGCGGGATTCCCTTCCGGACGCCGCTCGAAGGGCGCTAGCTCCGGGCCCGGGCCCAGTGCGGGCAGCCCATCCGGGGCCTTGAGCGTGCGCAGCCCCATGAGCGTGCCGAAGGCGAAGAGCAGCACCAGGAAGAGGGCGATGCAGGCGCGGCGTCGCCGCCGGGCCATGGCTTTCCCGCGGTGCCGGCTGCCGCGCTACCGGCCCCGGAGCCGCGCCATCCCGCCCGCCCGCCCACGCGTCCCAGGCCACGGCCCGCAAGCGCCGCGCGCCCAGGGCGGCTCCGCGCCTGTTCCCCGCAGTGCGGGCGGGCCCGGCACACACAAGATGCAGTGGCGCCGACCAAATGAGAGCGAGTGGAGGGGGGACCAGGCAGAGGAGTGCGAACCCAGCCTGGCGCCAGTGCAGAGTCCCGGGGCGAGTGCACTTGGGATCCGGATGGGTTGCAGGACCCGACCTTTCTGGTAGAAGGCCGGGGCGGAGGGTGGGAACCGAGGGTCTCTCGGCCTCTTACCGAACCTTCCTTCCACTGAGTTCTATCACCATCACCCCAGTTCGCTGCAGATGCCCAGTACAGAAGAGAGGCGTTGTGGGCCACCCTGCAAACTCTAGCTGGAGCCAGGAACCTAGTGGAGGGCCGCAGCTTGCAATGGAGCCTAACTCCAGGGCCAGGCTTGGCTCTCCTGTGCGCCCTGCGCAGTAGTACTGACTTGTCTTGGCCATCTATGCACGGTCCCCCATTCCTCCTCAACTCTGCTTCCAGTAGGCGGGCAGCACCCCCCTTCCCTCCCACACTGAGATTGAAGCCAGGGCCTTACACTCATGCTGGCAACAGTTCCACAGCAGTGAGTGAGTTCAATCCTCTTTGCTACTCTGTATTTTGAGACTAAGTTCCGCAGGCTGACCTTGGACTCAATCTATAGCCCAAGCAGACCTTGAGTTTGAACCATCGATCCTTCTTTCTACCTCAGCCTCCCAGTGCTGAGGTGATAGGTGTGAACCGCTACTCCTGGATTGTTTATTGTTTTCTAAGACGAAATCTCACAGAGTAGCTGAGGCTGGCCTGAAATTTTCTGTATGGCCCCGGCTAGTCTTGAACTCAGGATATTTCTGCCTTTGGCTCCAGACTGCTGGTATTACAGGCATGCATCACCATGCCTGGCTTTTCAGAAGGTTTCGGCAGAACTCCTATCACGTCTCACTAACATAAGTTGATCACGTTCACGTTGAAGCCAATCCATTGCCAAGGCCAATGAGAAATGTGAACAACATCCAAAGGACGCGAGAAAAATGGCCTTGAGTGTCTGTAGTGTCACCTTACCTTTGCAGAGCTGGAGTTCTTAAGAGGCCCAGCAGCGCAGGTAGATTTACCGTGGAGAAGGTAGGAACAAGTCAACCTTCTGACCCAGGAGTACAAGTCAACAGCAGAGGTAGAGGTGGCCTACTTACTGTGCCGACATACTGCGAATAGACATAAAAAATCAGCCGGAAGTCTGGGTCTAGGTCACCCAACCCAAAGAAAGTTGGTGGTCAGAAGTTCATCTCCAGGCAGGGAGAAGTCCAAATAACTCCCACGGAGGAGAAGAAAAGCCTTCAAGAAAAGGCTTATGCGGTCTGACATCACACTGAGGTCCTTGGAGGAAGCCCGTATTTACTGAAAGCCTGCTCCTACCACAGTGAAACAGGAGTTATCAAAGCCGTCCCTTGCTTTCAGATACCAAGGGAAGCTGAAAACAAGACGAGGCGATTGGGATGATTCAGTGGGTAGTAGTGCTTGCTGCCAAGCCTGATGATCTGAGTTCGAATTCAGGGACCCACATGGTGGAAGGAGAGAACTGAGTTCCACAAGTTATCCTTGACTCCACATTCATGTCACTGTGCACGCACACCCCACCCCCATGACACGCACATAAGTAAATAAATGTAATTTTTAAAAATTCAGCAAACAGAAAAGAGTCGATGAAAGGACATGGACACACTGTTGCTTACAGATGAAATACTGGCTAGACGTGGTTGTATGCAGCTGTGGTCCCAGCACACAGGAGGCTGAGACGGGAAGTTTGAGTTTAAGGCCAGCCTGAGATGCCCAGTAAGAGCAAGTTTTAAACATCAAAACGAACCAAACAATAAAATATTAGTGTCGATAGCAGTGGTTCTTAACCTGTGTGTTTTGACCCCTTTGAGGACTGCACATCAGATATTTACATTACGATTCATAACAGTGGCAAAATTACAGTTATGAAGTAGTAATGGAATAATTTTCTGGTTGGGAGTCACCACAACATGAGGGACTGTATTAAAGGGTCGCAGGGTTAGGAAGGTTGAGAACCACTGGTCTACAGGCTGGAGAGGTGGTCAGTTAGGAGCACTACTTGCTCTTCCAGAGGACCCTGGCTTACATGACAGCTCACAACTGTCTGTATCTCCAGTTCTAAGAGATATAACTTCTTCTTCTGGTCTTCTCAGACACCAAGCATGTATGTGGTGCTCAGACACACATGCAGGCAAAACACTTATACACATACATTTTTTTGAAAATATTGTCTAATGCCTCAAATATTTTTTTTTGTTTTGTTTTGGTTTGGTTTGGGTTTTTTTTGAGACAGGGTTTCTCTTTGTAACAGCCCTGGCTGTCCTGGAACTCTCTCTGTAGACCAGGCTGGCCAGGAACTCACAGAGATCCACCTGCCTCTGCCTCCCAAGTGCTGGAATTAAAGGCGTGCGCCACCAAGCCCAGCTGCCCCAAAGATTTTATATTTTTTTTAAACAAGAACAGGTTACTATATAAATGAGGAAAAATGTTTATCAGACTGTAAGAAGTATCTCTTGGAAATTGAAAACAACAGAACCCAATTAAAAAATGTAAAGATCTATTTGTTTTTATTTTATGTGTCTTGCCTGCATATTATGTGCATGCAGTGCTCAACGAGCCCAGAAAAGGGCGTTGGATCCCCTGGAACTGGAGTTGGAGTCTTTTTCTATATTATGTTACAGTATCGAATACATAATGTTAAAAATTACACACCAGGGCTTGTAAGATAGTAAAAGCTCTTGCTGCCAATTCTAAAGACCCGACTTCAATCCCTAGAACCCACTGTAGAAAGAGAGAAACAACTCCCAAAGCTCTCCTATTACCTTCACATGCATAGGCATGCTTGTGACAGACAGACAGACAGATAGACACACACACACACACACACACACACACACACACACACGCACACACACATCTTTTTGTTTGTTTGTTTGTTTATTTAACATAATTTCTTTATTGATTCTTTGGGGATTTCACATCATGTACCCCAATTCCACTTACCTCCCAGTCCCCCCACATCTGGCCCTCACCACTGCAGAGTCCCCCCAAGAAATTTTTCTTAAAAATTTTAATTCAAACCAAACAAAAGAAGCAAGCGAACAAACAAACAAAAAACAACAGCAAAAAAAAAAAAAAAAAAAACCCTCTTTGCTCCTCCATGTTTCCCGCCTCTCCAACGCCTCTTCATTCATCCTAGTGACATTGGGAACTGCCTTGTGTCCCACAGCTTGTCCAATCAGCTTTACTTGTAGGTGTTCATTGCAGTGAGTCATTGGTCTGGTTCAAGGCCTCTGGTTTCTGGTAAACCATCATCACTGGATCCTCACCGAAACTCCTCTCAAATATTCCCCGAGGCCGCCCCAGTCATGGAGATCCTCCAGGTATCGTTCCACAGGACCAGTCCCTTCCCGAGCTCCAGCAGGTCCTAGATGGGTTAGATGTTAGCATGGGCCAACTCAAGGCCTAGCTGTGAGCCTGGGTGATTTCTGAACTGGTCAGTCCTGGTCACTGGGGCCTCCCCGTCAGGCGAGAGGCAGAACTGGCTCAGCATGGCCCTTTGATTTCATCACACATGGTTCCTGTGGCCCCCTGCCAACACACACATCTTAAAATAAAAGTTGAAAAAAGAAATAATAGGGCCAGGAGAGATGGCTCAACAGTTAAGATCACTTGCTGCTCTTGCACAGTACCTGAGTTAGGTTTCCAGAATCTCCATGATGCCTCACAACCATCCATCCCTAACTCCAGTGTCAGTGGATCTGACACACTCTTCTGCACTCCATGGGCAACAGGCACAAACATGATGTACATACACAAATGCAGACAAAACACTTATAGACATAAATAAATCTAAAAGAGATTATTTTTTTGATTGCAGATCACCCTGGCTAAAAGGTCATGAATACCAGCTGTAACCTTGTGCTGATGCTGGTCTTACTGGGCCCACATTCTGTTATTTCCCTGCAGCTTCTCAGCGAGGTTTGCAGAGAACCAGACAAAACCTGACCATAAGGGGGGGCTTCGCCTCCTCCAGTCTGGTTCTCCTTTCCCTGCAATTCACAAGGGCTGACCCACTGCTTCTGTCCTCTCCGGCTAGGATTTCTTTAGCTGCTGACCCTACATCAACATCTAAAACAAACCTAGAGTGGGAGATATAGCTCTGTGGTTAGAGTGTTGGCCTTGTACACACAAAGGCCCTGAGTTTGATCCCCAGCACTGAAAAAAACAGACATGGGTAGTACTTTCGTGTAATCTCACTATTATGCCAGGACTCAGGAGCTGGAGGCTGGAGGGTCAGAAGTTCTAGGTCATCTGTTGCAACATTTCAAGTTTGAAGCCAACCTGCACACAAAGACCTTGTCTCTTGAGATAGGGTCTCACTTTGCAGCCCTAGCTGACCTGGAACTCACTATGTAGATCAGGCTGGCCTTGGACTCAAAGAGATCCACCTGCTTATGTCTCCTGGGTGACAAAATTAAGGGCTTGTACCACCATACTGGCATTAAAATAGGTCTCTTTTTGTTTGTTTGTTTGTTTGTTTGTAAGGTGTACACTTGTATTAAGCGGGTCTCAAGTGTGTACTGGCAAGCCCCGGCTGCCTCAACACTTCAACCTACTCCCAGGGAGACCAAAGCCACCATACATCAAGTTGAGGGGACAAACAAAAGGAGGGCCATGATGGTTGACCATTCAAAAATAAAATAAAAAGTATTAAGGTGGAAGATCTGGGGAGGTTGTTTTGTTTTGTTGTCATTTGGTGGTTTGAGACGAGACAGGGTTTCTCTGTGTGGCAATGTTGGCTGTCCTGGAACTCACTTTGTAGACCAGGCTGGCCTTGAACTCACAGAGATCTGCCTGCCTCTCCCTCATGCCTGGCTCTTTAATTGCTTCTTAAACATACTGTGTTAATTCTTCCTTTAAATCTATACTTCCTGTTCACATTTCATCCATGATTCAAGCCATCTTCCCTCCATGGTCTCCATCTGAACCTCACCTCCAAGGATGATTGCTGACATCTTTGTCTCTTCTTCATTTTACAGAGGACAAAACAAAGACTTGCACCCTTGTTGCTGGGTCCTAATGGCTCCCTCAGAGGAGGGGGTGAGAAGGCGTGGAGTCAATGACACAGACCCCGGGAGTCAGGTGAAAGGCAAACAGCAAACTCCTTTATTCAGTAACAGGGAAAGCCTTATGTACCCTCTTCCCAGCATCCAGGCTGTGTACCGATCTAGTGACATTGCGTGGTTGTCCCTCATTGGCTGGGCACAATCAGGAGCTCTGACAGTACCTGTTGCTAGGCCCTCAGTCAGACTCCACATGATCAGGAACTCTGGACAGCACCTGTTGCTAGGCCCTCAGTCAGACTCCATGTTGGCTCATAAGGAAGTACATTATGTGCATGCCTTGGCAACTGGTTTGAGCCAATTTCCTCAACCCTTGGGCCTGTCCCACTATAGACCCTCAGGAAGAGGCTTAGCTGAGGTGAAGTAATATCCACCCTGACTCTTCACATAAGTGTCTCCTGTTCCTGGACACAGCCCGTAGAAACACTAACAGTGCTGCTCTTGACTGGCTTCAGATGTGATCTCGTCCTCTCCTACCCTGAGGTTTACAGAGCAGTGTTGGGGCAGAAAGGCTCCACTTAGTTCAGAACCATGCTCAGAAAGTGTGAATAGACACAGAAGAGGCAACCCAGAGCGGTTGGCCCTGGGGAATGAGACTCAGGAGTGGAAGAGGAAGATGGGGGATTACATCTTTATTACAGGACCTGCAGTATGGTTTGACTTTTAATACAATGTACAATATTTGATGAAAAATGAGAGTGAATTTAAACAAATTGAACAGTGAATCTTCTAAGATTGTGGATGTAGCAGGAAGGAATATAGGGAAATCGATGTCTCACAGGTTTATGGTAAGGATTACACAGAATAAGGCTGTTCATACATGTTTGTATTGGGTCAGACTCAAGAATTATTTTTACATTCGTGTGTGTGTGTGTGTGTGTGTGTGTGTGTGTGTGTGTGCATACCTGTACCATGGAGTACATGTAGAAGTCAGAGGACAATTGTGAAAGTCAGTTCTCACCTTCCACCACGTGGGACTTGGGGATTGAACTCAGGCTGTCAGGCTTGGTGGCAAGTGCCTTTATGTGCTGAGCTTTCTCTCAAGGTCCTAGTTTTGGCTTTGGGGAGCAAGGTCTCACTATGTAGTCCGAGCTGGCCTTGAACTCACATTACTCCTGCCTCAGCCTCCTGAATTCCGATCATGGGTACATATCACCATGCAAAGCTGGGTATTTGGAAGGAATTGGAGCACTGAAGTCCCACTTTTGAAGTCAGTGAACGCCTGTGCATTTTTTTTATTTACACTGCCAGGATTTGAAGCCAGACCCTCACACATGCTGGCAAGTGCCCTGCTGTGGAATATTATTTTAATTGGGCAAAGATGTATTACATTTGTTTATGCTGTGAAATATTACTTTAACTGTACAAAGGTGTGTTACATTTGTTTCTGCTGCCTTTGTTTACTGGTGTAAGGATGTATGAAATTTGTTTATGCTACATTTCTTTAATTATGAGAAGATGTGTCTGTCTAAAGCACCTGATTGGTCTAATAAAAAGCTGAATGGGCCGGGCGGCGGTGGCACATGCCCTTAATCCCAGCACTCGGGAGGCAGAGCCAGGCGGATCTCTGTGAGTTCGAGGCCAGCCCGGACTACCAAGTGAGTTCCAGGAAAGGCGCAAAGCTACACAGAGAAACCCTGTCTCGAAAAACCAAAAAAAAAAAAAAAAAGCTAAATGGCCAATAGCTAGTCAGGAGAGGGATAGGTGGGGCTGGTGGGCAGAGAGAATAAGTAGGGGGAGAAATTTAGGAGAGAGAAGAGCACAGGGAGAAAGAGAAGAACATGCCCAGGGCCAGCCAGGCAGCCGCCAGAAAGACACGGAAGGAGCAGGAAAAGTAGGACATACAGAAAGAAAGGTAAAAAGCCCTGAGGCAAAAGGTAGATAGAGAGAAACAGGTTAATTTAAGTTAAAAGAGCTAGCCAGACATGAGCCTAAGCTAGGCAGAGTATTCAAAACTAATAAGAAGTCTCCCTGTCATGACTGGGGAGCTGGTTGGTGGCTCCAAAGAAAAAGCCTGGTACAGAACTAAATAAGCATGCTTCGGATCTCCATGGAGATCACAGATAATGGCACAGGATAGTGCAGCTACTTAGGCAGACCAAGGACTCTGAACAAGGCCGATCACCCTCTTTGCAGCTGTCCTGTGTGATACACTGGGATGAAGGGGAAGATGTGACTGGGCACTAACTGGTTAGTGCCCATGCTTGTACCAAGTGACCCATCTTGGTTACTGATCCCAGACGGGTGACCTAAAACTTAGGGGCTGGAGATGTAGACTGTGCTTAGCATGCTTGAGGGGCCCTAGGTTTCATCCCAGGATGGGGGTGGGGTGGGAGGGAGAGGGGGACAGACTATCTCACCATCCTCAGCAACTTCCAGACCACTCTCAAGCCATCTCTGACCACTGGGCTATCCAGTTCCTTCTTCTAAAATATTTTATTTTTATTACAGGGTGTGGTGGCACCCACCTTGAATCCCAGCACTTGGGAGGCAGAGGCAGGTGAATCTCTGTGAGTTACAGGCCAGCCTGGTCTACACAGTGAGTTCCAGGACAGCCAAGGCCATGTAGAGAGACCCTGGTTTGGATATTTCTGTCTGTGATAGACAGACCTGAGTGAACACCGTGGCTCCCATTCCCTGATGTTCCTGACAGTCTGCAGTCCCTTTCCTTGAGCATGGACAGGATCTGTGACAAGCTTCTAGCCAGTAGAATCTGGCTGTGATGAGGAATGTTGGAGACATAATTAGGTTCTTAAATCAGG
Source organism: Peromyscus eremicus (assembly GCF_949786415.1). Lineage (NCBI taxonomy): Eukaryota > Metazoa > Chordata > Mammalia > Rodentia > Cricetidae > Peromyscus > Peromyscus eremicus. The sequence continues at coordinate 135,972,138 of NC_081417.1, forward strand.
TCAGCCCAAGTTAATTAAGATAGAGATGGTCCTGACTTAATAAAAAAAAATCCGAAAAGAGACTAGAAAGGGAGTCTATGGTAGGCTTGATGAAATAAGAATTCTCAGCTAGGCGTGGTGGCACATTCCTGCAAGTCCAGCATTTGCAAGGTGGAGGCAGGAGGATCAGGAGTTCAAGGTCATCCTTGGCTACATAATGAGATTCAGTTAAAGAAATGAAAGAGAAAAGAAGGCAAGCAGGCAGGCAGGAAAGAAGGAAGAAAGAATGGATGGATGGGTAGAAGGAAGGAAGAAAGGATAGATGGATGGATGGGTAGATGGATGGATGGATGGATGGATGGATGGATGGATGGATGGATGGAAGAAAGGATAGATGGATGGATGGATGGATGGATGGATGGATAGATGGAAGGAAGGAGCAGCTTCGTTGGGATTCTTGCTGGCAGGGACTTGCAGGTATCTGCCCACAGTCTGAAGGAACTTGGAAGCAAGTTAAATTCTGAAGGTGAGTTCCCATACAAGAATGCAACCCAGGGGGCTGGAGATGACGCAGTGGTTAAGAGCACATATTGCTTTTGCAAAGGTCCAATTCTATTCCCGCGTCAGGCAGCTCACTCTAGCTCTCTAGGGGATCTAACACCCTTTTGTTCTCCACACTTATATGAAGATATATACACATACACACTAATAATAATAATAATAATAATAATAACTAGTAATAATAACTAATAATAATAATAATAAAGATGGGTCAGGGTAGAGTACAGTGGCAAAATACTTGCTCAGCATGTACAGGGCCTTGCTGAGATGAAAAAGAGAGAGAGAGGGGAGAGGCAAGAAAGGAGAAAGGAAGGGAGAAGAGAGAGAGGGAGACAGAGGAAAAGGAGAAAGAAGCAATATATATGTAATGACACAGACGTGTTCTCCCGACGTTCCAGAGGCTGACAGGAGGATCTGCATTCAAGGCTGGTCTAAGCTACATAGAGACCCTGATTCAACAAACTATAAAAAAACCAAAGGGGAAAGGGAGCTGGAGATGTATGTGGCTCAGTTGGTAGAATGCTTGTCTGGAGTTCAGGAAGCCCTTGGTTCAATCTCCACACTGCATAAATTGAACTTAGTGGATCAGGCCTGTGACCCCAGGACTTGGAAGATGGAGGCAGGAGGACCGATGGGCCTCTACTACAGTAAGGGCATAGCAATTCAAGCTGCCGAGTTTGTGGTCCTGTGATACACAATACTAGAAAAGTAGTTGTCTTTGTTGTCTCCGTCACTAAATACACAGACCTGAGGTTTTTAGTTGGGACTCCTTGGGTCTGGTCTTAGCTCGGCCATGATTTTCTTGGACTTTGATATCATCCTGCATGCTATTTTGTCTCATGTAGCCCAGTCTGGCCTTGAACTTTCTATGTAGCAGAGACAGTCTTGATTGAATGTTCCAATCCTCCTGCCTCCACCTCTGCAGTGCTGAGATTACAAAACCACAGCTACACCCAAGACTTCCCTGCAGGCAGACTTTTCTCTCCCCAAATAACCACACGGAGACTTATTATTAATTACAAATGCTCGCTGATACTACCGCTTGTTTTTAGCTAGCCCTTATGACTTAATCAGTTTCTATTGATCTATGTGCTGCCCCAGGCTCGTTTACCTCATGTAATCCTGTTAGCTCTGTGCCTCATGGCATCTCCTCCAATTCTGCCCTTCTTTTCCCCAGCATTCTCTCTGCTCAGAAAATCCTGCCTAGCCATTGGCCAATCAGCTTTTTATTAACCAATTAGAGTAATACATATTTATAATGTATAAAGATTGTTCCACAGCACTTCCCAGGTTTCTTTCTTTTTAAGATATATTTCCAAAAAAAAGGACACATTTTGCCGGGCAGTGTTGGCACATGCCTTTAATCCCAGCACTAGGTAGGCAGAGCCAGGGGGATCTCTGTGAGTTCGAGGCCAGTCTGGTCTACAGAGCAAGATCCAGGACAGGCACCAAAACTACACAGAGAAACCCTGTCTCGAAAAAAAACAACAAAAAAAGAATATATTTACTTTCTTACATATTATGTGTGCGATCCTCCTGCCTCCACCTCTGGAGTGCTGAGATGACAAGACCCAGCTTCCCATAGTTCTTTTTTTAAAGAATATATTTATTTTTACTTTACATGTATGAGTGTTTTCCTGCATGTATGTATGTGTACTGTGTGTGTGGTGTCCACAGAAGCCAGAAGAGGACAGGAATTAAGGACAGTTGTGAGCCATCATGTGTGTGCTGGGAACCAAATCCAGGTCCTCTGCAAAAACAACACGTGCTCTTAACCACTGAGTCATCTCAGCTCCCCTACCCAGATATTATTTAAAGATTTACTACGTTTTAAGTGTGTGGTGTGTGGTGTGGTGTGTGTGTGTGTGTGTGTGTGTGTGTGTGTGTGTGTGTGTGTATGAATGTGAGCCATGTGTGCAGTGGCTACAGAGGCCAGAAGAGGGCATCAGATCCCTGGGAGCTGAAGTTATAGGTGTTATGAAAAGCCTGCTGTGAATACTGGAAACTGATCTCAGGTCCTGTGGAAAAGCATCAAGTGCTGTGCTGTCGCCCTCTGGGCCACCTCCCTGGGCCAGTCTGTTATTTTAATACTGAAACTCTCTCTCTCCACATTAACTCTCCAATCAGCTAGGCATCGTTTGCTGCTTTAGACTCATCTATTCCACTGAACTTAGACATTTGGTTTTCCAGTTGTAGGATTTAAATTGTATTCTTTTTTTTTTTTTTCATTGCGAGGGATGAAACCTCAAGTGACAATTATCATACCAGAGCTCCACCACTGAGTTCTGCCCCTAAGCCATACCTTCCTTTTTATTATTTTGGTTTTTCTTTTGGTGCATTTCTTTTTGTGTGTGGTGCAGAGGAAGCTTTCCTTTGTTGAATGTGGTTTGGCGATTGGTTGCCACTGTACTGTCCCAGTAGAATCTTGACGTTCGACACAGTTGTACTCCATTCTGTTACATCTCTCTTCTGCCTGAGCCAGTGTCAACTCCTGTTTCATCCAGCTGACAAATGCTCACAGCTAGTGTTCCCATGCCACCCTTCCCCATGACAGCAGCAGCAGCTCCTGGTACCGAATGCCATTGAAACTAATAGATTTTCTGCCCCCCACCCCCAATAATAGGTTTCTCCACCGATGCAGTAAGCCAGATCAAACCGAATTGAAAAACTGTAACAACAGGTTTATTTGAGCAAAGCAACTACCTGGCAGGTTCTCCAGTCCCAGAGATGGAGGCGGGAGAAGCCGCACCCACAAACGAAAGCAGGGAGAGTTTATAGGTTGTAGGCCAGGGGTGATGACCAGTCTGCCACTAGCTGGGTTTGTAACCAAGTATGGTCAAAAGCTGAGCATTTTTAGGTGGGGACTTGGGCAGCTGGTAACTTCAGGGGAGGAAGCTGCAGAAGCCACCAAGAATACAGAACGGGGCTTTTTTGGTGCCTTGTCTTTATTCAGAGACTCTCTGAGAGGGTGGGGTTTGGAGAGAGAGAGAAAGAAATGGGGCTTTCTGGATCAAACAGGAGTGACCTTGAGGTTCCAACCCAACAGAAACATCTAAAGAAGTGAGACACGGCCCACCAAGCCACTCCCCCTCTCTTTTAAAAAGTATTTTATTTTATTTTATTTTATTTTATTTTATTTTATTTTATTCATGAAGGAATCAGATCCCCTGGAAATGGAGTTACAGACAGTTGTGAGCTGCCATTGTGGGTGCTGGGAATTGAACCCGGGTCCTTTGGAAGAGTAGCCAGTGCTCAACTACTAAGCCATCTCTCCAGCCCCTTAAAAAGTATTTATTTATTTATTTATTTATTATGTGTATAACTGTTTTGCCTGAATGTGCCACATGTGTGCCTGGTGCCCTCAGAGCTCAGAAGAAGATATCAGATCTCTTGCAACTGAAGTTACAAATGTTTGTGAGCTGCATACAGATGATTGTAATTATCTGAGACGCTAGGAGCTAAACCCTGGTCCTCTGCAAGAGCAGCCATTGCTCTTAACCATGGAACCAACTCAACAGCTTTTGTGGGTTTTTGTTTTTGGGGTGTGTGTGTGTGTGTGTGTGTGTGTGTGTTTGGTTTTTTTAAAAGATTTATTTATTTATTATGTATACAGAAGAGGGTGCCAGATCTCATTACAGATGGTTGTGAGCCACCATGTGGTTGCTGGGAATTGAACTCAGGACCTCTGGAAGAGCAGTTGGTGCTCTTAACCTCTGAGCCATCTTTCCAGCCCCTGGTTTTGGTTTTTCAAAACAGGGTTTCTCTGTGCAGCCTTGGTTGTCCTGAAACTCATTCTATAGACAAGGTTGGAACTCTGAGATCTACCTGCTTCAGGCTTCTGAGTGCCTCAATTAAAGGTGTGTGCCACCATGCCCAGCTTTTGTAGCTGTAAGTTTTCTCAAGTCCTGATTTTCTCCATTCCCACCCAGGCCCACGGTCCCTCAGCCACTTATAAAATAATCATTCAGAAGCTTAATATTATTTACAAACTGTATGGCCAATGGCTTAAGTTTCTTGCTAGCTAGCTCTTTCATCTTAAATTAACCCATTTCTATTAATCTCTGTTTTGCCACATGGCTGTGGTGTTACCTGTCTGCTGGCATGTTGCTCCTTGGACAGCAGGCTGGCTTCTCCCCGACTCTGCCTTCCTTCTCCCTCTATCTCTCTTGGATTTCCTGCCTGGCTATAAGCTGATTTGGCATAGGCCAGAGCAGCTTCTTTATTAACCAATGGTAGCAACACATATTCACAGCATACAGAAAGATATGCCCCAGCAAGCTTGTTTGTTTTTTTGAGGGAAGGTTTTCACTAACTACTCCAGGTTGGCCTTGAACTCATAATCCTCCTGTCTCAGTTTTGCATATGCTGGAATTACAGGTATTTGTCACCACTCCTGACTACGCATCTCATTTCAGATGGGAACTTATTTTCTCTGACCCTCAATTCAGAAGGTCAGGGATGTAGCACATGCCAGAATGAAAATGATTAGCCAATCATAATCCTTATTGATCTTGGAAATTGCAGAGAAATCATTTTCTCTGAGCAGAGGATTAGAACAAGAACAACCACATACGCCCGGGGCTGCATCAGCATCATGAGACAGTGAATGCGAAGCAAGGGAGGGTGACTTAAAGTATAAAGTGAATTGTCTGAGATGGAACAATTGGGTGTTTGCACGTAGATAAACATTTGTGAGACGAGGTTCCATATCGCTGAGGTTGACCTCAGCTCACTGTGTCTCTAAGAATGAACGTCTGACTCTCACATCTCTATCTCCCCAGTGCTACCCCGGCAAGTGTACAGCACTACACTCGGCTTCCGTGGTGCTGGGAATCAAATCTAGGCAAGGACTCTACCAACTGAGCTACATCCCCAGCCCTGACTTAATATTATTCATTCATTCATTCACTTGTTTATCTGCCACATAACAGATAAGCTTTATTTATAGTGGAGTGATAGTAGAGGTTAGAAAGGAATACACTGTTGTGACTGACAGGAACACAGGATGGGAGGTACCCAAGGCTAGACCTAAAATGTTTTTGGTTTATATCTACTTGTGGTGATTTGAACGAAAGTGACCCCCATAGGCTCATATGGGGTGACACTATTAGGATCTGTGGCCTTTTTGGAGAAATTATGTCACTGGGGGCGGGCTTTGAGGTTTCAGATGCTCAAGCCAGGCCCAGTGTCACACTCTCTTCCTGCTGCTTAAGGATCTGGATGTAGAACTCTAGGGTCCTTCTCCAGCACCATGCTTGTCTGCACGCCACCATGCTTCTCATCATATGATGGACTAAACCTCTGAACTGTGAGCCAGGCCCAATTAAATGTTTCCTTATAAGAGTTGCTGTGGCCATGGTGTCTCTTCATAGCAATAGAAACCCTAGCTAAGAGTGTGTTTGTATGTCTGATGTATGGATGTATGTGTGAGTGGTGGCATAGTCATGTCATGGTTTATGTGTGGAGGTCAGAGGACATCTAATGAGAGTTGGCTCTCTCCTTCTACCATGTGGGTTCCTGAGATCAAAATCAGGTCACCAGGGTTAACACCAGTGCCTTTACTGGCTGAGCCATATTGTTGATTCAGGAATTATGACTTTTTTTGGTTTTTTGAGACAGGGTTTCTCTGTGTAGTTTTGGTGCCTGTTAATTTAACTCAGTTAAATGGGGGCACTGCAAGGTAGAATTTGAATTAAAACAAACAAACAGGGGCTGTAGAGATGGCTCAGCGATTAAGAGCACTAACTGCTCTTCCAGAGGACCCAGGTTCAATTCCCAGTACCCACACGGCAGCTCACAACTGTAACTCCAGTTCCGTAGAATCTGGCTCCCTCACACATACATGCAGGCAAAACACCAATGCACATAAAATAAAAATAGATAAAGATTTTTTAAACAAACAAACAAAAACTGCTATTCAGAGAAACATGTTACATCCTATTCTTTGTACTAGTGGTCAGCCAAGGGATGTGGAGACTTGGGGCTATCAGAATCTGATGCCATCCAATCCTAGAAGCCTCCAGCCCCTTCCTCACATTCACACAGCTGCTTCCATGTAGAGTGGCTCCCTGTGCACATCCCCCCTACAGAAAAGCATATGGCAGGCACATTGTTACACAACTCTGACCCCCTAGGCAGTTTCACTCCTCACCAAAAATCAATGTACTCCTTCTAATCGCAGACAGCAGGATGGATGCCAATCGAGTGTGGCCATCACCCAGCTTCCCAACGCATAGATTCCTTCTTAATGCTGTTATGTCGAGTGTGTAAGCCTGGACCATGATGAATTCACCAAGGTAAATGTCACTTCTGATACCACTTGGCAGCTGGCCAGGCAACGAGTCCTGATGACACCCCCTCCTCGTCAAGTCCGTTTCTTTCCTCCAGACTTCTTTCCTTTCTAACCTCCCATCTCAAGCAGCTGTGCTTCGGTCTGTCCCCCACTGTCTTTTCTCTCATCTGTCTAATTCTGTCTTTCATCCTAGTTCATCACTTGACCTTTTTCCATCCTTTCTTTCCTCCCCTAGTTTGACTTTAATTAACGGTGGAGTTGAATAATACTGTAACAGAGCCTATGTGCCAAGTACTGTGGTGGGCCATATGCTAATCTTAGATCCTAAAGCACATACATGAACTCTCTACTTGGAAGATAGAAACAGGACTATCAGGAGCTTAGGGTTATCCTCAGCTACGTAGGGAATTGGAGGCTAGTCTGGTCTATACAAGACCCTGTCTAAAGTTTCTTTTTGTTTATAACTACGTCTCATTTTTACTTGTGAATCAATTACCTCAGGAAAGAATCCATCTTGGAAATGTTCATTTCTTTATTATGCTGGTGAAGGAGATATGGAATGGGCAAGGAAAGCAACAAATGAAAATGTCCCTTTGTGGAATAAAGCTCCTTACTGCTCGGCACCCCCATGTCCTTCCTGAGAGTAGACTTGGTCCTGAGTTTCCTTGTGCAATGTTAGTGTTCTCCGTGGAGGAGATGACTTTCTCTGTCCAGTGAGATACTCCCCGCATCTGTGAAACCAGAATTTCTACATTTAGAAATCCTCTCGGTAATGTGGAGATGGAAATTATGATAAAGTTTGGATCCTCGTAGCTAGAGAGACGGCTCAGCAGTTAAGAGCGCTGACTGCTCCTACGGAGGACCCAGGTTCAGTTCCCAGGACTCACACGGCAGCTCACAACTGTCTATAACTCCAGTCCCAAGAAATCCAACATCCTCTTCTTACCTCCAAGGGCGCCAGGCATACATGTGATGCACAGACATATATACAGCAAAAACACTCATACACATTATAAAATAATAAAGTAATTCAACTGAGGCCCTAATACCGACCTCTTAAAAAAAATAAGTTTGGATCTGCATCCTGGAAGACCACGTGAAATTATTTTTGGTGTTGAATTGTGTCTCACAGTCCATCAAGGTTTCATGCTCTGGTCTTAGAAAACAGTGAAGAAGAGGAGGAAGCCTCCCTCCCTCCCCCCCCCCCCCCCCCCGATCCAAGAAGGAGCCTGAAAGAAATGAAAAACAGCTATTTCCAGGTGTGTCCTGGGCACCTCATTTCTTACTCCAGGAAATGAAGGCTGCTGGATCCTAAAGATACCTGTCATGGAGTCTTGGTTACAGACAGGAGGAGTGGAAAAGTAAATTCTGGCCTGATTATGAAGATGCAGCCACAGAGAAATTCCAGGGCAAACGAAAGATGAAGGGTCCAGAGTGGGTAGGTTCAGAACCATGGACAGAAACACCGCCACCGAGAACCCGCGGGCTGAGGGTCCAGGGCTCCCCTTCCCTTTTTGAGGCCGCCCCCCCTGCCATCTCTCAGAGCTACTTCAGAGAAGGACCTAACCTTGGCTGTAGGTTCACTGGCTCCTAACACCTGAAGGCTATGATAAACAATGCTTTGGTTAATAGGAGTATCATTCTGAAGAATAATGAGAGGGAGGGAGGGAGGCCTTCCTCCAAGACCACAGCATGAGACCTTGATAGACTGTGACGCCCGATTCACCACCGAAAATAATTTCAAGTGGTCTTTTAGGATGCAGATCCAACTTTATCATAACTTCCATCTCCACATTACTTAAGGGATTCCTAAATGTGGAAATTCTGGTTTCATAGATTTGGGGCGTATCTCACTGGACAGAGAAGGTCATCTCCTCCATGGAGAATACTAACATTGCACAAGGAAACTCAGGACCAAGCCTTGCTCTCAGGAAGGACATGGGGGTGCAGAGTAGTAAGAAACTCTGCAGAATCTCTTCACCAGAGGTTACCTGCTCTGCAGCCTCCTGAAAGAGTGTGGTCTACCTTGGAGCACCTCCTATTAAGGTCTGGCTGATTTGCATATATCTGCAAACACAAGGGCTTCTCTGCTCTGATTGTATTATATATAAATGAATTGCTCACAGGAAGAATGAGAAGGATTAATTCACTCTTCTTGCTTCCCCCCATTCCCAAGGTTTCTGTCTAGGAACTTCCCCCACGTGCATGCAACGAAGTCTCCCAAGAGCCAGGGTATCTTGTGGGCATCCTGTGTAGCTTTACTCAGTTAATCTTATCCATCTGTTTGGCTCCTGAAAGATTCCTGTGCGGCTCAGAGGGAGCCAGCATTTCATTTTTGTACCCAGGGTCAAAAGCTTTGGGCTGAAGTCTCTGGAGCTGTGGTAAGAAGCCATGCCTGATGCCTTACTGACTGCCAAGGGGACAGGACCTGGCTTTGAAGTAGGGGGAGGGGGTGAGGGCTGGTGGAGTGAGGACTCATTTTGAAATGAAAGGAGTCCTGGGTCTCTAAGCAGCTTCTAAAAATACCATCTCCCAGCGCTGGGGGGAGGGGCAACTGAGCGTGAGGAGAATGAAGATAGGAGGGAGGTGGGGGATACAAGAGCCTTTCTTCAGGTAGGTCTTATTTCAGGGACCCCACCTATCTCTAGGCACTAGACAGAGGCCACGCCCCCTTTTGCTTCCTTAGAGGGCTTCAGTCGTCCAGTGTCTCAGCCTAGCCCTTCTTGATAACCCTTTCTTCCCAGAAGCAAAGGAACCAATTCCCCACCCATTTCCCCATTACTACTGTCCAGCAACTATATCTGTAGCAAGCAAGTTCTTTTGCACGAACACACACACACACACACACACAGAAAGAGAGAGAGAGAGAGAGAGAGAGAGAGAGAGAAATAGCACATAAAAATGACCAGTGATCTATGAGGCTGTGTATTCCCTTTACATTTGGTGCTCAGAGGTATGGGATGTGGCAGAAATGAGTGATTCACCCAGATATCCTCTCCACGGAGTATGGTGCCCAGGAAGTGTTAGCTGGAGGGGTGAGGAGTACTCATCTAAGCAAAATGTGCAGGCGCTGGCACCCCACAGCCAAGTGCATGGGTGGCTCACCTCACACTCCGGGCTTCTCTGGCTGTTGTAGCACCTAAGGGGAGAGGGGCTCCGGCCTCCCCTGAAAAGCCACAAGGTGGATGGAGCTTCCTCCCCTCAAGTTCAGTTCAAATGGTGAAGCTCAATGGCTGCTTCCTTCGTTCTGGGGGCCCCCCAGCCCTCCCCACCCCGCCAAATGGTTAAACCTTCAGCTCGTACACAAGTGACCTTCATTAAATAGAGGTCGTGTCCCACGTTTCCTTGCGGCGTCTTCAGCTCCGGCCGAACTCTTCGAGGACTGCTCCGCCTCTTTCACAGGGACCTCAGATTCCTGGTGCTGCATTTCTCATCGTTCTTCTTGGGTGGGAAGAGTGGGGTGCTCATAGAGGAACCCCAACTTGGACAGACTGTGGAGAGAGGCTGTGGGGTGTGCTGCTATGTATATGGACAGCAGAAGCAAGAACCCGGGAAGCGGATGTTCGTGCACAATCTACCACTGCCCCCATCTCAGCGTCCACATGGTTTCCCAGCCTCGGAAGCGATGCTGGTAGGGTGGGACCCTGTCTCCAGCTTGACTCTCTTTTCCCAAGCAGCTCCTAGGATTGGGCTCTGCGTGTGTGTGTGTGTGTGTGTGTGTGTGTGTGTGTGTGTGTGTGTGATGAGGGCGGGAGAGAAAGGAGGAGGGATCGAACCATGGAACACCGGGAGCCGCAGACACAGGAAGAGGCCAAGGGCTGGGAGACACCAGAGCTCCCTAGAGCTTGAGGTCAGGATATCAGTCTCGGAAATCCCCTGCAAGTCCTGGGAACAAGGGTGCTCCCAAGAATAGCTAAGAGACTGCATGTGTCGCCGCTTCCCCGCGGACCGCCCCTCCGTAAGCCACGCCCACAGCGCCTACTTCTCAGGATGCAGAAAGCTAAGGTTTGAGGGTCTCTGGTCCACCGACGCCAGCTTGTCTCGCTCTCCAGCAGCCCCGCTAGCTCTCAGGGCTGCCCTACCCCCACGGTTTGGAGATCTGCGGGACCCCTTGGTTTCCCCCTCCAGCTGGGCGTTCCGCCCCTGGCCTATGAAACTCCACCTCCTCATTCTCTGCTGGCCAGGATTGGTGGGTCTCCCACGGCGATGCCTAGCGATTGGTCCCCATGGATGATGGTGACCAGCGAGACTCCGCCCCCAGCCGGCGCTGGGGTCTGGGGGCACTGCTCAGCGGTGCTGGGCTGGCGAGGCTTGAGCCGCCGCCGCCGCCGCCGCCGCCGCCGCACTGACAGCTCCGTCTGTGGACCATGGAGACTGGCGCCGGTCCACACCCGCTGCGCCTCTTCGTCTGCCTGATGCCACTCTGCCTCGCTCTGCTTCTGGGACCCGGGCGGCCCGGGACCGCCGAGGAAGGTAAGGTGGGTTGTGCCTGAGAGCCAAAAATTAGGGAGTTGGGGGGCTAGGGGACTGGGGGAAGGCGTCGTTGGAGAGACTGACTGCTCTGTGTGGGGGTTTGAAGCAAGCGGGCAACAGGGCGAGAAAGAACTAGAGAAAGAGGGGAGGTTGGCTAAGCGATAGAGAAGAGAGGGGTATTGAGGAGCTTTTAGGGCTGGAGACCTAGGAGGCTGGGGAAGAAAGAGGCTGGGGACCACAGGAGCCCGGGGCAGCAGTCAGGGGCCGTTGAGCCGGACAGGCTGAATGATTGGAGGTGGGAGGTGTGGGGGCGGGGAGATGAAGGGAGCAGGGAAGCCGAGGGGATGCGGCGAGACCCGAGCGTGAGGCGGGATGAAGACAAATAGCGGGGGTCTAGGGGACCATGGTGTGGACAGCCGGAGGCTGGATGCTAAAGATGCTAATCATCTGCGCGCTGCCCGAAGTGCTGACCGTGGAACTGTCCGCAGTGCTGAATTGGGATCGAGTCCACCACGCGCGGTCCGCGTTGCGGAGGATTTGGGGCTGTCGGCGACACTAGCGCCGGAGTCTTGCCTCTGCTCCCACACCTCTGGGAGCTGTACGTTCAGTTGAATCCAGAGGCGTCACAACCAGGTGCAGCAACCCTGAGATGCTGGAGCAGACTCTGCCCGCAGGGTCTGTCCTGGCGCGGGATGGCAGATGCCTGCCAGGATGCAATTCTCAGGCACTGTCGGTGACGAAAACCCAGCGCACTGTCGGCGGCGGCCCTGCCCACCGTCGCGGCTGCCTCCAGAACCAGTCCCTCTTGGAGGACCTCACCTTGGAAGCCCACCCGCTTGCTTACCACTCTAGGGAAGTAATTTTCTGAGATTGGGGATGGCCTGGCTTCCTGTGTTTAAGCAGAAGGTTCTGCTATTTAGATCCGAGCTTCTCTGAGACCAACCGATGAATGGATGCAGGCTGCCGACCTGTCACATCTTGAGGGAATAAAGTGACTCCAAGCTTTTCTGGTGGGGAGGGGGTGGAGAGGGTCATGGATTATGTGTGAAAGGGTCCCTGGCACTCTTTCAAAGGCGGTAGAGGTGGCAGCCCCTGGGAAAGGGCCTGGGTAGAGAAGCAAAGAATTCTGATGTCTCCTCTTGCTAAGTGGTCTCTCTACTTCATTTTCACCAGAAGCCCCAGAAGGCAAATGAGAAGGGTTTCCGTCTCCTCTATGACTGGTGAACTGACCTCGGCTCTGGGTGGATTTGGGGTGCAACCAAGAATTCCCAGATCCGCTGCTAGTTGACAGTTTCCTCCCACTAGTTGACAGTTAAATGTAACTTGGGGGAACGTGGGGAGGGTTAAGAGGGTCACTGACTTCTATCCCTAATGTGAAAGCTGACCTTAGAGTATTTGCCAGGGACTCTGTGGAAGGCTGAGAACAACACTCGCTTCAATGAAAACAAAAGGGGGAGTCCTAACCCCCAGAACTTGTTAATGTCACCATAAGTGGTTTTTAAAAAAAGGATTGGCAGTGTGATGTGGATTTTGACATGAAGGGATGAATCTGGATTGGATAAGTGGTTCCAATGCAACCATAATGGCCCTCATATGAGGGCAGCAAGACTCGGAGCCAGAAGAAATGGCAACATGGACATAGAAGCAGAGGGTGAAGTCCGGCACTGAAGCTGGGAGAGAGGACATAAGCCATTAAGTTTGTGGTCATTTGTCGCAAGCCTCAGGGAATGAATACAGGTGCCTTCATTAATCACAGTGGTTGCTGCTCTCTAGATTTGAGCTACTCTGCCCTTCAGGAGTTTTGCTTTGCTCCCTATCCCCTCCTGTAGCCATCTGGTAAACCCAGCAATGGCTCCCATCCTTCTAATCTGATGCTGCAGCGGTCTGACATCTGCGTTCTCCCTTCTCCTTAGTTATCCTCCTGGACTCCAAAGCCTCCCAGGCTGAACTGGGTTGGACTGCTCTGCCAAGTAATGGGGTAGGTGTTAAACTGTCACTCCATCCCAAGGGTCCTCTAGTTCAGTCCATTTAGCATCCGGTGTTCACCTAGGATCAAAATGTACCACAGGAAGTCCCCACCCACGCTCATGCAGGCAACCTTGGTTAAATGCACTGGGCCACACACACACAAAGATACATAAGTAGGAGAGCGACTTGCTGGGAAGAAGTAGTTTGGTGGTGGGGGGAGGAGATAAGAGAGAATAATAGAGAGATGTGGCTAAAGTACATTATACACTATAAAATTGTGAAGGAATTTAAAATATTTCAATCATTGATTTATTTACTGTGTTTATGTATGTGTGTGTATGTGTTGGTGCCATGGTGTGTGCAAGTGGAGATCAGAACCACGGATGAAAGTCCATTCTCTCCACACACCATGAGGGTCCTGGGGATCAAACTCAGGTCAGGTTGATGGCAAGTGCCTTTACCCACTGAGGCATCTCAGCTGCCCCGTGAAAGTATATATATATATATATATATATATATATATATATATATATATATATATATATATATTGGTTTTTCGAGACAGGGTTTCTCTGTGTAGCTTTGCTCCGTAGACCAGGCTGGCCTCAAACTCACAGAGATCCACCTGCCTCTGCCTCCCAAGAGCTGGGATTAAAGGCGTGCGCTGCCGCCGCCGCCGCCGCCACCGCCGCTGCCACCACCACCACCACCACCACCACTGCCTGGCTTTGTTTTGTTTTTTGACATAGGGTTTCTCTGTGTAGCCCTAGCTGTCCTGGAACTCCCTCTGTAGACCAGGCTGGCCTCGAACTCAGAGATCTGCCTTTCTCTGCCTCCTGAGTGCTGGGACTAAAGATGTGTGCCACCACTGTCTGGCCCTGTGAAAGAACTTTTAAAGATATGCCATGGAGTTTGTATTCTCTAGAACCCTTGGTATCAAGCCAGAGGGGCTTTACTAGAAAATACCAAGTCTTCAGTAAGTCAGTCAAATAAGTAAGTGAGAGAACCGGCTGTGTCTAAGAACAGAAATGTAAGCTGGATGGGGTAAATGTTGGGCATTGCCTCATACACAGTAGACCCCTAAGTAGCCATCAGTTATCGACAGAGTAAGCAAGGTGGGGGTGGGGTGAGGAGGAAAGGTCACTGAGCAGAGAGCTGAGTGACTCCAGGTACCATCCCTAGCTCCGCCATTGACACACTGCGCCCATCCAGTCAAGCAGCTCTCCCTCTGCAACCTCAGTTTCCTCATCCACAAAAATAGAGATTGTGGCCAGGTGGTGGTGGTGCAAGCCTCTAATCCCAGCATTTGGAAGGCAGGGGCAGATGGATCTCTGAGTTCGAGGCCTGCTTGGTCTACAGAGTGAGTTCCAGCACAGCCAGGGCTGCACAGAGAAACCCTGTCTCAATGCTTGGTTTTCAGCACACATTTTAAATTAGGATGATGTAGGGAAGATCAGTATAGCCCCTGCAAGGACAACATGCAAATCCACAAAATGCTGCATATTTTAAAAAGAAAAAAGAAAGCCAGGTGTGACAACTCATGTCTGTAATCCTAGCACTCTGGGGCTGAGGGAGAAAAACTGATGTGAGTTTGAGGCCAGTCTGGGATATATAGTGAGCTTAAGGCCAGCCTACGCTATGGAATGAGATCCTAAATAAATAAATAAATAAATAAATAAATAAATAAATAAATAAATAAATAAATAGAACGGCCTCATGCCACAGGCCTGTAAGCCTAGCTATTCGGAAAGTTGAGTCAGGAGGACTGTAAGTTCATCCTGTCTGATTGACAGAGTGAGTTCAAAGCCGACTTGGACAACTTAGTTGAAGCAACATCAAAATAAAAAGGGGAAAGAGGTCTGTGGTAGAGTGCTTGCCCAGTATGCCCAAGGATCTAGGTTCAAACCCCACTACCCGGAAGAGAATGGATTTGACTTGGTCATTTCCGAAGTGTCTCCTCTTCCTGAATTTTGTCATATTTAGGGCCTTGTATGGTAGGGGGCGGGGAGGCAGATGTGGAAAAGGTGGAGAAAGGCCAGTGCTTAAGCTCCGGGCTCTAAGGTGTCCACCTCTGTACTTTTGCCTCAGTGGGAGGAGATTAGTGGCGTGGACGAACATGACCGTCCCATCCGCACGTACCAAGTATGCAACGTGCTGGAGCCCAACCAGGACAACTGGCTGCAGACGGGTTGGATCAGCCGCGGCCGTGGGCAGCGCATCTTCGTGGAACTGCAGTTCACGCTGCGCGACTGCAGCAGCATCCCTGGCGCCGCGGGCACCTGCAAAGAGACTTTCAATGCTTACTACCTGGAGACGGAGGCCGACCTGGGACGTGGGCGTCCCCGCCTAGGAGGCAACCGGCCCCGCAAGATCGACACTATCGCAGCTGATGAGAGCTTCACGCAGGGCGACCTGGGGGAGCGCAAGATGAAGCTGAACACAGAGGTGCGTGAGATCGGCCCCCTCAGCCGGCAAGGCTTCCACCTGGCCTTCCAGGATGTGGGTGCATGCGTGGCGCTGGTCTCCGTGCGTGTCTACTACAAGCAGTGCCGTGCCACAGTGCGGGGCCTGGCGTCCTTCCCAGCCACAGCAGCCGAGAGTGCCTTTTCCACACTGGTGGAAGTGGCTGGAACATGCGTGTCCCACTCGGAAGGGGAACCTGGCAGCCCTCCCCGCATGCACTGTGGCGCCGACGGCGAGTGGCTGGTGCCGGTGGGCCGTTGCAGCTGCAGTGCAGGATTCCAGGAACGTGGTGACATCTGTGAAGGTATCTATGGCACCTGGAGGGATGGGATGGGGACATAGCATTCAGGTGGCAGGAAACAGTGTGCCCTCGCTGAAGGAGCGTGAGTGGAAGTGGAGAAGCCATAGGAGGAGCTGGGGGTCAAGACCTTTTGTGCGGTTTCTAGGGGGCTTAGCCAAGACCTACGGGAAGAGGTGAATCTGATCCCATATAAGGATATATTAGGAACCAGGGGTAGTGGTATAGGCCTGTAAAACCCAACCCTCAGATGTTGAGTCAGGAAGATTGTGAATTCAAGGCCAGACTGGGCTACATCGTAAGATGCTGTCTCAAACAAAACAAACAAAAACAAAAAGGTAGAGATCTGTACTTCAGGTAATATGATAGATTCCCATTACCAAAGAGATGAGTGGCTACCTCACTTGCAAAGTTAGGACTGGGCAGTCAAGACTAGAATCCAGGTTTGCCCAGCTCTGGGAACCTATTGCTCCACCATGCCTCCTTCATGCATAAGAAAAAACTCCACGGCAGTCCAAACCTCAGGCTAGCATTCCAGGAACTTCACCTTTGACCACATTCAAGTCAGGCTCTTGAGGCATCTCAGAGCTCAAGGGTGGCAGCTTGCACTAGATGGCTCCTAGAATCCCACTCAGCTTTCTGAAGTAGAATCGCTGTGCCACTGGGGGTGTTTCCTGGGTCTCTGGGTCTGTGGCTTCGAAGCAGGAGAGGGTGGGATCCAGAATGTGTGCATTTGGTCAGAAGGTTCAAAGGATGTGTTTCGTGTGTGTTTCGTGTGTGTGTGTGTGTGTGTGTGTGTGTGTGTGTGTGTGTGTGTGTGACAGAGAGAGAAAGAGAGAGAGAGAGAGAGAGAGAGAGAGAGAGAGAGAGAGAGAGAGAACGCACATGTGCATGTCATGAGTACAAGTGGCAGTCAGAGGATAAACCGTGGGAAATGGGAATCAGCTCTATCCTTCCACCATGGGTTCTGCTATTGAACTCAAGTGGTCAAGCTGGATAGCAACTGCCCTTTCCTACTGAGCTATCTCATTAGCAAAGGGTGCACTTTCTAAAGCAGGCCTGTTTCTGGGTGTCAGGACAATAGAAAAGAATCGGACATGGCCCCAGCTCTTGAAAAGCTCACATCTAGATGGAAAGGGCAGCGATTTAGTTTTTAAATCAGAAGAAAGTGATATGTGGGGCTGGAGAGACAGCACAGGGGTTAAGAGCACTTGCTGTTCTTGCAGAGGACCCAACTTCAATTCCCAGCACCCACATGATAGCTCACAACCACCCAAAACGCCAGTGCCAGGGGATCTGACACCCTCTTCTGCCAGGCACACATGTGATATGCAGACAAAACCCCATACATATAAGTTAAAATAAACATTTAAAAAGAAAGTAATCTGTGCTATAATAGGGCTACAGAATGGTAGGTGACAGAAGAAGTGACCAAGCTTGATGCTGTCATTTTACCTGTTGCTATGATTAAAACACTCTGACCAAAGACAACCCAAGGGAAAGAAAGGGTTTATTTCAGTTTACAGGCCACAGTCCACCACTGAGCAAAGTCAGGGAAGGAACTCAAAGCAAAAACCATGGAGGGTCAAATGTTTAGCTAGCTTTTTATACAGCCTAGGACAGTCTGACTAGGGATTGTGCCTTCCACAGTAGGTTGGGTCTTCCTACATCAAGACAACCCCTCACAGACATCCCACAGGCCAACCCGAGCTGAGAAATCCTCAACTGACACTTAGGGGATGCTAGGCTGTGTCAAACTGGCAGTTAAAGCTAAGCAGGACACTTGTTCTCCTACTCATCCAATCCACTCAGGGGAGCTGAGGAGGCCAGCTGTATTGTGCAGTTCATATTATGTGTGTGGATGAATGCAACCTTCTATTCTCTGGAAACTGTGGTTAATATGAGAGGAGCAAGAACCTGAGCTCTCGCAAGCATCCAGTTCCCAGTGCCTGTGCTACAGTGGTGTGCTGACATAGATGTGGATGTGGGTGTGTTTCAGAGCTCAGGCATTAATCTCAGCAGCCCCCAAGGTCCATTGCTGGCCATGGGATGTGGTAGGTGCTCAGTGGGAATGCATTGAGTGACCATATGTCTTAGTTTCCTTTCGTCTGCCGTGATAAAATGGCCTGACCAAAACAACTTCAGGGAGGAAGGGTTTATTTTGTAATTCTATGTTACTGTGAAGCCACAGAGGCAAGGTCCTGAGAGAACTGGTCACATTAGATACACGGTCAAAAGCAAAGGACAATGGATTGACCCATGCCTGCTAGCGCTCTGCTGGCTCTCTCCATTCTATACAGTCCAGGACACCTGCTCAGGAAATGGCACCACCCACAGTTACAATAGGGGAGGCAGGCAGATCTTTGTGAGTCCAAGGGCAGCCCGGACTACATAGTGAGTTCCAGGATAGCCAGGGCTGTGTAAACAGACCCTGTCTCAAAACCAAAGATGAGTTTATCTACTTCAATGAACTCACTCAAGATAATCCCTCACAGACATTCTCAGAGGCTAACCTTATTCTGCACAGTCCCTTGCAGATGCGCCCAGAAATCTGTCTCCTAGATGTCAAGCTGACAGTCAATGCTAAACTTTCACACCATGGGTGTGTCACATCCACAGAGAACCCAGTTCTGAGGATGGGGATAGTTTTCCAAAGGAAGGGAGATTTTTCTTCCTGGTGGCTGAGACATTCTGCAGAGGCATGACGGTGACAGAAAGGAACATAGTAGTTGGTACTAAATCACTAATCCAGTGTGGTTACTGCAGAGGGCACGTGGGAGTGTGAGAAGTGATGAGCTAGGAGCTGGGCAAGACCATGAGTGAATGATGAAATAAGGACTTTATACTTCAGACCATTGGGGGGAGGGGAAGCCAACACTTTCCGATTTATATTTTCAAAAGACCACTCAAGCTGCCAGTAGCAAAGCAAGGATCAGGGCGGGAAGCCTTGGAGGACAGAACGGAGGAAGGACGACAACGCAATAGTCCAGGCGAGAAACCGCGAGCTGTGAACTGATGTGGTAGCAGCTGTCCTTGAGTGATGAGGACGGATGTGATGGGAGGCAGGGCGTGATGCTGAATGCCTGTTATCTCAGCACCCAGGAGGTGGAGGGGAAGAACAGGGTTCAAGGCTATTCTCGGCCACATCGTGAGTGTGATGCTAGCCTAGGCTACATGAGACCCAATCTCAAAAAGAAACAAAGAAAAAAACCCCAGAGAGGCAAGGTGGCTCAGTAAGCAAAAACACTGGCTGTGCAACCTATACCCAGCAAAAAGAATTTTCTAAAAGTTTAATCCAGAGATTTAATCCAGAGGTTCTCAACCTTCCTAATGCTTTGATCCTTTCATACAGTTCCTCATGACCCCCAACCATAAAATTATTCTCATTGCTACTTCATAACTGTAATTTTGAAACTGTTATGAGTTGTAATGTAAATGTTTTTGGAAACAGAGGTTTGCCAAGTGGGTTGTGACCCGCATTTGGGTGGCAGAGGAAGACAGCTATCTGTGAGTGTCAGGACAGTCTGGTCTACACAGTGAGTGCTAGGACAGTCCGGGCTGCATGATAGACCCTGTCTAAAAATAAGGAGATTGGAGGAGGCATGCTGAGAGGGTAAAGGGTAGAAAGGAGAAGGAGGGAACATGGTGGTTAAGGGAGATGAGTATTCAGGAAACAGCAACCTATAGCATGGTGAGCACTCAGGCATGACAGGAGTTGGATGGTGTTCACTTGGTTTTGGCAAGAACAATTTCAGTGGAGCAATGGAAAGAAGAGGCTATGGTCAGCTAAAGAACAAACAGCCCTGAGGAGCCAGAGTCTCGAAGTCTAGTGATCCCAGATAGCTCAGCTGGTAGAACATCCAACTTAGGCATGTGGCTCAGTTAGCGTCCACAAAGCCCAGAGTTCCATCCCAGTACCACAGAAACCAGGCATGATGGTACATGCCTATAATCCCAACTCAGGGGACAGAGGCAAGAGGATCAGAGTTCAGAGTCATCCTTAGCTGCATGTGAGTGTGAGAACAGCCTGAGCTATGTGAGACCCCCCTTACACACACACACACACACACACACACACACACACAGAGAGAGAGAGAGAGAGAGAGAGAGAGAGAGAGAGAGAGAGAGAGAGAGAGAGAGAGAGAGAGAGGCACAGTTACTAGAAAAGACTCTAGAAGTCTGAATTTGAAGAGAGAAATAAAGAAACAGCATCGCCGGGCGGTGGTGGCGCACACCTTTAATCCCAGCACTCGGGAGGCAGAGCCAGGCGGATCTCTGTGAGTTCGAGGCCGGCCTGGGCTACCAAGTGAGCTCCAGGAAAGGTGCAAAGCTACACAGAGAAACCCTATCTTGAAAAACCAAAAAAAAAAAAAAAAAAAAAAAGAGACAGCATCTTCAATAGGACTGTGGGTTGGTAGGATCTTTGTGTATGAACATGTTGTTTGAACAGAGAGAGGGCTTTTATTGCAGACCAGAGACACTTGTGTATATGCTATGGGGGGTTGGGGAGAGCCAGTGGCATACCAAATGTGTGTGGGGAGCAATCTGTTCAAGAGGAAGGAGTGTTTTATTACTGACGCGGGTTAAAATTGCTGACGCATGTTGCTAATAAAAAGCAGGACAACTTTTAGTCAGTTTTAGGATTGTTTTAAAATAGTCTATAGTCAGAGCCCTTATGCCTGCATAGAAATGGACTGCTTGTCTGCTCCGCCCACTAGTGACATCACTGGAAAGAGGCGGTAGAGGGGGGTTGCAAAGACCAGTAGGGGAGGTGACAGATGGAATGTGACTTTGGGGGGTGGGAGTAAAAGGCAGGGGTCCAGAGTGGAGATGCCTTGTCCCCATCTTTCAGATTGTAGGAGAGGAGATGTGGGTCAGATAGAGGTGTTTGTGGTTTCCATAGCCAGATGTTGGGGGGAACTACCAACTCACGACCCCTCTCTGTGCTCTGCCAGGTGTGGAGCCGTCTGTGACAGGGTGGGGACAGTCAGATTCCGGTCTATTTTATGCTGCGCCTTTAGAGCCTAGAAGAACACCTGGCTTATGGTGGATGATGAAACTGTGGGTGCTTAGGGACTAGAGATCTCTGGTTTGTGTCACGCTCCCCTTCCTTGGGCTGAGACCAGATGAAAGTCACTTGTAATGGCGTCACCTCTGCCCAGGGCAGTGGGGGAGCTGGGGAAAATCTAGGGCAAACTTCCCAAGGGATGTGCTGTTGGAAGCGGACTTTGGAGAACTCAGGAGGCAGAGGGTGTGGGACATCGTGGGTCAGGAGCCAGAAGCTCTCTGTGATGTTCAGAGTGGGCATAGTGAGGGCTGCTGGAGAGGGCTAAGAAGGGAAATGGAGTGGTTAGCCTTGCACTGGTACCTCCAGGCTGTCCAAGTGTCTCTTACAGTTAAGTGAACACCTTCCCAAAGCTAGAGGAGAAGACACAGTTATGATCTCCCCACTCTCCCCCCCCCCCCTTTCTGAGACAGGTTTCTCTGTGTTACAGCTCTGGCTGTCCTGGAACTTTCTTTGTAGACCAGGCTGGCCTCAAACTCATGGAGATCTGCCTGCCTCTGTCTCCTGAGTGTTTGGGATTAAAGGCGTGCGCCACCACCATCACCGCCCAGCACTCTTTCAATAGTGACCTTTGTTCTTGCTCCTGTTCTAGTCACCATAAGAATGCATGAAATTCAGGTTCTCTTTAGGGAACACATCAAGGCTGGTAAGGTAACATTACCAAGTCTCTTGTGGATCTGCCTGCTCGCTGAGACTGTACAGGTTGCTGGGACTCCTGGTGGGGTGCCAGAGGTGACTCTACACGGAGCACCCAACTTGGGCTCCTTCTGTGCAAAGCTGTCTATCTGGTAGCAAAGGGGTGAGAAGGGGGAGACTTCCCCATCGTGAGGTATATGAGCAAACCTGGTGAAAAGTCTCTACAGGGCAAGGCCAGTGGGAGTTGAACTAGACCACCTCTGAATTTCTGACTTTGACACGCAAAGAGGAAGGTACTGGCTGTCAGGGAGTTCCCTGAGTCTGTCTTTCAACACACCACTCTTCCAGACAGCACCTCTCCTGAATAGGGAGGACCACAGTTGCCTCATGGGGCCGTGATAACCACAGCTAGGACGGTAACCCTCTTCCACTCAGAGCAAGGCACCTCTGCGTTCTTCCCAGTACCCCGAGACTGGCACTGTGGGCACTGTCCAGACCTCACCCCTCTATTTCACCACACAGTCAACAGGCTGTGAGCACAGTTCCCATCTGACTGATGCTTTCCTCACCCCAGAGTGGCAAAGCTAGTACTTCACCAGGCTTTCAAGTCTTGGCTTTGACCATGACCACACCCCTAGGTCCACAGGGGTAGTGACCCTGTGTTTTGTGCTAAAGCAGTGGTTCTCAACCTTCCTAGTGCTAACATTTTGATACAGCTCCTTCTGTTGGGGTGGCCCCTAACCATAAAATTATTTTTGTTCACAACTGTAATCTTGCCATGGCTATGAATTGTAATGTAAATATCTGTTTTCCAAGGGTCTTTGGCAGGCCCCTGTGAAAGGGTAGTTTGACCCCTAAGGGGCCACGACCCATAAGTTGAGAACCACTGTGGTAAAGGAAAGGTGACGCTGAGCCCTCTCTCCCCAGCTATGCCATGGGGGACTCTGGGCAAGATGGGACTCTCCTAAGCCCAAGCCTTTCAAACAGTACCAGGGTTCAGCTCTTCTTAAGAGACTGCTTCCCAGCGGTTAGCCTTCCTCCCTGCTGTTTTTCTGCCTTCTTGGGTCTAGCCTTCTACTCGCAGCTAGACTGGAGGGAAGGGCCGGAGAGTCAGGTGGGGACGAAGCATAGCAGAGAGCAGGAGCCAGGAGCCACTGCCCCAACCCGGACTGAGACTGTTTTTAAATGGGCGTTTAGGACAGGGCCATGGCCCAGTGGGTAAACATGCTTGCCGTGGCATTCTGAAGACCTAAGGTAAGATGTCCAGCATCCACACAGAAGCTAGGTGTGCCAGAGCTTGTCTGTAACCCCAGCACAGGAAGAGGGCAGCAAATCCCAGAGGCTTTCTGACCAGCTAGAATAGCTGGGGCCATGAGCTTCCGATGCCCAGAGAGACCCTCAAAAAGGAAGCTGCACAGTGACAGGGAAAGACATTTGACATGGACCTCTGGTCTCTATGTGTTCACAAATGGTCATGTACACCCACCCCTACACACACAAAGTAAACTAATAAAATAGGTGCTCAGAGCATGGTCATGCCTGTAATCCCAGCATTCAGGAGAGGCGAGAAGAAAAAAATTCAAGGTCAATCCTCAGCTACACTGTCAGTTCAAGGCTAGCCTCGGTTGTATGAGATCCGGCCTCAATCAATCAGTCAGTGTGTGCTCATTTGTCCTCTCTTGGGGCCGGAGAGGGAGAAACAGTAGTCAATAGAAGGTTCAGGAAGATTAACTGACATGCCCAAGACCACATAGCAAGTAAGTGATGCAACTCAGCTACGGACCGCTTGGGTTTCAGTCTCTTCTTAGGAGCTGTGCTCTGGGTTAGGTGAGCGGAGGCAAGGACAGCAAGGCTCCTGTGTAGTGTCAGATTAGAACTAGCCTAGGAAGCCACTGGAGCATTCTGCCAGCTCCACCCCTCCACCTGCCCAGTTCTGCTTCCAAACTGGAGTCCACCGTGTGAGTTGGAAAAGGTTTATGATATTACTAAGCCCAATGCGCAGTGGTAGGAGAATGAATTTTGATGTGTGTGTGTGTGTGTGTGTGTGTGTGCGCGCGCGCGCGCGTGCACGCCTGCCTGCCTGCCCCTGAGTAACGGGACCAGCCCTTGGAGGCCTCACCCTTCTTTTCTCTTGTTCACGTCAAGTCTGCACCTTTGACCTTAGAGCAGTATTGTCAGGGCTCTGAAAGGGGGCAGGCTGGGGTGGGAAACCCACTAACTGGGGAGCATCTCAGCCTCACTCTCCTCTTTTTAACCATGGGGATGAAGTCAAATGTATGAACAGAAGTGAATTATGTCACCGTCCCCTGCACACACTGCATTGTCAAGGGCCAGGTGAGACTGGGCTAAGAGATGTCACCCCACTTTCCCCACCCTAACCCAGGAAAAACAGAGATGCAGGGTGGAGCGTGGTCAGGGAGGGGACGCCTCCTCACCAGCCCCTTCTCACAGCCTGTCCCCCAGGGTTTTTCAAGGTGTCCCCAAAGCGGCCCCTCTGCTCACCGTGCCCGGAGCATAGCCTGGCTCTAGAGAACGCCTCTACATTCTGCGTGTGCCAGGACACCTACGCTCGCTCGCCCACTGACCCGCCCTCAGCCTCCTGCACCCGTGAGTGCCCCCTCCTGGCTGGCGGTGGGGAGGGGGTGAGACGGGGCTGGGGGAGTTGGACTGGCAGGGCAAAAAGGGAAGCTTGGGGTGGGTCTGGGCACCCGGGCCTGGGACTAGGGGAACCCAGAAGGATGGACATGAGGGTCAAGATTCTCTGTGAGTGGCCATCTTCCCACTCCCCTCGCCTCTCCCTAGGCCTGGCTGGGACGTCCCTCCTCTCTTTCCTGCCCTCTGTTCCCGGTGACCATGTCCCCCCATCCTAATCCCCTCGATGGTCCCCATGTCCTCATCTCAGTTCCTGGCTGCCCGCCCCTCACCCTCACGTCCCCATCAAGGACTGCCGGCTCCCATACTGCTACCCATGCAGGGGTGCCCGCGCCCCTGCGCCCCTCCACCCGTATCCCCATGCCCCGCGCACTTGCGTCCCCTCCCGGTCCCACTCAGCGCCACCCCATGTCGCAGGGCCGCCGTCCGCGCCACGGGACCTGCAGTACAGCCTGAGCCGCTCCCCCCTGGCGCTGCGGCTGCGCTGGCTGCCGCCTGCCGACTCCGGCGGCCGTTCCGACGTCACCTACTCGCTGCTGTGCCTGCTCTGCGGCCGCGACGGCCCGGCGGGAGCATGCCAACCCTGCGGGCCACGTGTGGCCTTCGTCCCGCGCCAGGCCGGCCTGCGGGAACGCGCCGCCACGCTGCTGCACCTGCGGCCGGGCGCGCGCTACACCGTGCGCGTGGCCGCGCTCAACGGCGTCTCAGGCCCGGCAGCTGCCGCGGGAGCCACCTACGCGCAGGTCACCGTGTCCACCGGACCCGGGGGTAAGGCCGCGCGCCCGAGAGGAGACCGTCCCCCACTGCCCCCGCTGCAGTTCTCCGCATGCATCCCAAGGCATTTGGGAACCCACGTGACCGCAACACACACACACCCCGCCCCCGACCCAAGTGGCACCCGTGTGTCCCCCTTCTCCCTGCCATCCCTTTGCTGACTCCACCCGCGTCCCCAGTCCTTGAAGGAGCAGGCCAGGTCAGAACACAGGCGACAGAGTGGTCGCCTTACCCGTTTCTGAGTCTCGAGTGGGATGAAAACCACCTTTGATACCACACCCTCCACATCCTTGACATTTACTTCTGATTTGTCTCTCCTCTGGTGCACACTTTCAAGTAATCCCTCGAGTGCCCTTTGCAAGATGGATAAGCTCGCGCTGTGGCTTCTGAGTCTTCCTTGTCTGATTGGTGTGTGACCCTCCTCCCCTGTCTTCTGTGACCCTACCCTGTCACTTGGGTTTCCAGCAAGACTTGGGATGATTTTCATTCTTTTGTAAGTACCTTGGGGGTATAGGTGTGCACACACAGGGGTGTTGGAATAATTTCATCCTGCTGATGAAAATGAAAATGTAACCAATATGGATTTATTTTCACTCAGCCTGACTGGAGCACAGTAGGCCCTTTGATCCGCTCTTTCTTCTTTCATTGCTGGGAAAGTTCTCTTCAGCAGCTGCTTTGCGTAGAGCTAGCTCCCGCTGTATCTCCTAAAACGATCTCTAAGCCTTAGGTTGTACATCCATTTTCTGATTCTCCCATCTTGTCACTTCCTTTATCATTTTTAGCTCTTAATCCCTTTCCTAGGACTTTCGAGAGAGATTTTCCAATCTACCTGGTTTTCTGGGACACTTCTTTTCTTTATTATCTCTATTGAGATTTAACCCTTGCTATTACGTTCACATTTTTAACAATTCCAGGCCTAGAAAAGTAGTTTGATGATGCAGCATTTGCCTAGCATGCTTGAGGCGCTGGGTTTGATCACCAGTACCAAAGAAGGAAGAAAGGAAGGAGGGAGGAAGGGACAGAGAGGAGAGAGGGAAGGAAGGAAGGAAGGAAGGAAGGAAGGAAGGAAGGAAGGAAGCTATGCCTGTAATCTCAGCACCTGGGAAGTGGAGGCAGGAGGATCAGGAATTCAAGGTCATCCTCAGCTACATAGTGAATCTGAGCTCAGCTTGGGTTACAAGAGACTTTATCTCAAAGAATAAAAGTATGGTCAGGCATGGTGGCACATGCCATTAATCCTAGCATGTGGGAGGTAGACAGGCAAATCTCTGTGAGTTTGAGGCCAGCCTGGTCTACACAGCCAGGGCTACATAGAAAGACTTTGTCTCAAAAAGCCAAAAAAAGTATGTATTGTCATAATTTTTTCTACTCATGACTATTTCTATAATTCCCCCCCCCCCTTTTTTTTTTGGTGTTTTGAGACAGGATTTCTCCATGTAGTTTTAGTGCCTGTCTTGGATCTTGCTCTGTAGACCAGGCTGGCCTTGAACTCATAGAGATCCACCTGGCTCTGCCTCCCGAGTGCTGGGATTAAAAGCATGCACCACCATCACCTTGCTCTATAAAACCCTTTTAATATATATTATATATGCAGAGTCTTCATTTTTTTCATTATTTTATATTTATGGGTATTTTGCCTGCATGCGTGTCTGTATACCATATTCAGGCCTACTAGCAGCAAAGGCCAGAAGGTGGCACTGGAGCCCCTGGAACTGGAGTTACAGACAGTTGTGAGCTGCCATATGAGTGCTGGGAATGGAATCCAAGTCCTCTGGAAGAGCAGCCAGTACTCTTAACCACTGAGCCATCTCTCCAGCCCCAGGCAGAATCTTATGCAGCCAAGACTGGCCTCACATTCACTATATAGTTAAGGATGATCTTGAATTGTTTCTGCCTCTCAAGTATTGGAATTTTAGGGGTGGCCCAGTTTATGTGGTGCTAGGAACAAATTAGGGTTTCCTGAATGCTAGACAAATATCCTCCCAATTGAGACACATCCAGCTCTCACACCCCCTTTTGTGTCTCACTATGTAGTCCTGGCTGGCCTGGAATTTGCAATGTAGATTAGGCTGGCCTCAAACTCACAGAAATCCACTTGCCTCTGCCTCTTGAGTGCTGGGACTAAAGTTTTGTACCATTATTCCTGGTCCTTTAAAAAAAACTTATTTAATTTTAAATGTATGTGTATGTGTGTGCCTGAATGAATTTATGTACATCATGTGCATATGCATGCAGGGACCTGTGAAGGCTACAGTGTGTCTGATATGCTGGAACTGCATCATATGTGAGACACCTGATGTGGGTGCAGTAAGCACTCTTAACCACTGGGCAATTTCTCCAGCCACCACATCCCTTTAAAAAATGAAACAAGGTCATACATACTCTTTAGCCCAGGCTAGTCTTTTTTTTTTTATTTACTTATTTATTATGTATACAGTGTTCTGCCTGCATGTGTGCCTACATGCCAGAAGAGGGTAGTAGCAGGTCTCACTATAGATGATTGTGAGCCACCATATGGGTGCTGGGAATTGAACTCGGGACCTCTAGAAGAGCAGCCAGTGCTCTTAACCTTTAAGCTACCTCTCTAGCCTGGTCCAGACTTGACTTAAATTCATAGCAGTCCTTCTGCTTCAGGTGCTAGGAGATTACAGGTGTGATTACAAGTCAGTTGCCATGACTCTGATCTTTTTTTTTTTTTTTTTCTCGTGTTTGGTTTTTGGTTTTTGAAGACCGGGTTTTCTGAGTAGCCCTGGCTGTCCTGGAACTTGCTCTGACGACCAGGCTGGCCTCAAACTCAGAGATCCACCTGCCTGGGATTAAAGGCATGCGCCACTACCACTTGACAGATTTTTTTTTTTTTGCATGTGTGTATATAATGGTTGAGTGTGTGTGTGTGTGTGTGTGTGTGTGTGTGCACGCGCGCATAACATGTGGAGGTCAGAGGATACTTTCTAGTGCCCATCCTCACCTCCCTTGTTTGAGAAAGTGTATCTCTGTAAGCCAGGCTAACTGTCCAGAGAGCTTCTAGTACCAAAGTGTTGCATGATTTCTGGGGATTTGAACTCAGATCCCCACACTTGTATGGCAAACACTTTACCCACTGAACCATCTTCCCAGCCCTTCATTCTCGGGGTCTGTCAACCTTTCATCTAATGTATCTCTGAGGGGCCCAAATGGAACCGTGTCCTACTGTGGATCCCCCGGCTATGTGATGCTCCTGACTAACCACGTTCAAACGTGACATTTCTCGCCTCTCCCTGTCTCTAACCCCCATCTGGGTCTACAAAGGGCTTTTCCACCTCCTAGGAAGCTTCTTGAGTTCTTTCCCTTTTATGCCGGGTCCGAGTGAATTCAGCCTGAGGCGCTGCTGGGAGCAGGGGAAAGTCCTCCCTCAGAAGCAGCTGTGCCGTGGAGTGACAAGCTGCCATTGTCCAGCTCACAAAGACATCGCTTTTTTCAAAGGGTCAGGCACTGGGGAAAGACTAAAGGATTTTTCAAGTTATTTTTAAGCTAGGAGGCAGTACTGCACTGTGGGTAGTGTAGCCCGGGGTTCACTACAGCCATGTGGGTCCATTCAGTCCTACTGGCTTTACAGAGGTTAAAAATATGATACTCCTTCCCTGTCCCCTATTCTAGCAATCAGCTGTCAACTGTGGGTTTTCAGCTCCTGTATCCACAGTCATCACTGGAATTTAAGAGCAGAGAAGACCAGCGGGACACATGTACTGCATGAGACCGGAAGCCATATTCAAGCCCTTGTCAGAGGGCAGGCCGTGGTGTGCCGTCTCCAACGTCTGCCCTTGGCTGTCTGATATCTATTTTTCCCAACTCCCCGGTATCCCTGAATCATCCTACTTTTTGCCCATCTCAGGGACCTCTTCCCAAGACAGGACGTTGCTGGTCACCAGCCGCTCTGACTGGTGAACTTGACCAAGACTTTGACTGTGTTGAGTCTCATTCCAAGCCCTTTATATACAATTCTTTTTTATGTTGTGAGGTTCGCTCTCTGAGAGTCCCTTGCGAGCTCTTTATAGGGTTTTCCATGTGAAATCTTGTCACCCCAGAGCGAAGACACCTTTGCATCTTCCCAGTTTGGGCG
This sequence comes from Peromyscus eremicus, assembly GCF_949786415.1. Classification (NCBI taxonomy): domain Eukaryota; kingdom Metazoa; phylum Chordata; class Mammalia; order Rodentia; family Cricetidae; genus Peromyscus; species Peromyscus eremicus. Next base: position 136,001,398 of record NC_081417.1, read on the forward strand.
TCTTTTATTTGTTTTCCTTGCCTGGTTGCTCCAGCTAGAGTTTTAAGCACTATAGCGGCTCGAAGTGGAGCAAGTGGGCATCCCAGTCTTTCTCCAGATAGGAGAGAGAAAGTTTCCAGTCTTTCACTCTTGAGTGTGATATTCTCTGTGGGCGTCCCACATTTTTTATCATGTTGGGAGTGATTTCCTTCTAATATTCGCTTGCCTGTGGCCACACCACCATGAACAAGCCAATCTCGGCTACACACTCTGTTATGTCTTCAAATCACAGAGAGGCTGAAGGATTAGAACCAAGCAGGGAGAGGGAAACTGGGTGGAGGGAAGGCACGCAGGACTTCCCCTGCCACTAGACAATGAAGTCCAGAAGCCTTGGCTAGAGACTCTCTCTCCTTAAGCCTCTGGTCCCACGGACTCTGCCCCTCAGGCCCCCTCAACAGTCCCCATCTCCACCCACAGGTCATGCCCCCCAAACACCCCCCCAATCTAACAATGCACGCAAGTGCATGCCCCGCCCCTCCTGCCTTCACCTGGATCTGGGGGACAGTGGGTCCAGAAGGAGCGTCCCCTCTGCTTACTTTCAGCACCCTGGGAGGAGGATGAGATCCGCAGGGACCGCGTGGAGCCCCAGAGCGTGTCCCTGTCATGGCGGGAGCCTGTCCCTGATGGAGCTCCCGGAGCCAATGGCACAGAGTATGAGATCCGCTACTATGAGAAGGTGAGTCTCAGCCGGAAGCCATCCGGATCCGGGCCTGCCTCCCTCGGTCTTATTTCTCTGTCATTCCAAACACAGCTGCAGCCCCCTGAGGTCCTTCCTTCCTTCCTTCCTTCGTCCCTTCCTTTCTCCTCTCTCTCCTTCCTCACTCATGGACAGCTCCGTTTCACCTCCTTGGTTTAGGGTTTAGCGGAAGTGAAGAGCTCTCTGTGTGGCAGGTCTGTTTTGTCTGGCTGAGTTTACAGATACCATCTACAAACTTTGAAAAGGAAAGGCACACAGAGATATAGATGTGACCACAGGAGCACATTGGCTGGAATATGTTCCAGAATGGGGACCTGCATTCCTATGACTTACTATATAAAAGGGTGAGAGTGGTAAATCACTTACGAAATTCATACACACTTATGTATGTTAAAATACATACATACTCAGCTGGGCATGGTGGCACACGCCTTTAATCCCAGCAATTGGGAGGCAGAGGCAAGCAGATCTCTGAGTTTGAGGCCAGTGTGGTCTACAGAGCGAGTTCCAGGCCAGCCAGGGATGCATAGAGAGACCCTGTCTCAAAAAAACCAAACCACAAACAAATAGAACATACTCATCGTGAACTCCATAGAGGTATTTTTACTTTTGAGATAGAGTCTTGCTATGTAGCCCTGGCTGACTTTGGATTCAAGCAGTTCTCCTGCCTCAGCCTTTTGTGTGCTAGGGTTGGACCACCGTCCCCAGCTTTCCATATAGCAAACAGTCCCAGATAAGATCTTTTCTTGGGACAGGTTCTCTCTGCTGAGCCTTAGTTGGTCCGAGATTCACTATGTAGCCCAGGCTGACCTTGAATTTACTCTGACTCTCCAACCTCATGTCCCCAGATCTGGGATTGTATGCATGCACCACACTGTCTGATTTTGATGTTCACAAGACACTTTCACTGATTTTTTTTCCTCTTTGTTTTGGAGACAGAGTGTTGCTATGTAGCCTTGGCTGGCCTCCAACTCTGTGGCTCCTCCTGCTTCTGCCTCCTAAGTGCTGGGATTGAAGATGTGTGCCACCACACCCAGCCTTTTGCTGAGTTTCTTGGCTTTTCTCCCCATCCTACCCACCCCAGGCTGGCTCTAGTGGCCCTCGTCACAAATAGCTTTACATCCTCCTCTTTTCTCCTCGTCTACCCCCTCTTTCATTGGTGGTTTATTTTTATTTTGAGGTCAGGTCTTATGTAGCCCAGGCTAGCCTCCTGCCTCCCCCTCCCAAGTGCTGGGATTACAGACACGTGCCTCTTCCCACCTTGCTCTTCTGTGTGCGTTTTTAAATCTGTGCTAACAGTTCATCCACGATGTGATGAATGGAGTTATTTCCCAATCCAAGCTCTTTCCCCATCCATTTGGTGTCTTTAACTCTGAGATGTGATCTTCTCTGAAACAGTGCCTCACTTTTATGCAAATTAATTCATTAAAGAGAAACTTCTTCCCACACGTGACAGAATTCTGCTCCCTCAGCAGCATGTAGGGCTTTGCTGAATCAGATAATAGCTTTTGATTACTAGAAGTCTGTTGAGAGCTGTGACAGTTGGGGTGCCCAGGAAAAAAAACTGGGTCACTGAATCACTTTTGAATGCATGGGCCCGGGTGACCAGAGGATGAGGAGCTGCTGGCTGAGGTGGAGAACCACAGAGGAGAGAGAGGGGCTGCATGCTGAGTTCTTGCTCTTTATGAGGCTGTCAGTCATCCAGGTGGACTTCCTGTATGTCTGACGCGCAGATCAAAGCTGTGGGCTGGAGAGATAGGGTTGGGGGAGAGCTTTGAACACAGAAATGGCAGCAAAAGGAGAGGTGTCTGTAAGAAGGATGGCCAGGACAGGAGGAGCCCTGGCGTTTAGGTGACAGCAGTGAGGGCCATTGGGAGAGAGCAGTGTATACAGCAGGTGCTTAGAAAAGACACACAAGGGCTGGAGAGATGGCTCAGCGGTTAAGAGCACTGGCTGCTCTTCCAGAGGTCCTGAGGTCAATTCCCAGCAACCATGAATGTCATTGTCTGAGGAATCGAGGACCACAGGCTACAGGCAGGCATTTGACTTTCTAGTCTGTGGGTGTGGCAGGAACGCTAAGGTGTGGGCAGGAACGCTAATGACAGGAGGAGCCTCCTGAGGACTTTTGAGTGTCAGGTGTACTGGAGTACAGCAAAGGACAGACCTGAAGATTTAGAAGTGCCCTGCCCCTCCTTAACAAGGAGAGAGAATTGTTGACCCTGGAGGGCTGCATAAGGGCTGCAAGGGGCGTGTGGGCCAGCACAGTGGCCGGCAGCCAGTAGGCCCTCACCAGTCACAGCCAGCGTTCTCCCCGGTCTCCAGCTAAGCAAGTCTTTACCCCCTTGAGCCCAGGCTCCTTGTGGTGATAAATAAAAAAGGCGAAGTGGGTACCTGTCAGAGGGCCTTGCCAAGGTATGCCACTAAGTAAACACGCCACGCCCCACAGAGTTAGTGCAGGAGGTTTGCTGGGGGAGGGGAGAGGGGGAGAGTGAAAGAGTGAAAGCCTTTGTCAGAGTGGGGACATGAGAGAGGCAGGCAGGCAGGCAGACAGACAGACAGACAGACAGACAAAAAAAAGGAAAGAAGAGGCAAGAGAGACAAGAGACAAGAGAGCGAGCTGTGCTCTGGCGGGCACTTTTCAGGGGTGCGCATGTCATACAGCTGGCTGATGGTGGAAAGGCACCTGGCGCCAGGTGATGACGTAACTGCTTTGGCGGCAGAGGCAGGCTGCTGCCACAGCACAAACTAACACTCCTCATCTGTGAAACAACACCGAGCAAAGCCAACAAGATAATCTTCACTCTGCTTTGCAAATCAGATGACAGGGATGAGAAAGCCTCCTGAGTGTCGAGGACAGGGCAGGTGGCACTGTGTGGCTTGCTTGGGCTCTGGCCTACCTCACCCCTGGACTGCCAGGCCCGGGTAGTCACCACCTGGGCACCCCTGCAAAGGAGGCTCTGGCCTATTATGGGATGAGTCTTGAGGAGAGAGGCACTTGGGACTCCTGTGGGAGAAATCTCTGCTGTCTCCCCAGATGATCGGGGTCAGGTTCCCCCACCCAACTCACGGGAAGTCCCTTGTCTCCCTGCTCCCCTCCTCTCAGCCTCCTGGGTCTGGGCCTCACTACTCCATCCTCTCCAGGGTCAGAGTGAGCAGACTTACTCCACAGTGAAGACAGGGGCACCGGCTGTCACCGTCACCAACCTGAAGCCTGCTACCAGATACGTTTTTCAGATCCGGGCAGCCTCCCCAGGGCCATCATGGGAGGCCCAGAGCTTCAACCCCAGCATCGAAGTGCAGACCCCAGGGGAAGGTAAGTGGTGTGCACGTGGAGGGCGCTGGATGCAGGCAGGAGGTAGGGACAAGTGTATCGGGAAGGGAGCCACAGAAGAGCCGCTTTGCATCTACTTAGTTGAGAAACAACTTGAGATCCAACCGCAGTAATCCACTGGGCATCTTCCCCGGAGCACACTGCAAAGGCCTCGGGGACAGCTGGTGCTCCCCTTCTCGGAGGATGCATCTTCAGTGACCCAGCCTCTTTCCTAGGCTTCTCAAGGCCACCTCTTTCTGGGCCTTGCTGGATCCTTCCTGCTGCCCTTCTCTCTGCCATGACAAAGATCCACCTTGGGGCACCGTCCCTTTCTCCCACCAGGGCTTAGCCTGGGAAGCCAACTTCCCTGAAGGGGAGGGGACCTGGAAGGGATCCAAGTGAGCCCTGCACATTTTAAATGGAGGGAATAAATGCTGGGCTTGGCGACACAGGCCAGCAATCTGGGCACTTGGAAGGCTTGAGATAGGAAGGTGTTCAAGGCCAAGCGCCACTACACAGAGTTCAAGGTCGGCCTGGGTGGCATAAATAAATAGCTGAGTTGGTGGTGCAAACTTATAATCCCAGCACTTGGGAGGGAACGGAAACCAAGAGTTTGGGGCTAGCCTGGGCTATATGAAATCCTGGCTCAAGGAACAAGAAAGAAGGAAGGGAGGGAGAGGAAGGAAGTGGGAGAGAAGTGAGTGGTGTGTAAATGACATCTCAAAGTTCTAACAACAGAAGAAAAGCTGAACTTTTTCCTGATCTTGAAATGCCCCCCCACCCCCACCCCTTCCTGGTGTCCCTCTCTATCCCCGGCCTTCCCTCCCCTCCCCACTCCCTGTCAGTGTGAGGGACAGCAGCTCCCCCTCACTGCTCAGCCTGCTGCAAACCCAGCCCTGAGGATCTCACCTCTATCTACCCTGCTGCAGTTCAGAGAAGTGTTTTCCCCAACAAAGGCAGCTCCCCCTAAGAGGCATTCTGGCACCAGCTGTCAAGATAAGAATTCTTCCCAACCTGCTACACGGCTCTAATCCAAGATAGGAAGTGCTGGGAGCCCAAAGGGAGGTAAAGATAACATTCGGAGGGAGCCCAGTTCCGGGAAGGTAGACAGCATGCCTTGCTGGAATGTCTGTGCTTGGCCTCGGGGCAGGTGCTGGCGAGATGAGATTAGAGCTGTGTCTTAAGGCTGGGGTCTATTTGAACCAGTGGAAGTGAGTAGGGGAGGTATTTGCATGGAGGAAGCCATCTGAGCCAAAGCCCCCATCACTCCCTGTATCCCTGACCACATTGCCCGGGTCCCCAGGCTTGAACGGTTCTCCTCCTCCTTCTTCCGCATCCTGAAGCTGCTACAGACAGCCATCTTTCTACTCCGTTAGTGTCCAGGACTTTCCCTCCCTAACAGTTATTCTGAACCTTTTCTTTCTCAAGCACCTCCTCTCCATCCCCACTGCCAGCTCTGCAGACTGCCTCTGTCCTTTCCTCTCCAGCCAGGCAGGAATCTTCGGCCACTCCCAGTGAGCCTCAGGGTAATTCTCCTTAGCCTGCACCCAAGGGTCTCTAGTTGTGCCTCTCCAAGTTCCCCATCCCTGACTCAGCTTCCACCCCGTTATCCCCTGCCTCTGGACAGCATAGTTTCCAGTTTTGTGGGGGTGCTTCCATTTCCCAGGCCCCCATCAGGGCCTGGGATACAGCCTGAATCTTTCAGACATCAAGAAGGAAGCAGCGCTTGCTGGGCATTGGTGGCGCATGCCTTTAATCCCAGCACTCGGGAGGCAGAGCCAGGCGGATCTTTGTGAGTTCGAGGCCAGCCTGGGCTACTGAGTGAGATCCAGGAAACGCACAAAGCTACACAGAGAAACCCTGTCTCAAAAAACAAAAAGAAGGAAGCGCTCTGCTCTGCTCACTTCTCTCTCTCTCTCTCTCTCTCTCTCTCTCTCTCTCTCTCTCTCTCTCTCTCTCTAAGTATTGTTTACTAACTTACTTAGTTTCAGAGCTGCTTTGGCATCAGGCAGAGGGTTTGGGGGACAGTTCTAATCCTGGGTTCCCCTGGGTACGGTGGCACGTGACTATAATCCCAGCACTTGGGAGGTGGAGGCAGAAGGGTCAGGAGTTGAAAGTAAAGCCATCTTTGGCTACGTGAGTTGGAGGCCAGCCAAGGCTACATGATACCCCATTTCGAAAACAAAACAAAACCCCACAAAATCCTATCTTTTTCACGTGGGAGCTAGCTATGTGATTTTGGACGACTTAGGTGACTTTCTTCAACCTGTCTCCTCCCCTTGACCTGGAGAGTAACCCTGGCAGGACTGTTGTGTGAGACGGGGCAATAGAGCTCAGGCACAAGCAGCCTGTCTTAGACACGGGCGTGCGGTTAACAGACTGCTGCTGGCAGACACTCTGTGTTGGGAAAGGTACTCTGAGCAGAGGCTGTGACCCCCAGAGAGCTTCTGGAAGTCTTTTGCCCCAGCTGCCTGGACTCTTGCCTCCTCTCAGAGCTGGGCTGCAGTAGAGAGGTGATGTCTGCAAACAGAGGTGTTTGGCCTTCCAGTTGCCACCGTGGGCATTGGTGCTGCTGTGTGCCGAGGGGCTGAGGGATCTTCCTAGTGACAAAAGTCTCTCTTGGTGCTTGCTCCCGAGCCCAGTCCTCTGCCTGCCTCAGCCCCCTGTTTTGTTGTGTTTTGCTTTTCCCTAGTTGCCTCGGGGTCCAGAGACCAGAGCCCCGCAGTAGTTGTTACTGTTGTGACCATCTCAGCCCTCCTGGTCCTGGGCTCTGTGATGAGTGTGCTGGCCATCTGGAGGAGGTAGGTAGTTGGTTTCATCCTGGTGACCTCTGGTGGGTTCCGTCCCCATGTGTATAAAATATGTACACACAAGTACCTATAAGTACACCACACACACACACACACACACACACACACACACACACACACACACAGAGGCAAGTTTACAGACTCAAGCACACTGCTACATAGATCCCAGTGCTGCCAGGGAACGCAAGCGCCCGCAACCCCAGCTCTTAGGAGGAGGAGCAGGAGGGTCAGAGATTCAACTACTTCAGCAGCTACATATAGAATTTGAGGCCAGCCTGGGCTACACGAGACCTTTGTCTTGCTTCCCTGTTCCTTCAAAAAAAGATACTCGTGTGGCCGGTAGGGCCCCTCCCCCACATGCTGCTCATGCACCAGCTGCAGGCTCTGCAGCTACCTCAGCCGTGCCGGGATGAAGGGGATTTAGCTCCTTAATTCATTAAATGTCAGAAGGCATCACTGAGGACGGAATCAAGTCCCAGCTGCTCCGGTGTGATTAGGATTCTCCCGAGGCGCTCGGAGGGCCCCAGCTCTGGCCCCCAAGGGATCTGGAGCCCTTGAACACAAGCAAAGAGAAAGTCAGTATGTGGGTGGGAGCGAGGGGGACAGGGAGGGAAACTCATCAGTCTGAGCCATGGCCCTCCCCGCAAAGAAGCTTGCAGGCAGAGAAAGCATGGGGGAGACAGATCTGGAGCCTGGTCGGGTCTGGCTGAAAGAAAATTCCATTCCCTTTGGACAAAGCAGAGGCTTCAGCCATGTGTATTCCCCGCCCTTCCCAGGACCACCCTGCTATGCCCAGAGGCCCCTGGCAGCCGCAGTCTGGGGCTGTGGTAGGCAGAGCTAGTGGGTTGGAGTTGGGTGCAGGGGAAAAGTGGGCTGGCTGGGGAGTCACTTCTCAACAGTCTGAGCCACCTGTGAGCCAGAGGGACGGACAGTGGGTGTTTCTTTGACACTGGCTATTTGCGTTTTTGGTGTTTTTTTTTTTTTTTTTTTTTTTTTGATATCTTGTCTCAAAAAAAAAAAAAAAAAAAAAAAGGAGTGGCAGGACAAGTTTGGGGGCTCCTTCCTCATGGAGCCTAACTTTAGGTCCATGCTCTGGGCCTATTGGAAAAGCAGGGATGGGCAGCCGCAGGGGACACCTCATCCCACCTTTAACTACGGGGCTGGGCAGGCAGGCGCAGAAACAGGTGCACTGGGCCAGGCCGGGGAGACAGCTGCAGACTCCACGTCAAACTGTCCTTCTGCGAGGAGAGCCAGGGAGCAGATTACCATACTAAGTAATTTAATTACAAGGTTTCCTTTTTAAAGTCTTAGTTTTATTTGTGTGTATTGTGAGAGTGATGATACGCGCGGGCGTGTGTGTGTGTGTGTGTGTGTGTGTGTGTGTGTGTGTGTGTGTGCATGCGCGCGCATGTGCACGCACCCTTGGAGATCAGAAGAGGACATCAGATCCTTTGGAGCTACAGGCGGTGTGAGCCACCTAATGTGGGTCCTGGGAACTGAACACTGGTCCTCTGGAAGAGGACTGAGCATCTCGCCATCCCTCACTCTAACATTTTCGTATAGACTTTGTTTCATAGTTGAAATGATTACTTATATTGTTCTATTATTAAATAAAACTTGGGAGTCAGATTTGGGCTAAACCCTGGTAGAGCCGAAGACAATGGAGGAACAATCAGCTGACCCTGCCTCTCTACATTTCCAAATTGAAAAGACCTTACATCTTTTTAAGCCCCTCCCTACTACTTCCTGTGCCCCCCTAGCTGGGTCTTTCAAAACCTCTATGGCTAATTCTGGTCAGCCAAGCATTGACTCTGCTCTCTGCTTGAAGGTTTAACTTTATTGGCAGTCTCGGAGTGTCCGTGCGAACACAGTTTGCTTTATTTTTGGTTCCCCTGTCGCGCTTGCGTCCACTCAGCCTTCCCTCATCTCTGCTCCTCTCCCTGGATGTTCCCTGTCATAGATGAGTCCCATCAGTCATCACTCTAGGTGACCTCAGCAGCCACTGGGTGGCCAGCCTGGCCTCTTGGTTTCTCAAGGTTTTCTTCCCAAGCCCCTCTCTTTTGTCTCTCATAGCCCTCCGGCCATTCCCTTTGGGAATGCTCTACCATCAGGTACATAACACCTTTCTACTTGGGCCTGCCAAGGCCCTGTCCTTGTCACTCTGTCAGCCATGTCTGTGGCCCTACTCTCTAGCATCATCGCTGGCCCCTCAATGTCCCCTGGAGAAGGCTAGAAACCCCGCCTGCCTCATAAGCATTCTCATTTCTTAGCTGTAGAGAAGGAGCCTTCCTCTTAGGCAGGATGAGCCCTTCTACCCAGAATAGAGCCCCTCCTACTGCTTCAGGAGCACATTACTACTCATAATACCCTTCTCTCCCCCCCATACAAGAGTACTGTGCCTTAGTTACTTTTCTACTGCTGTGTTAAGACATCATGATCAAAAGGTCTTTGTCACTGTTCTACTGCTGTGAAGGGACACCATGACCACAGCAACTCTTTCAAACCACCACACAAGGCAGCTTAGAAGAAAGAGTCCATGACCATCATGGTGAGGAGCATGGCAGCAGGCAGGCATGCCATGGAGCAGAAGCTGGAGCTTACACCTGATTCACAAACACAAGACAGAAAGAGAGAGAGAGAGAAAGACAGAGAGAGACAGAGAGAGAGGGGGGCTAAGTGGTGATGGCATGGGCTTTTGAAATCTCAACCACCACCCTCAGTGATACACCTCCTCCAATGAGGCCACACCTATTATAACAAGACCACACCTCCTTGATCCTTCCCAAACAGTTCCACCAACTGGGGACAAAGCATTCAAATAGATGAGCCTATGGGGGTCATTCTCATCCAAACCACAACATTCTGAGGCTTAGTAAGTGTGTTAGCCATCTGTTGCTGTGACAAGATGTGCAAGACAGTCAACTTATAAGAAAGAAAAGTTTTGTTTTGTTTTGGTTTTGGTTTTTTGAGACAGGGTTTCTTGGTGTAGTTTTGGCGCCTGTCCTGGATCTCGCTCTGTAGACCAAGCTGGCCTCGAACTTACAGAGATCCGCCTGGCTCTGCCTCCCGAGCGCTGGGATTAAAGGCGTGCGCCATCACCACCCGACAAGAAAAAAAAGTTTTGGGGGGCTCCCAATTTCAAAAGTTTGGTTCGTGGCCACTTGGCCTTGGTCCTGTGGGTGGCAAGTCATCTTGGTGGGAACTTGTAGCAGAGGCAGCTGCTCACTTCATTGGCAGCCAGGAAACAGCAAATCAGGAAGGGACTGGAGTCATAATATTCTCCTAAAGGCATGCCACCAGTGACCCAACTTCCTTCTCCAAGACCACACCTCTCAAAGGTTCCGTCACCTCCTTTTACCACTCCAGGCTGTGGACCAAGCCTTTGAGAGACAGCTCAGATCCACACTATAAGCCAAACGTGGTGGCACACACCTTTGAGGTCACCCTGGTCTACATAGAGAGATGCAAGGCTGCCAGGATTACATAGTGAAACCCTGTCTCAAAACAACAAAACAAAAACCAGAAATAAAACACCCCCACTATAACAGTAAGGTCTCTATTACCATGATGCTGTTAGGCAGGGCTGTCTTTGTCCTGATTTTATTACAGAGAAAAACCGAACCATCCAGTCCCACAGCCACGGCGTGGGGATGCTTGGCTGCAAGAGCACACAGTTGGATTGCAAAGGGCATGTCTCAGAGGTCTTTCGTGCCACTGTCTCCTGTGACACACCTCTCTTTTGTAAACTCTTCCCCAGCCTTTCTTCCTGTCTTCACAAAATCCCGTCTCCTTCCCTGCTTTCTCCTTCCTTCCTTCCTTCCTCCCTCCCTCCCTTCCTTCCTTCCTTCCTTCCTTCCTTCCTTCCTTCCTTCCTTCTTGTACCATCTCCTCTCCCACTCCCTTCTATTTCTCCTCCTCTTCTGCAGCTTTCTTATCCAGCCTAATTATTCCCAGTACCTCCTTTCAGGCTCCCTCATCTCCCTGGGCAAAATTCACAGTCCCTGCATTTGTGTTTCCAGAGCAGATCACCCTTCCAAGCACTAGACTCCCTTCTCGTAGATCCCCCCTGCATCTCCCACCACCCTAGGAACGCAGATGTCTGAGCCTGAACTTCTCCTTGTTCTGCTTGGCGGCGACTCTCCATGAGCTCTCTAGGAAACTCTTCACTCTTCCTTCCAGCTCCCTGCAATCTTCAAGCCCCACAGTCCTGTCATATTCTTGTTCCTCCAGAGTTCCCTCACCTCTGTCCAGGATCGGCCACCCCATAGCTCGAGCTACTGCCATCTCCTGAGGGGACTATAGAGTGGCAGCCAGAATCTTCACCTGCCCCCCAGCACCCCAGGGGGTTTTCTTTTGCTCCCAGACAAAAGCCAGAGTCTTCATGAGGCCAGGAAAGCTCTGCCTCAGGGTGCCAGATCCAGACTGCTGTGGGCTTTGCCTCTGGCTCAGGGCGGATCAGCCCATTATTCCTCACAGGGTAGTGTGGGGTTTTATGCCAGGAGTGTAGACTTACACACCTCTGGAGTTTGTCTCAAAGCAGACACAGCAGGAATCGTGACGGAATTGAAAGGCCAGAGCTCAGGGTTTAGGGCTGTCCTCGTGCTGAGGGGAGGAGGCTGCTGAGGGGAGGAGGCTGCTGAGGGGAGGAGGCTGCTGAGGGGAGGAGGCTGCTGAGGGGAGGAGGCCTTTGGACAGCGAACCACAGAGAAGCAACTGAGGCAGCAAAAGGTGCAGAAGGAAGGGGAGGGAGGAAGAGAAGAGAACCTTCCGTGGGGGTGGCTCAGTGAGTAACAGCTTGCCATGAAGTCTGGTGACCGAGTTCCATCCCTGGGACCCACGTGATGGAAGGAGAGAAGCTATTCCCTCAAGTTGTCCTCTGACCTCCACAGGAGTGCCGATCATAGCATGTGTATGTGCACACACACACCACAGCACACACACACACACACACACACACAGAGAGAGAGAGAGAGAGAGAGAGAGAGAGAGAGAGAGAGAGAGAAGCAATTTTTAAAAGATTACAATTTTTATTTATTTATTTATTTATTTATTTAAAGAAAGCTGGTTGTAAGCTGGCGTAGTTAGCTGGGCATGGCAGCACACACCTTTAATCTCAGCACTCAGGAGGCAGAGGCAGGTGGATCTCTGTAGGCCAGCCTGGTCTACAGAGCAAGTTCCAGGACAGCAGGAACTACACAGAGAAACCCTGTCTTGAAAAACCAAACCAAACCAAAAAGATGGCTTCGTGGGTAAGGCCACTTGCCATGAAGCCAATGGCAAGCCGCCACAAGGGGGAGGGAGAGAACCAACATTTGCAACCTGCCCTCCGAGTGACACACATACTATGTAAATAAATGAATGAGTCTGAAAATAAATAAAAAACGGAAAGAAGCCTCCCAGCCAGCAGGATGAGAAGTCCCTCCCCAGAAGGGGCACAGAGCTTTTCTTTCTGAAGGGACCAAGAGGTGCTGCCCTGGGCGCTGGTGAAGTGGGAAGGGCTGGGGTCGCCTGATGAAAGGATACCTCTGCGTCCCCACAGGCCCTGCGATGGCAAAGGAAGCGGGGACGCCCACGACGAGGAGGAACTGTATTTCCACTGTGAGTTGTCTGTGCCGCACACTCCTCCGCCTTCGGCTCCTTCCCAGCCGCCACTTCCTGTTATCTCCTCGACAAGACCCCTTTCCTCAGCCTCTCTTTCTCTCTCTGTGTTCTCAGTCAAAGTCCCGACACGCCGCACGTTTCTGGATCCCCAGAGCTGCGGGGACCCGCTGCAGGCTGTGCATCTGTTCGCCAAGGAGCTCGATGCCAAAAGCGTCACCCTGGAGAAGAGCTTGGGAGCAGGCAAGCCCTGGACCCTAGAAGTCTGGATTCATCAGGGAGCTCCGCCCACTGGATAAACCCCACCCACCAGGCAACACCCACTGGGGAAAGCCCTGCGTCTCCTCTATCCCCACCTCTTTTCAGCCAGTGTCCCCTTCCAGTCCCCACCCCATGGCTGGAAGCCCCGCCTCTGCACCGAGGGTACCCCTTCCCAGAAAGTACCGCGCCCTCTCTCTGTTCCCTAGGTCACCCTGGGACACCTGCCTTCAGGACCTTTCCCAGACAGCCTCCTGAGTGCCTCTCAGTTTAGTCCCAGGCTTTTATGGGACATCGGGGAAGGGCGAGTCAAAAACACACCTGATTAGCTGAGCGACTAGGGGCTCATCCTCAATTGCTGTCTGAGCCTCAGTTTCTCACCCCCCAAAGGGGCGTGGCATCCGCCACTCAATGGGTTGCTGTGGGAACTCCGCAGGCTCCGGGCAGGGCCTTGTTGTTTCTGAGCATCAGCCTCCTTTTGACGGTTCACAACTGTCAATGACTTTTGCTCCAAGAAACAGGCCTCGCCCTGGAACCCTCACAACAGAAGTCAGGAAGGAGCTGTAGGGCAGAATAGAAATCATCGTCATCGGTCCTTGACTTTGCTGGCTTCAAAGACCTTTGATGGGCAGGCACGTGTCTCTAGGCCAAGAGGAAAGAGATGAAGCCCAAGGTGACACTCCTGGTACTCAGGATGCTAGGATTCGAACTCTGGAACTTCCCGCAGCAAGCTAGAAATGACCCACGACCCAGAGTCACCTTCTCCTTGGTTCAGCCTACCCCATTTGCTGTCGGGAGTCCGCTGAGGTGCTGTTTCTTCGCAGGACGATTTGGGGACCTGTGCTGTGGCTGCCTGCAGCTGCCTGGTCGCCAGGAGCTGCCTGTGGCCGTACACACTCTGAGGGATGGTTGCTCCGACTCCCAGCGGCTCAGCTTCCTGGCTGAGGCCCTCACCCTGGGGCAGTTTGACCACAGCCATATCGTGCGGCTGGAAGGAGTTGTCACCCGAGGTAGTGCGCATCCCTGACTCAGCTGGGTACTGGGTGGGCTCCCCTTCCAGGGTATGGAGTGGGCTCAGACATAACCTTAGTTCACTGGTTCCCTTTCTCTTCAGTGACTCAGAGTGGCCCCTCTCTTGGAGTGGCCATGCCGACCCAGAATGACCTTTCCAATCTGCCAGTGACGTTTGGGGAGTGGATCACTTTCTCCTTGACTGATTTTTCTCAGCTGACTCCCTTGCAGCTCTGACTTGAGCCTCTGACCCACTATGGACAGTTGACTTTTTTAGGGGCCAGAGTTTTCCAGACAGGGTTTCTCTGTGTAGCTTTGGAGCCTGTCCTGGAACTCACTCTGTAGACCAAGCTGGCCTCGAACTCACAGAGATCCGCCTGCCTCCGCCTCCCGAGTGCTGGGATTAAACGCGCGAGCTGCCACCACCACCCGGCTCAGTTGACTTTTTTGTACCTCAGCGCCAGAATGGGTGGTAGGGCTGAGTATGTGGGGTTAATGGGCTGGTGGCAAGATTAAAAAACTTAGCTTTGCTTTTGGCTGTCTTGGCTGAGGTGGAGCTGGTGGGAGGAAGTGTGTACATAGGTAGAGCCAGCAACTTGGTGTGTCTCGCTCCCTGGCACAGGAAACCCCTTGATGATTGTCACGGAGTACATGAACCTTGGGGCCCTTGATGACTTCCTCAGGGTGAGTGCTTGGAGCCCTGGGTGGGAGAGTACCAGTGTCCTATTTTTCTTGTCTCCTCCCTTTTCTCTTGGGGCTTGGGGTTTGGCATTGCTCCCACTGGGCAAGCTGACCTGCTGCTCGTGGTACCCTGAGTCCCAGAGGGACTTAGTGGCTTCCTGGGTGATCTGAGCATACGGCCCTGGCTTCAGTCCTCACCCATTCCACAGCATCACGAGGGGGAGCTGATGGCCGCGCAGTTGACGGGTCTGCTGCCGGGGCTGGCATCAGCCATGAAGTATCTGTCAGAGATGGGCTATGTGCACCGGGGTCTGGCAGCCCGCCGGGTGCTCGTCAGCAGTGGCCTCATCTGTAAGATCTCTGGCTTCGGGCGGGGTCCCCGGGACCGAGCAGAAGCTGTCTACACCACCATGGTAAGGAGTTCCCTTCTCTGGTTCCACCTGCTGCTTCTCCTGCTGGCCACACCCAGCAGCCCCATGGTCTCCATATCTCTGCTCTGCCTCCTTCCCTGATGCTGGTGGTCCTTCCCTACACGGTCCCTCCCCTTTGATGGTACCATCCCCATGTCATCAGATGTGAAGGAGGTGGGGGAAGACATGTGGGACTGGGATGTGGGTGCTGGTGACTCAATGCTTTCCTGCCCTGTCTTGCTCACCCACCCATAGAGTGGCCGGAGCCCAGCACTCTGGGCAGCTCCTGAGACGCTTCAGTTTGGTCACTTCAGCTCTGCTAGTGACGTGTGGAGCTTTGGCATTGTCATGTGGGAGGTGATGGCCTTTGGGGAGCGGCCCTACTGGGACATGTCTGGACAGGATGTAAGTGACCTACGGCTCCAGTTTCCTGACCTCTGCCTATTGATCCTTGGCCTCTTAGCTCCAGACCTCTCTTCTACTCCCATCCTGCCTAGAGTCCTCCTTGGGATGATGGTGGTGGTGGTGGTGGTGGTGGTGGTGGTGGTGGTGGTGGTGGTGTGTGTGTGTGTGTGTGTTGGGCAGTCTGAAGTACCCCGTCTCTGGAGTCCAGGTGATCAAGGCTGTGGAGGATGGATTCCGGCTGCCACCCCCCAGGAACTGCCCCCCCTCGCTGCACCGGCTGATGCTTGACTGCTGGCGGAAGGACCCAGGTGAGCGGCCCAGGTTCTCCCAGATCCACAGCATCCTGAGCAAGATGGGGCAGGAGCCAGAGCCCTCCAAGTGTGCCGCGAACACCTGCCTCAGGTACATCCTCGCCAACCCCCAAGCCGGGTCAGTCCGCCAGACTCTCACTTGTCTGTCAGTAGTCTCCCAGTGTCCATTGTCCAGTCAGCTCTGACATCCCCGCCTGCTTCCAGCACATCTCACTTCATGGCAGTTACGTCCTGGATTTTGCCTTTTAGTTGGCTAGCTCCCTGCTTGTTTGACTGTCCTGACCCATTTCTCCAGGGCCTTTTGTGTGCCCACGTGAGGCGCACTAAGCCCTAGGTGTGGTCACCTTACTCTCTCCCTGGTCCTTTCTTGTTTCTCAAGAGAGTGACTGGGTCTGGTGGCACACCCTGGTTCTCGACTGACTGTGGCCTCTCTGCTCCCCAGGCCTCCCACCCCCCTGGCAGACCGTGCCTTCTCCACCTTTCCCTCCTTTGGCTCTGTGGGTGCCTGGCTGGAGGCCCTGGACCTGTGCCGCTACAAGGACAACTTCTCTGCAGCTGGCTACGGAAGCCTGGAGGCTGTGGCTGAGATGACCGCCCAGTGAGTCTAAGGAGCCAAGGTCAAGGACAGGGTTCAGGGAACCCAAGAGAGCTCTTACCTGGATGGGAAGGCCCAACCTGTCCTGGTTCTGGGCCTTTCCCTGTCCAGAGTAGGGGAAGGAGAGGGTTGGCTTCCATGGGGGGGAGTAGGAGAGGGATCGAGTCAGCCTCATACGACTGTCCCTCGTTGCAGAGACCTGGGGAGCCTGGGTATCTCTTCCGCCGAGCATCGAGAAGCCCTCCTGAGTGGGATCAGCGCCCTGCAGACTCGAGTGCTGCAGCTACAGGGCCAGGGGGTGCAGGTGTGAGCAGCTCAATCCTGCCCAAGGACCTGCAAGCTGCACCCCCCTTGGGTGGGAGGAGCAAGCGCTCTCTTACTCTTAGTGGGCCCTGAGCGGGTTGGTACCACGTTATCCCCCCATTTCATATCTCCTCTCAACACCTTGCTGACCTAGTGGTCCTACAAAAGAGGTTCAGATCCCTGGAGAGGACCCCAGAGATAACAGCGGGAAGAAGTTTAGGGTGTCAAGGGCAAAGCTGGTTGGGGGAAGACAGTCAATTTTAGTTGTCTTGCCTCAGGCCCCTTGGTCTTCCACGCTCACTGGGGGTTGGGCCTAATCAGTGGGCATCTCATTTCCTCAGAGAGCTTTTAGCCTGCCAGGCAGTAAGGGTCCCTGAGAGAGACCCGTTGGTTGTAGCAGAGGCCACAGCTGCCTGGTCACCTGAGTATGGGACCCTGGGCTAGTGGGTGGTGTCCCTTAATTCCTATGCCTTGGCTAGGTCTGTCTGAACCCTGGTCCCAAGGCCCAAGCAGGAAAGTGGTGCTGAGCTCAGGGACTGGACCCCCCAGGCGGAGACTTCAGAGCTGATGGCTTCCTGCCTTGGGTTAGCAGGTCAGGGTGAGGGCCAGGTTCCTACTAGGGCACACAAGGTCCTGGTGCTCGCCCTGGGCCTGGCTGTCTCATTTGTTTGGGAACTGATTCAGAAGAGCTCAGGGTAGTGGTGGGAGGTGTTGCTCTGCATTCTGGAAAGTAGAGAGAAGGAGAAAGAGACTGAGGAGGCAGTGGTTTTGACAGTCGGGTTCAACCTCCCTGTACAGATGGGGAAGTCAGAGCTTATGATCTCAGAGCCAGGGTTTGATGCCAGACCAAAATCCAGGGAGAAGGCCGACTCTGGAGAGAGCTTGCCCTTCCCCATGGCACCAGCACCATTCCCTGCGCAGCCCAGCGACTCCTCACTGGGTGAGTCCCTTCAGGCTGCTCTGCCCCCACACACCATGCTTCCTCTGTAGAGTGCCTGTGTGTGTGTGTGTGTGTGTGTGTGTGTGTGTGTGTGTGTGTGTGTGTGCGTGTGTGCTGTCCAGAGCCCTTGAAGGAGTGTGGTGCTACCTGACCTATCTGCAAGGGCCCTGGCAGCTGTGAGAACTTGAGACCAAGACTATCCTGGGAGGGCAGAGAGGCTGCTGGATGTGGACAGGACCATGGGGCCAAATTTTTCTACATCATTCCTGATGGCTCCCTGCTCTGTTTCTGCTGTGGTAGGGAAGAAGAGGGGCAGCATGGGCTGGGCCAGCAAGTGGGAGTACAGAGAGGCAGACAGAACACAGTGTGCCGTTGGAGGGATCAGACTAGGAGCGGATTCCCCTGGGGGACAGGAAGGATGGCCAGGTGAACTGTTGACATGTATGTGTCAAGGGGTGTCCAGAAGGCTTCTTAGTCTAAGTCAGAACTCAATAAGGTCTTAAAGGGTAGAGCGTTCTCTCTGTAGGGTGGTTGGAGTTACCAGCAGGCTCAGAATCCAAGCAAGGATCTCTAGCAGAGAGTCTGGGGGCCGGAAGCCACAGCATCTTTGGGGAGTACCCCATAGGGGGGCCAGTGACTCTCAGCAGTGCCTTTGGCCTTGGTCTGCCAGCAGCAGCTCTTCCCTCATCAGAGCCTGCCCCATTTCTGGCTCTCTGCTCCCTGGACACCTGCCTGAGCTCAGTGACTGCAGGAATGCTGGGGTAGACTGGGATACTGCACCCACCTTTGACAGACCTGGGGGAACTGATAGGCCCCCACAGGCTCTTCCTTCATTCTCCCTCCAGGGAAAACTGGCCCAACATCCAAGGCTCATGGGGACCAGTGCCCTGTCTTGGGTGATCAGAACCTCATCCCCATCTCCAGCCACATCAGTCATTCTCAAGGTCAAACTCCTCCTCTCCCCAGTTGTCGGCAGAGGGGTCCCTGGTTGTGTTGGCAAGACTTCGGTGTCCAGGGTAGACCTCCCCTCTGATGAGGAGTGAGGTCCTAGAATCCTGAGAAGGTCCCAGGCCTCAGCCCTGCACAGCACCAGCATGATACAGGGTGCTAGGTCACTGGGGACCCTCCACAGATCTATTTTTATACATGGAACTTGTTTGCTGGACAGAGAGACGTGGCCTGGAACCCATATTGCCCAGTCTGCACCCACCCGGGGAGGGAGGGGCTGGTTGTGGGTGGAGGCTCCTTTGAGGAGCTCTGGAGATGCTTTTTATATTTCTTGGGTTCTATATGCAGTACAAAGTAATAAAAACTTGTCTGTGTTATGGTCCTTCCGTGTGGCATTGTTAAACCACTGAGCAGTTGTGGGTGGAGATTCTGCACACAGATCCTGAGTATGCATTTGCCTGAGATCCTTCTGCTGTGAAGAATGCCACAGTCCAGTGGAGACACAGGAAATGGGACTGGACAAGGGCCAGGGGCACATGGGACACACTGGGTGTCACACGAGGCTGTATCACAAAACCAGTTCAAGCAAGGAAGTTATGTGTGCTGGAGGACGTGGTACCTGCGCAGATGTGGAGCTGGGGACAGAAAATGACCAACAGTTGGATTTGGGATGTTCATAGGAGATGCTTGAAGACTGTTTAGACACGGGTGGATATCTAGGTCTGGACCTTGAAGCATAGATGTGAGCCAGAGACTGACTTCTGGGGTCATCATCGCCTCATGAATGTGGCCTTGGCGGTCCAGCCTCCAAGGCAGCACACAGGGCTCAAAGGGAGTTCCACAGTGTCAGCGAAGCTAAAACTCTTCTGAGGAGTTAGGGAAAATGAGGACACTCACACACTCTCTTGATGGTTTCTTTTTTTTTAATTCTCCTTCCCCCTCCTCTCTACCACACTGCTTATATATCCCAACAAAATCTTTCAGGCAATATGAGAGTCATAGAAGGTTGCATTCCATAGGTAAAGACCTGGCTAAAAACAGAGCCATCCCAACAACTATCATGCGACATATCTATGTAGCCTGTCATGAGCAAGCAAAGAGCTTATTTTCTCAGCCAACCCTTTTATTGATAGGCTGTAAATTGTAGTTACAAAGAAAGGATCAATTACTTATTATCTATCTTGAGAGGTAATCTTATAAGGAATGTTAAAGGAATCATAAACCTAAACTGCTGAAGAGCCCAAGAAAATGAGAAAATTGTGTACTTGAGACCAATCTGAGTGTATAGCCGCTTCACCCCTTTACTTCTGCATTCTTTTTTTTTTTTTTTTTTTTCCTGAGACAGGGCTTCTTTGTGTAGCTTTGGAGGCTGTCCTGGAACTTGCTCTGTAGACCAGGCTGGCCTCGAACTCACTGAGATCCATGAGGTCTGAGCCACTACCGCCCGGCTTGCCCCTGCATTCTTTCAAGCAGGCAAATTAAACTAACTCACGACCATGTAAACATTTTTTAACTAACATTCTGTAATCAGGAATCATAAAGTCTGAATTCTGTTTAAATTTCCAATTTGCCTGGTTGGACAAAGAGAAGCTAAGGGTGTCATAGATTCTCTAGTTTATGCTCAGGTACCACATTCTTTTAGTATCAGCTTAGCTGGCACATTCCATGATACTGTGACGCTTAAATCTTACAATGTACTTTTTTGTCCCGTGTATGATTCCTGACTATCCAAGAAAACCTGTAGCCCTTATTTTGAGGCTACAGAGTCAAATTATTTTCTGTAGCCCTGACTAGTCAAAATTGCACAAATTGAGGTCAGGAATGGGTGCAAGGAATTAATCACTTGCCAGCTAGCAATAATCGGGCTGTTTTTGTATTTTATGACCTAAGCCAGACAGCTCAGCCATGTCCTTACAGATTGCTTTACTGGGAATGTTTATCTTAAAAACCATTAGCAAGGCATCTGGTCTAATTTAAAGCTATTTTGAAGCTTTGTATCAGCTAGTGGTGCTCAGCAATAAAATTAAAGGAATTTGAGCCAGTGTGGCTCCCAGTTAATCATTCATTTGAGCTGTGATCAGAAGCAGCTCCTTATGGGGAACTCATGGGCCCTGACTCTGTAGCATATCCCTGTATTCATTTTTATTCATCAAAATTATACAGCTTAATGAGGGATCATCTTCCTGACAATCTACAGATATAAATGCCCAGTAGCTGGGGATGTATTCATGAGATAAACACACTACAATACAGGCAGTGTAGCAGCAACACATAAAGGCACAACAGAAGCAAAGGACATTCATTCTGGGGTCTGTATCCTCGTAAGCCTTGCTTAAACAAGATATACTCACCAGAGTTTTTCTTTAGGTGGGCTGACACTCTGAGCCCCAGCTGCCACCTGCTGTTCCTCTGACAGGGCTACCAGCAACCACACTGAGGAAGGTTGAAGCCACCATGGGAGGGAGGCCACCCAGGGAGCACAGAGAGTAGAGAGGAGTCCTGGAGAAGCTCCAGCATTACAGGGCAGCTTGGATGGAAGGGCACAGGAGCCAGACTGCAAGGAGCACTAGGAAGGAGAGGCTAGACCGTTAGGAGCACTAACACTGGCCACTCTTCCAGATGACCCAGGTTCAATTCCCAGCACCCACATGGCAGCTTACAACTGTTACTCCAGTTCCAGAGGATCTGGCACTCTCACACAGGCATACATGCAGGCCATCACAGGAACTATGAGTTTCGGTGGGTGTCAGATCCAGAGTGGTGGTGGGGTGTAGGGGAGATGACATTGGTGACTAGACTACATGCTTATTCCAGGCCACTACAGCAAAGAACTACACCCTGGGTGTTGTACATAATGTGCTTATTATCACACAGCTCTGGGGCTGCAAGGCCAAGATCAAGTCTGCATTGCTTCTGCAGACTGAGGGGGAACATCTCTGGGTTTGATCATGGCCATTTTCTGTTTCTCTGCATCTGGTCCATACCAGCCCAGCCCAACAGCCTCATTTAAACTTAATTGTTTCTTCAAAGATGTCATCTGCAAATACAGTCATGTTCAGTTATTGGGGTTAGGATTTCCACAAAGGAGTTTGAGTGGGGAATTATACAGCTCCTAACAATGACCTTAATTTTAGGGGTGCAGAAGTCACAAGAGAAAGATGGGGGGTAGAGCTGAAGAATCTTACAGATTGCAGCAAAGTGCTCCTGCAATGTAGGGTTATTACTAGCAATGTGATACCCCAGGTAGATACAGCATATGGCTGGGAGTTGAAACGGTCTTCTCTGGGCAGTGAGCCTGATCTGGTTTTATGAAGTAGCCTCCTGTTCAGCCAGTGTGTACCAGACACCTACTAGTGGCCAGCACTGGGAGCTAAGATCTCATTGCTTACTACATAGCCTAATATAAAAAGAATGAGGCATAATTCTAGGCACTGTGGACTCCAGAGGCTGTGCCTTGCCTAGTCTTTACCTGACTGGGGATGCTCCCAGAGGAAACCAAGTAGTGAGTTTACTGCCCTTGTTAAGCAGGGCCTGACCTTGGCATTTATGCAGATCACATCTCCCCTCCTGTACTCCTTTGCTGGCTGAAGTTCATGGAGCAACAGAGAGAAATCAGAAACCATTTAGGTTCATAGATGACCTCAAGATGCCTATAGCATGTTAAGTGTGGGCAGGGGAAATGTTTTGACTAAGACCGTTTCATGTAAGAAAAATCCAGAATGCAGACCAAGCTTGTTTCTGAATTGTGACTATCCTCCCTGCCCCCCGGGTGGTTCCCTTGTCTAGGATGGCCTCATATTCACTATGTAGCTAAGGATGACCTTGAACTCCTGATACCCCTGTCTTCAATCCTCACATTCTGGTACCATCACACCTAGTAAATTGTCTTACTTATAATCCTTGAGTGTGTGTTACATTGAATTTTAGGTGTAACAAGGTAGGCAGATTTAGGTGTATATTGTGACAGAGATTTGCTTTGCTTCTCAGGGGTCCTGGGAACACCCTGAAGATGGAAGCCCTTTGGTGGCATAGGATTTCCCTATTATTTTTGGAGACAGGCCTTTCATTACCTTGAGAGAATGGTTGTGCCTGGCTTTCAAAGAACAATGCCTTGATGTCCACTCTCTCACTGATAAACTACTTCACAGGGTGGCCTAGTCTCAAGGAAAGACATGTAGGATCTGTCCAGCAAGGGGCTCCTCAAAATCCCAGGGCCCCGAGGACTTGGAGGAACCTTCTTTTTATTGGTACCCCGGAGTCTTGAGGGAGGATGCCACGGTGCATCTGCTCTTCCACCCTGAGCAGCTCTGGTACAAATTGTCCAGAGGGATGAAGTAGGTCAGAGGAAGATGTCACCTCTGGGGCTTTGAACTAGAAGTCACACCTCACCTCTGCCAAACTAACCCAAACACCGAGGGTGCAATTTGTTCAACGTTATCAAGCCCATTCTCTGAAACACTGGGATGGGGGAACTCAACCCTTCTTTAGGAGGAAGGGACAGTGTAGTCAAAACACCTACTGTGTGTGCACTGTGCATCTTGTTCAACTGAGTTTATGCTGCCAGTGTTGGAAACAGAAGGCAGCACAATAGACCTGGCTTTGGGTAGTGTGGAATTCCACCCGACCCCTGAGGGCAGGCTCAACACAGAGATGGAAGCCTCAGGTGTGGTTAGCTGTAGGCTGTCACTTCTCTTCCAAATTCCACCTCTGACCAGAGGCGGCTTCTCTGTAAAGGGCATACCCAGCAAGCCCAGCAACCAGAGGCTTCTTCTCTATAGAGGGCATACCCAGCGATGCCCCCCAGTTCTTTCCCAGAGTCCTCTGCTACCAGCATTCCATGCAGCCCATCAGTGTGGGGAGCTGGAGGAAACAGAGCCCTGCCTGAGCCCCAGGACTGTGAAGTGAGCAAGAAGCATGATGGTGGGTGCCCTGTCCCTCTTGGCCAAGCCCCACACAGGTTTACTCTGATGTCTTCTGGTTCATCTTCCTTAGCTCCTGGGACAAAGTGTGGGGAACGCAGCTAGCCTGCGTTACCACAGCCCTGGATCTTGGAGTCCCTTTTGGAGGTCAGTGCTTTTGCCCATAGGAAAGGTTTCCCCACTCCTGAGAAGGCAGCTGTCCAGGGATGCCCACTCCAGGAGCTGCGGCGTGACTGCAGCACAGCTGGAGACAACAGGCAGGCTGAGGACTGACTTAAAAACCAAAGCAAACCAACATTTATTGAAAACAGCAATCTTGCAGTAGGACAAGTTGGCTGAAATGCCACTGCTCAGAAAACAACGTGCATGAAAGCCTCAGCGGTAGACAAACTAGAGAGGACTGAAATAACAAGACTGACTACCACAGAGAGCTGTGCAGCGGCTCCTGCAGGAGCACAGGACCCCGCTGCTCCCTGCAGAGCACAAGTCACACGGCCCTGCTCGTAAGGCCTCCAGGACAAGGCTCCAAGCAGTCTACAGGCTGGTGGGACCTGGAGCCACAGACAGCTCACAGTCACTCTGCACCAGGCACACAGAGCCCTTGACTAGGCCTGTGTTCCCGATCCAAACAACTAGAGGTGTGCAGCAAGACACCGGAGCTCTCTGACAGACAGACAGACAGACAGACAGACAGACAGACAGAAGCACCATCCCACGTGTCCGCAAGTGAAACTCTCCATCCAGCGCCCCACAGGCTGGGGGAAGAGGACAGATGTGCGCTCTGCCGCCACCTCTGCTGCCCCGTCGCCACTGCTGTCTTCTCATTTGCCAGTCCGTATGCTGTTGCAGATCTGGGCAAGGCGGCTCTAGAGAGGAGAGAGAGGTCATTTTAAGACATGCCAGGCATGCCAGCCCAGTCAGCGTAGTCTACCCAAGCACAGGATTGTTTTTAAAGACTGATTTTTTTTTTTTTTTTTTTTTTTTGGTTTTTCGAGACAGGGTTTCTCTGTGTAGTTTTGGTGCCTGTCTTGGATCTCACCCTGTAGACCAGGCTGGCCTCGAACTCACAGAGATCCGCCTGGCTCTGCCTCCCAAGTGCTGGGATTAAAGGCGTGCGCCACCACCGCCCGGCTAAAGACTGATTTTTATTTTGTTTTGTTTTTCGAGACAGGGTTTCTCTGTGTAGCCCTGGCTGTCCTGGAACTCACTTTGTAGACCAGGCTGGCCTTGAACTCACAGAGATCCGCCTGCCTCAGCCTCCCAAGTGCTGGGATTAAAGGCGTGCGCCACCACAGCCCGACAAGACTGATTTATTTTTATTTTGTGTGTGTGAATGTGTCTAATGTCTACAGAGGCCAGAAGAGGGCACTGGATCCCCAGGAACTGGAGTTACAGGCTACCATGTTTGCTGGGAGCTAAACCTGGGTCCTCTGAAAGAGCAAGTGGGCCTAATTACTGAGCTGGCTCTCCAGCTTCCCAAGCCCAGATCTCAGGGACTCTTCCTTTTGTTCTTCATTTGTATTGTAAAGTAATCAGAGACTAACTGGAGACTCATTTCTTAAGAGAGACACTGATGCTGGGGGATGACTGTCACAGATGTCTATGGGACCTCAGTACATATTTAGGACCCCAGCTCAAGGCTTGTCTCATTCCTGATGTACACAAAGATGGGCCTCTAGCAGCCATGCCTGTACCCCAAGCTCCCGCCCACACCCAAGCACGGCTGACTGGGCTGTAGGCGGGCTATTCCTCTTGAGAATTTAAACTAAGATAGAAAATGGAACAGTGTTGACAGTAAAGTAAGAGCTGGGCAGTGCTCTGCAAAGCCCCACAAAGGCCAGTGCAAAGGGCAAGCTTCTCCATGTGGAGACGAACCCAGGACTCACCGAGAGCTTCTTAATGTTTCCTATGGCCTCTGGATTCAGCTGAGCAATATCAACCTTCTGTAAGTCACTGGCCAATAGCCGCAAACTCTGCATGGAGGGAGAAAGGGTTAGATGGCATGTCCTTCCAGATGGGAACCTCTGGCAGCAGCCAGTGAACTCAGGGTCCCCTTGATATTCTGCACGTGGTGACAGAAGACAGCTAGGATGGAGAAATGATAATGTAGGCGGACAGTACCAGTATGTTAGACCTCAGGAGACAACGACGCCATCAATGCTATCAGTGGACCACTGGCTGGGTTACACAAGTACAATGCCACACAGACCAAGTCTGAGATCAGACGCCCTCCACTCATGCAGGCTGGCAACCCACTCTGCAGCACTGAGAACCAGACCAGCATGTTTCAGAATCTCTCAAGACCGCTGGAGGTCACGGCCCTACCCCAGTGTGCCTTCCTCTGCGCTCCCCCTAATAGCCATTACTGTACACACAGACGGAACCCAGAGTTGGGCATGGGTCCTCCCAGTTGGGCCACAACCCTGGGAGAGAACACCAGGTCCTGAGTGCTGAGGCAGTGTGGTGACTAGGATCCACCCACTGAAGGGATTCCTCAGGGTCTGTGAGGCAGGCGTGGGGAGCCAACTCAGGGGAAAGAGGCTTCGCTGTGCAGCACACTGGGGCATGGCTTCCCAGCATGCCACTTACCGCACCACCACCCACAGGCACAGTGAGGGAGATCTCTTTGCTGTCAGCGAGAGGGCTGCCGTTGATGGAGATGTTATAAATCTGCTCCCTGGCTGCTGGAGTGCGCAGGCCTGGGGTCTTGAAAACCCTAAAAGAGGAGAACTCAGTGAAGATGGCTTGGCAGACTGAATAATGACACCCTCACAACAAGCCCTTCCAACCCCATCTGGTCTCAAGCTGTAGTTTTCAAATCACACGCTTCTAAGAAGGCAAATTCTAAATTTAGGGAAAACATTTTTCAAGCTGTAATGACTAAACACAGCTGGAGAAAGGAGGCTGCAATTATCAAACATACATCCAGCAAAAGTCAACTCATACCCATGCAAACTGAGGGCCAAAGCTCCGTAATTTCCCACTCATCCACAGAACCAGAAGCACACGGGTTCCTGTGCGTCCAAACGTAGCTCAGTACTTCCACCCCGAGGACCTCTCCAGGGTTAAGGGAGCGGGATTCCGAGACAACATCACACTAATCCCTGAGACATCCTTCTCTACACAGAACTTCAGTATGTATTTCCTCCAAAATGGTGGTAAGTAGATGTCGCAAACAGTGGAGTAGGAATTGAAATAGAAAGTCGCCAGGCGAATCTTTGAGATTGAGGCTAGTCTGGTCTACAGAGCTAGCTCCAGGTCAGCCAGGGCGATACAGAAACCCTGCCTTGAAAAACCAAAAATAAATAATAAAAAAGTGGGAAGTCTTCCTCACCCGAGATAGCCCTTTTCTGTCCTACTCCCTAGAAGCTATTAGTATTTATTTATTTATTTATTTAGGTTTTTCAAGACAGGGCTTCTCTGTGTAGCTTTTGGAACCTGTCCTGGAACTCACTTTGTAGACCAAGCTGGCCTTGAACTCACAGAGATTCACCTGCCTCTGACTCCCGAGTGCTGGGATTAAAGGTGTGCACCACTACCGCCCGGCTGAAGCTATTGGTCTTAATTCCCTATTTTTCTCTATGTCCAAGAGCAACAGGAGCCGCAGTACACCTGGGAAGCAGCCTGGGAGAACTGCTGTGACTGGGAGGCTCCTCCCTTGGAGCACACACCATTCTCATTTCGTCTCATGTAGCCCAGGTTGGCCTCAAACTGGCTATGTGGCCAAGGGTGACCATGAACTGATCTTCCTGCCTCCATCTCCTGAGGGCTGGGATTACCAGTGCATGCTACCATCACTCTGCCTTAACTGTGGCGACACAGGTTTCCTGCCTCATCAGCTAGCCCCCAGGGCAGGTATTAGCTTCTGCTGTAAACAATCTTGTTATGTTGGTTTCAGGAAAGATGCTATCAATTTTCTTCTTTCCAAGGGTACAGGAATAAGGAATAAGACTCCGCTTCCAATACCATCTGAACAGAATCAGAGAAGGCTAAAAGCACAGGCCTTCTGGTCATCACAGGCCAATGCTCTTTCCCCTCATCAGGTAAGGAACTGAAAGCAGTGTCAGGGGAGGGCCAATGGTAGGAAGCTCAACTGTGTGTGTTCTCTCTGAGGTGTCTCACCGAAGATTCAGGAGCATTACCTATACTGTTCACAGCTGGGCTCCACCCAATCCACGGGCTGCTCTCGGTACTTACCTGGAATCAAATCTAGGTGTCACGCCTGGGGTTGGTTTCACCAGAGATGGCTCCAGCCTGCTCATGGCTGGTGTCACAAAATCATTGCTTAACCTGCAGGGAAGAAAGAGCCACGAGGGGTGTCAAGTCACAGGTGCAAGGATGGCAGTAGCTAGAGGCAATGGTCTTGTCAGATGCAGTCCTGCCCCCATCACGTTATGGAACCCTCTGAGTTCCTGGGAGGGGAGCACAATTTGTATCTATTTATAGCCACAGATGGTCATCACAGTAAAGAACTTCCCCGAGATCACACAGTAGTGAGGAGCAGAGAGGCTGAACCCGGCAGCCTGTGGCAGCATGGGACTTCCCAGCCAGGTGGAAGAGCCTGCGGACCATGAGCCTGGTTCTCTCTAGGCAGGTGGCTAACGTCTGTTAGGACATGGTCTGCCCTTCAGAGACAGGCAGTCCAGGGCCTAATTTCCTAAGTTGTTTCCCTTCTCCTCAAAGGGTTTACAGTGGAGTCCGCATGATCCATTTGAGCCCATGGAGAGTCTAAGCAGGATCAGGAGGGCATTTCAAGAAACTATGGGCCTGGAGAGGTGGTTCTACGGTTAAGAGCACTTCCTGCTGTCCAGAGGCCCCACATCCCCAGTGCCCACATTAAGTGGTTCCAGCTGCTATGCCTCATTTCCCAGAGCTCTCTCTGCTTCTGTTTCTACCATGCTGAACGGACTTCTCCACCAAAAACAAAGCAGCACATCTATTTCAGGAAACCATTACCTTTTGCTCCTGCCTCTTCCTTGTACGGACTGGGCTCTCTTCCTGGATGGAGGGCATCTTTTGACCTAAAAGCACAATCAAACAAACCTGAAGTCACACAGAGCCTAGCAAAGGAGAAAAGAAAGATAAAAACAGAGGGAAGGGGAACCAGCTTTTGAAAGGAAAAGTAAAACTCAACATAGGAAGGTTTATCACAGTTGAGCACAGTGGCACATGCTGGTAATCCCAGCACCTGAGAGGCTGAGGCAGGAGGACAGTGAGTTCAAGGCCAACCTGGGCTACACAGTGAGGCTATCTCAAAAACCAGACCAAACACACAAGGGCTTCTGTAGAGAATTCAGTGATTAAAATACGTACAACTTGAGGACTTGAGATAGAAGAAAGACACGGGTCAAGATTAAAGGGAAATCTTGCGTGTATACACAAGCGTGTATGTGTGCACTCAGACATGAGTGACACAGGGAGTCCAGAGATGGATGTTGGGTGTTCCCCCTAGTGTTCCTCTCCTTATTGTTTGAGATAGGCTCTCTCACTGAACTTGGAGCTCACTGATGGGCTGTTCAGGTTGGCTTGTTCCCACTACTTTCCTTCTGGCCCCACTGTCTCCCTTCCCGGCCATCCGTGGGAGTTTTCTAAGGATCTCATTTCTACTTCCCCTCTAGCGCACATCAGCAGCTCCCCGCTCTGCTTACTCCAGCACAGTCTTCTCAGCTGGGATGAATATATAAAGACCCAGGGTCAGAGAGTCTCTCCACCCTGCTGAGCTCTAGGCTGGAATCCTGTCTACACATCCTGAAAAGTACTTAACTCAGCAGGGCAGGCAATTGGCAGGTGCTCTCTGGAGCCTTAATCAGAGGCTCTGCCTTTTCAGGGGTCCTACAGTCACTGGATGGCCACTGTCTAGTCTAGAAAGCATTTACCATCTCTGGTTTCTCCTTTCTTAGGCCAACCAAGCTCACTTTTTCTTTTTTCTTTTTTTTACTTATAAATGCCCAGCCTTAGCTTGGCTTGTTTCTGGCCAGCTTTTGTTTCTTTTGCTTTTTTTTTTTATTATTAAAAAAATTTTTTTTTCCATTTTACATTCCAACCCCTGTTCCCCTTCCCTCCTCTTCTTTCGCACCCCCTCCCCCCCAATCCCATCCCCATCCCCTCCTCATAGGCAGTAAGGCCTTCCTTGGGCAGTCAACACAGGCTGGCACACCAAGTTGGGGCAAGCCCAAGCCCATCCCGCCTGCATCACGGCAGAGTAAGGCATTACACCATAGGGAACGGGGCTCTAGAGAGCCAGTTCGTGTACCTGGGAGGACGTGAGTCCTGGCCTCATTGCCAGGGGACCCACAAACACATCAAGCCACGCAACTGTCACCCACATTAGCGGGCCTAGTGTGGTCCCATGCAGGCTCCCCAGCTGTCAGTCCAGAGTCCATGAGCTGCCACTAGCTTGGATCAGTTATCTCACTTTTTCTTGCTAACACTCACCCCAGAAACATCCCTACTTCTTTTTAAACAGGCACTACACTTCAGGTTATCCTTACTATGCCCCTTGCCTTCCTTTTCCCTCTTCCATTCATTCTGAATAGTTCTGAAATAACGACAGCTCTTACAGCTCTTACTAGTGCCTAGCTGACAGAATGGAAACTCAAGCTTGGTATATGAGCATCCATTATCTGGTCTTTACTTTCCTCCATTATTCTCACAGCTTCTATCCCAGCCATACCAAACCACTTCCTGCTCCTCAGACAGACTTTCCTCACCTGTCCTGAACTCTTGTCCCTTTCTTCTTTAGCTAGTGAAGCTTCTTCTGAAAGGATTGGCTGGGTGTGTCCTACAGCTTCCTCCTCCCTCTTCTTCCTGATCCACACACTTTACACTTGTATCTATAGTGACTTGTGCTATTTGACACATAAAGTGCAATCTTCTCAGTCTGTGAACTCTGCCAGAACAACACTGTATTCCACATTAAAAAAAAATTGATTTGTTCAGGTGTTTTGCCTGCATGTATGTATGTGTGCCACAAGTGTGCCTGGGAGCCATGGAGGCCAGTAGGTGGTGTCAGATCCCTTGAAACTGGAGTTACACACAGCAGTGAGCCTCCACAGGCACTAGGAATTGAACTAGGGTCCTCAAGAGCAGCCAGTGCTCTAAAGTGCAGAACCACCTCTTGTAGTGGGTAGCCATTCCAGCTTTGATCTGGAAGTTCCAACTCCCATGAGGCTTTGGTAACTGTCACGCCTACAAGGTGGGGCCGAGAGAGGACCCTGAAGACCCGAGATCTGGATGTGCCGGCTCTCTTGGTTCCTGGACCCTGGATGCTGGAGGTAGACCGAGCAGAGTTCTCCAGAGAACACTGCCGGACTGTGCTACACCTTTCCCAGACCCTGTAAACTATCCCTTCATTTGTGAGTTACCCCACAAAATAAACTTCCCTTTTAACTACGTGGAGTGGCCTTAATAATTTCACTAATAATCTCTCCAGCCTTATCCCAAGTCTTTCTGTCTTTGTGTAACTCCCTAACCTGAATTCCTACTTACTCTTGTAGATCGAAGAGTCTTATGATTCTTTTCCTCCTCTTCTTCCATTATCGCTTCATCCACCTGGATTACCTTCCGCTCTGTAACAAACAGTCTTAAGAGTTACTTCGCTCGAAACCTGTTCAGCTCGGGGGTGGGGGTGGGGTGGGGTGTCCATAGCACTGCCTTCCATGTAAGAGCCCCTCAGATATGAGAATTTGTTATTTCTGCTGGAATCATTCATCTTAAACATCCCTTGTACTCCTTGTTCTTCCTAAGGTAACTATAATAATAATGTTATTTACAAATAGCAATGTGATAACTAGTAGTTGTTTTGGGGTGGTGGAGGTTGTTTTTGAGACAGGTTTTCTCTGTGTAGTCTTGGCTGTCCTGGAACGCACTCTGTAGACCAGGCTGGCCTCAGACGCACAGAGATCCACCTGCCTCTGCCTCCCAAGTGCTGGGATTAAAGGTATGTGCCACTACCATCTGGCTATTACTAGTAGTTTTTATAACTTGTGTTTCGTACTGTCCAATTGGCCTTATGTTCATTCATTCCACAAATAACTACAGGCACAATTCTAGGGTTTGCGGATACAGAAGCAACAACCCTCCACACCCATTCTTATACAGAGTACCTGTTTCAAGTCTTATAACCTTGTCAAGTGGGGACACCCTGTTATATATAAGGCAACTGGTGAGTTTATTAAAGCCATCTGGACTAGTAAGCGGCAGCACCAGGTCTCATACTCATCTGTTTTGTTGTTGTTATTGTTTTTTTGGTAGTTTTCTCATTTGTTTTTTGAGATAGCGTCTTGCTACATAACCTAGGCAGGTTTCAAACTCACTATATAACCCAAGCTGGCCTCAAACTTGGAATTCTCATGCTTTAACCTCCCAAGTGCTGGCTGGGATTACAGGTACATGCCATCACTCTTAGCCCAAATCTGTCTTAATCAGAATGCTGGGCTGGTCCTTTGGTAGCACTACATAGTGGGTTTTTTTTTTTACTTGTTTGTTTGTTTTTTTTTTTTAAACCACTCTGATTGTTTTCTTTGTTTAAAACTTCTTTTTAAAAAAGATTTCCTGAAGCCGGGCGTTGGTGGCGCACGCCTTTAATCCCAGCACTCGGGAGGCAGAG
The DNA here is from genome assembly GCF_949786415.1 of Peromyscus eremicus. NCBI lineage: Eukaryota > Metazoa > Chordata > Mammalia > Rodentia > Cricetidae > Peromyscus > Peromyscus eremicus. Next base: position 136,033,241 of record NC_081417.1, read on the forward strand.
CCAGGCGGATCTCTGTGAGTTCGAGGCCAGCCTGGGCTACCAAGTGAGTTCCAGGAAAAGGCGCAAAGCTACACAGAGAAACCCTGTCTCGAAAAACCAAAAAAAAAAAAAAAAAAAAAAAAAAAAAAAAAAAGATTTCCTGGAGGGCTAGAGAGATGGCTCAATGCTTAAAATCACTTGATGCTCCTCTATAGGGACTCAAATTCAGTTCCCAGCACTGAAGTAGTGGTTCACAATGATCTGAACTCCAGTTTCAGAGCATCTGATGCCCCCTCTGACTTCCTCAGGCACCAGGCATGCATGTGATGCATATACATACATGCAGACAAAACACTCAAACACACAAAATAAATAAATCTTAAAAAACAAAACAAAACAAACAAACAAACAAACAAACAAAACAACAACAATAAAAACACCAGAGTTGGGTGGCGGTGTCGCACGCCTTTAATCCCAGCACTGGGGAGGCAGAGCCAAGAGGATCTCTGTGTGTTTGAGCCCAGCCTGGTCTAAAGAGTAAGTTCCAGGATAGGCACCAAAACTACACAGAGAAACCCTGTCTCAAAAAACCAAAAACCAAACCAAACCAAAACAAAACAACAGAACAAAACAAATTTGCTAAATAAATACAAGTTAGGAGCTAGAAAATCTTGAGCAGGGGTTACAGAGAAAATTCAGGTATTGAGTCATGGTGGTGGGAGAGATCAGACTAAACACTCTAGCCCTTTTTATTAGCCGTGACCTTGACACATAAAATAATTGTGTGTGTTTGTGTGTGTGTGTGTGTGTGTGTGTGTGTGTGTGTGTGTGTGTGTGTTTTCTGAGACGGTCTCAGGTAACCCAGGCTGGTTTCATACTCACTCTGTTGCTGAGGCTGAGCTTGAACTACTGATACCCCTGCCTCCACCTCCCAAATACTGGGATGACAGGTATGTGCCACCATGGATGGTTTTCTTTTTCTTTTCTCTTCCTCTGTGTGTGTGTGTGTGTGTGTGTGTGTGTGTGTGTGTGTGTGTGGTGTTTCCCAAGACAGGGTTTTTCTGTGTAGCCCTAGCTGTCCTAGAACTTGCTCTGTAGACCAGGATGGCCTCGAACTTACATATTCACCTGCCTCTCTCTCCCCAGTACTGCTCAGTTTGTTTTTCATTTAATAGCTTCCCTTTAGCTGAAGCTGAGAGGTCAAAGCGTTGGTTATAAGAACACTTGTTAACTGCTGATTGATGATGGGCCTGGTGTGTTCAGTTCTACCCACTAACTATTAAGTAAGCAAAACTTAGGGAACTCAAAGAAAAAGTGATATTATCTAAACATATGACAGTAGAGGCATGGTGGTACACCTTTTTTTTTTTTTTTTTTTTTTTTTTGTGGTGCATACTTTTAACCACAGCACTTGGGAGGCAGAGGCAGGCAGATCTCTGCCAGTTCAAGTCCAGCCTGGTCTCCACAGAGAAGTTCCAGGATAGCAAGGGCTGTGTAGGCAAACTCCATCTTAAAAACAAAACACCTGGGCTGGAGAGATGGCTCAGAGGTTAAAAGCACCGACTGCTCTTCCAGAGGTCCTGAGTTCAATTCCCAGCAACCACATGGTGGCTCACAACCATCTGTAATTAGATCTGGCGCCCTCTTCTGTATACATAATAAATAAATAAATCTTTAAAAAACAAAACAAAACACCCAAACCAACCAACCAACAAAATATAGAGGGACCTGACAGACTGAACATGCGGCCAGGAACTCTAGCCCAATTCCATCCTGTATGCAGGGGGCAAACACCTCATGCTTTCTTCACTCTACAAGGCAGGTGTGATGGAAGCTGTCAGAATTAACAATGGTTCTGGTTCAGGTGACTGTCAAACGCCCCCTGGAGAGCAGCCTGAACATCCAGGCATGGTAAGGTCTAACCCTCACCAGGATGGGATGCATCAAGCTGCCACCAAGCAATGACAGTGGCATGTGGTCCAGTTCTTTTTTATTTTTTATTTTTAAAGGTCTATGCCTTAATCTACCCAACCTGATTCCAGGCTCATTAGTTATAGTTTGGCTTCCCAAAGAACTGCTTCTGAGCTGGCAAGATGGTTCAGTGGGTGCTGCCACCAAGCCTCATGACCTGAGTTGAATCCCTTGGATCTATACCTTTAGTAGAAGAGAACCAATTACTGTAAGTTGTAGTACACACCAGCCCATTCCCAAACAAACAAATGTAGCAACAGTCCCACAGTATGGGATATGCCTGTGAGATGATTCTGCACAGGCAGCTCACTGAACTTAAATGCTGAGGTGTTTCTTTGCAATTCTTTTCAGTCCTGCTGATGATGCTAGAGAGAAATACTTCTGGAGGCACTGAGGCCTGGCTTCCAGCACACACACACACACACACACACACACACACACACACACACACCCTTCTTTTTTTTCTTTTGTTAGTTTTTCTTTGTACTACCTGTCTCTGCCTCTAGAGTGCTGGGATTAAAAGCATGCACCACCACCTCCCAATACCCTCCTTTCACAAATCAAGTTTTTATACTCACAAAACCATGGGCCAAATAGTCTCAGCAGAGCGAGACACGCCAATGAGGCCTGGTCTGGACCTCAGCTCTCTGTCCCCTGAGGGGCTGTGAATGCACTCACACCAGGCATGCTGGCACATGCCTCTAATCCCAGCACTGAAGTAGGATAGCCAGTTCCAGGCTCTCTTGCATAACACACAGACTCTGACTCAAATTACTAAAGGTCTTGGGAGATGGATCAATGGAAACCAGGCAAGCAAGCGTGAGGAATGGAGTTCAGACACCCAGAACCCAGGGAAATCCCATCTGTAATCCCAGCCCTCAGGGAGTAGAGAGAGGGCATGTGGTAAGCTGGCTAGCTAGACTGGCTGAAGAGGCAAGCTCTGTCTTCAGCAAGAGACCCTACATCAATAAAGTGACATTAACACCCAATGTTAGCCTCTGTCTCCACACACACTCACATATACTATAAACATATACACATACAAATAAAATTATACAAAAGAAAAGTACTCACTTTTGACAGATTTCAAAGGTGTCTGAATAGCTTCAGCTGTTAACTTGTTTATTTCTGTGATGTCTATATCAGCCTGTGACAAACGGCCAGAAAGCACAGGCTTAGTCCAGCGTGTATAGAAACAGTAAATCAAAGTACAAACTAATTATAAACCTACCACACAACTCAAGACCTAAGACCTTGCCAATAACTTGCTTCTGGCTATGTGTTCTTTCCTGGTTCTGTTTCTTTGCCTCTCCTGTCATTCCTCAGAGGCAAACCATGATTATTCCATTTGTTTAGAAGAGTGTTTATCGGGCTGGAGAGATGGCTCAGGGGTTAGGAGCACTGGCTGCTCTTTCAGAGGACCCAGGTTCAATTCCCAGCACCCACAAGGCAGCTCACAGCTGTCTGTAACTACCATTCCACGAGATCTGACACCTTCACACCAATGCACATAAAATAAAATTAAATAAATTTTTTAAAAAAGAGAGCTTATTGATTTGGTTCTGTCCATATATACATGTATGTATGTTTGTATACACACACACACACACACACACACACACACACTTTTTCAGAATGTGAGAAAACACTTTTTCAGTTTTGCTTGCATATTTGTGAGGTTGGTTTGTTTCAGACAGGGTCTTCCTACACAGCCAAGAGGAGACTGGGTTCGTAGTCAGTCCTTTCTTCATGGAACACTGAAGTCCCACGAAGCATGAGTGGCACAGGATTGATGGGTGGGTTGGCACGGAGTGCAGAAAGTGATTAGGAGAATTCTGAGGCTGTCTACACTCAGCAAGAAACAGTTCTCAGCCGGGCGGTGGTGGCGCACGCCTTTAATCCCAGCACTCGGGAGGCAGAGCCAGGCGGATCTCTGTGAGTTCGAGGCCAGCCTGGGCTATCAAGTGAGTTCCAGGAGAGGCGCAAAGCTACACAGAGAAACCCTGTCTCGAAAAACAAAAACAAAAACAAAAAAAAAAGAAAGAAACAGTTCTCTAACAGATTAGGGATGTCTACCTAGCAGGCTTTGAACTCACTACTAGTGGCAGTCTATGGACACAGTGCAAGAGTTAACACTACAGGCCTAACTGTGAGGTTGGACCTTGGCTAGCTTCTGAGAACAAGGATTTCAGGATTCCTTATTCCTGCTAACAATAGTTCTCTGTGCTTAAACTTAGTGCAAATAAATATAGTTTACATGTTATCAACACCTGCTTTTCTAGGCAGAGGATGCCCTCATAAAAATCTATATGGAGTCTTGAGTGAGCTTTTCTGCTAAGAAAACGTTCACGTACATGGAATTAAGTTTGTCCTGTGACTCCACTGGAAGGGGACTCCTGGAAGCTTATACTTGGCTTCCTCGGGTTTGGTTTTGTTAAGACAGGGTCACTCTATGTAGTCCCAAATGTCCTAGAATTCACTATGTAGACTAGGCTGCCCCCCATCTCCAGAGATTCACCTACTGCTGTGTCCTGAGTGCTTGGATTAAAAGTGTGAGCCACCATGCCTACCCTCGGCTTCCTCTGAACTTTGACACACGCACTATGTCACCCTGCTTGTTCTGCTTTGCATTCTTGTGATAGGTCACTGCCACCTGTGTAACTAGATGCTGAGGCTGGGAGTCTTCATAGGGAATCACCAAACCTGTAACTGCAGTGTCTGAGAAGCTGAGGCAGGAGGATCAACATGTTCAAGGTAAGCTTGGCTATACAGTGGTCTTGGGAGCACCAATAAACCTAGTTAGGAGCTTTGGGGCCAAAGTATCATTTCTTCCCTGGATTTCAAATCAAAGCTAAATTGGAATTCTTTCAGTTTGGTGTGGTAGTGTTGGATCTCCCACATTACATCAGGTTTATTTGCAGTTCTACATATCTGACTAATTTAAAATGAGAGAGACATATTAGCTAATGAGCATGATTCAGCTAGAATGTTTTGAAACATGAACTCTGGGTTTCTGCAGGGGGATGAGTGAAATGAATCACGGGAACTTATTATAACAAGAGAGCATGGAGTAAGACTGCTGTACTGGCTTCTGGTTGGTTTGCCTGTTTCCACCCTCCTACAGCACACACCCCTCAACACTTCAACAACTGGCTCCTATTCTCTTTAACTTCTGAAGCTGATAAACACCAGCTACTCAGTAAGACTGTGAACCCTCAAGTCACTGTAAACTTTCAATCCAGGACTCCAATTTTGATGAATTCAAATTATGATAAACTTTCTCCCCAAGAAAACAGGCGAGTGTGTGTACGTACTGTTTATATATGATTTTATCATGCCTAAGGACTCTGTGAAGGCCAATGCTGGACTAGCTCCCAACTGTGTCTAACAGAACTTTCTGCAATGACAGAAACATTCTACTGCTGTGCTGTCCAACATGGTTGCTACTAGTAACACGGCTGCTGGCCATCACAGATGTGGCTGGTGTCTGAAGAAAGAAATCCTTCATTTTTGCCTCCCACCATGCTGCCTTCAGTCTTGGGAATGATGCTAGGAAAAGACATGAAAAGGGCTATGGTGTACTGAGTCTCTGAGTCTCCGGAAAGTGACTGAGTCTTTAGCAGTGTGGCATGATAAGAACAATCTCTATGTTTCCCAGTTTCCTAGGGTAGGTCACAGCCTAATAGATTTTTTTGTTTTTGTTTTTCCGAGACAGGGTTTCTCTGTGTAGTTTTGGTGCCTGTCCTGGAAATCACTCTGTAGACCAGGTCAGCCTTGAACTCAGAGATCTACCTGCCTCTGCCTCCCAAGTGCTGGGGAATAAAGGCGTGCGCCACTGCCTCCTGGCTCAAGTTCTTGTTTTTAAGCCCTTACTTTAAGTCCCACCCCCAATGCCCATGAACTCCCTTGTTGATCTACATTGATATGTTTATAAACTAATCTATTACCAGTTTATTTCATAGACTAACATTATTCACCTTTCAGAGGGAAAGGAAAAACACAAACTTCCCTACCACATGTCATGGCAAGGTGTTGGGAGAGGCCATGGAACTCCCATGCCCTTCTGCTGTGCCCCCCGTCCCCACCCCTGGTAGCTCTCAAACTCTGTTTGAGTGTATGGAAGTGTACAGGTATGACTGATTGTTGGTCATTGGTGACCAGCTTACTTTTAGCCCTTCCTTCCACAGGAGGAGGTGCTCTTAGCTCCAATCCTCTGAGGGTACAGTTGAGTTCCCTGGCAACAGGACCCCATCCAGTGTTGTCTGAGGACTTTCCATGTCACTTCATTAACACAAACTCGGGCAAGGTTGAAAGATGCTTGTTATGACTAGCAAAGGACTCTCACCACTGTAACCATGGAGATATACAGGCTAAAAGGCCAAATATTCTGATATAAGATCGTCTTATTTCTGTAGTCTCAGGAAATTCTAAGAGGGCAGAGGAAAGGGACTGGAGAGGTGAGCAGGAAGACCACAACTTCTAGGCCAGCCTGGGTGAGACTGTCTCAGGAAATCAAAAAGTAAATAAAATGGAATAGTATTTGCATATAACGTAAACATGTGTTATTATATATTTTCAACTCTCTCTAAACAAGTCAAAACCCAACACAGTCTGGAGGAGACCAGCTCCCCAGAACTGCTCCAGGGTTGTGAATAGAAGACCTCAGAGTAGCCAGATATTAGAAAAAAATTTTTTTTTTTAATCTGACGGTATTTAGAAATAAGTTTCCATCTATCTGACAGGTAAATAAGGAAACACACACTTTCTGATGGTAACTTCTCTCTCTCTCTTTTTTTTTTTTTGGCGGGGGTGGGGGGTGGGAAGGTGGTGGTGGTGGTGGTTTCGAGACAGGGTTTCTCTGTGAAGCAGTCCTGGCTATCCTGGAACTTACTCTGTAGACCAGGCTGGCCTTGAACTCACAGAGATCCACCTACCTGGTAACTTTCTCTTTTACTTCATCTTAAAAATCTTTCTCTGGAAATCTGTCTCCACACATCTACATCTCTTAACATACAGCTATGTATCTCTTTTTATATACATACATCTCAGAATCTTTCTGAAAATCTCTCTTGCTCTCTATCCTACCTAGTCACTCACTCTCTTTCCTCAGACTCCCTCCGCACACCTACACCCACATTCTGACACTCTCTCATTCCTTCTCTCTCTGACAGCCAAACTCTGGACAATTATATGTTACATTTTTAGGGTCACAAAGCATTTCTTGAGTAAACAATCAGAGACAGAGCCAAACTGATACACTTAAGGAATCACACAGTTTCTCTCAGGCTAGGAAGGTCACATTGACTGGCCAGCCAGTAACGCTTGGCCAAGCACTTAGCCTATTGTTAGGGTTCTCAGACAGAAAGTAAACAGTTGCTTCAAGTCTGACCTTGAATCAGTGATAAACACCTGGGAATTCATCCTTGTGTATTTGTCTCCAGGAGCAGCCAGTTTGCTTTGAATATGTTCTGGAGTCTAAAATTAGCTGTCTTTGTGACTGAAAATACTATTCTCTCCTGCATCAGTTACAAAAAATATTCTATTATTATTAGAAATATACAGCTTAAGTAGAAATCATCTTCCTGACCATCCACAGCAGCATGTGTACCCATGTACCAAAGATGGAATATTTTTACAAGATAAACACACAAACAGTGGGGAAAATACCCATAGCTGTTATTAGGGAAGAAAGGAAGCGGCACATGAGAAAAATTACAGACAGAAACAACCAGTCATTTACAGTCAGTGACTCCACGGCTTTGCCAAGTGGGGCTCCCCACCTGGTGGGTCGACCTGTTAAGTACTAGTTGTCACCTGCTGTATACTTCCACGCCCCCCTGCATGGCACTTAGAGAGTAAGTATGTACATAGGCAGTGTGGATGCAATCTATTTTTTTCTGAATATTTCTGACGCATGGTTGCTTGCAACCCAAGATGAGGAACTCACAGGAGAGGGGGGTGTCACACAACACACTCCCTTTAAGGACTGAGATCTATTTGGACTTCATGCATGACACAGATAATGTCCTCTGATGAAGCCTTTTCTACAGTACATACCCAACAGTAGGATTTTATGACAGAATTAAACTTAGAAACCAACCAACTCAAAAACAGGATGGGTTCACTTACTGTTGCTGCCTCTTCCAGGGCCTGCTTGTTTCCTCCAAGGGCTTTAAAAAGAACATCATATTTAGTTACTACGAGGTTTGAATGATCAATCAAATTATCAATTATCTTTCTCAAACTGGATCAATGAAGCCTTTGGTCTAGCACTGCCTTTCACAATCAATCTTTCAGTCAGACTCCTCCCTGTTGTAGCTACTCTACTTTCTATGTCCTCAAAGTTCCTGTTGTTTCCCAAGTGCAGCTGTCCCCATGGCTCAGTGCTTTGATACCTAGTATTTCTTCTGCTCAGTTCACTTCCCTACCCTACAAATTTCTATTTGTTCTTTAAAATTCAGCTCAAACGCCACACTCAAACTGTTAATGTTTCTATGATAATGACTGCTGCAAACTGTAAATACATACATAAATAGAACATAGCAAATTACTCAAAAGCTACTAAAGCTACTTAGGTGTCTACTCCTGCCTGAACTGAATTCCAGAGATAATATCTCTTGGTCCTGGTAAAAACCTGGCATAGTAAATGTGCAGACTAAAAAGGTCTTTGTAGAATGAAAACTTAGGTTAGCTCCTCTTGTTAGAAATCCTCATGGAATCCTGTGTATACAGTTAAGATCTTGGGCCTTATAAACAGAAAGCCTGGGGCTAAAATAGACTCTGCCTGTAACATGAGAGCCTGAGTAAAGTATCTCTGTGCCTTATTTTGCCATTCTAAAATTGATCTACTGTCTGGCATGGTGGTGCACACCTTTAATCCCAGGACTCGGGAGGCAGGTAGGTGGATCTCTGAGTTCAAGGCCACTTTGGTCTACCTAAGAGAAGTCCAGGATAGCCAGGGCCACAAAGGGACCCTGTCTCAAAAACAGAACTGGCTTACTATCATGGTTAACTTGTACTTACTGGCTACTACTCCTATTTTTTTTTTTTTTTTGTAGTATTTAAAAACTCTAATTCTATATGAAAACATTTTTTCAAGACAGGGTTTCTCTGTGTAGCCTTGGCTGTCCTGGAATTCACTCTGTAGACCAGGCTGGCCCTGAACTCACAGAGATCTGCTGCCTCTGCCTCCCGAGTGCTGGGATTAAAGGCGTGTGTCACCATCACCCAGCTTCTATATGAGTTTTTAAATGACCCTTCTCCACTAGCCTATAAGCCTCTAGTGAGGGACAGTGCCTGTTTTACTCCTTACTGCATCTCTCGTACCTAGCATAGTGACTGACACTCAACTCTGGAGAAATGAATGAACACATGGATTAATAAGGCATGTCAGAAGAATCACGGCTCTTGTGAGCATCACATGCACTCCTACCCAGGAAGAAAGACACACACTGGTAGTTACTAGTGACGAGGAAAATAGAGAAAGTGGAAGCCACCTAATGGATGGGAGAGAAAGGAGCCTCCAGGTTGGACTGAAGTTTAACAAGTGGTGGGAAATGGTTGGGATTTTTCTCTGGTCAGAAAAACACTCCTGCCTTTGCAGTTCATAAGTGACTTGCTCATTTTTAAACTGGCGATTTCCACAAGAAAGAGCTGTTTGAGCATACTGTTCTAATTCACCTCTGACAACGCCAAATCATTTTTTTCTTAACTTATTCATTCATTTTTAAAAGTGAGTATACACAGTATTTCCTGATGTGTGAAAATTATGTGAAGTTGACATTTCAGTGTGCCCAGAAATGAAATTCATCATGGCTCTTTTGGAACTATAACAGACATCCAGTTCCAGAAATCTAAAATATTTGTTTCCTGGCCTATTAAGAGAAAAAGTCTGCCTACCCAGGTGGATGACAGTCCTAGGTGAGACTGAGCAGTAGGGTGGATTTAGATCACAAATCCCTCTCTTTCTCCCCTAAATATGGATATGCCTCCTCCACTCTCTCCTTGGACAGACAGAGAGATGACGAGAACGTGTTGCTGTGCTGTGACCTTGCAATTCTCTCCCTCCTCTGTAAAGCCGCAGGACAACTTTATAGTCCTACCTAGTGCCCGCGACCTTGCCTATCGGCAGGCAGGCCAGCTTAAGCTTGGTCATGTCAGTGTGGAACACCCTCTCCACACCCCTGAAAGCCTTCAAGAATCAGAAGCTTGCTTTGTCCTCCGGACCTGAAGGTGCTCTCTTCCTTAAAGCCCCATCAAGCTACCTAACCTCTGGTATATGTCTGTTAGTGCTCTCCCACTCAGCTGTGAGCGTGAGACGCGCTGTCCTAATCATGCTCATCTGAGGGGTAATTCATGTCAGCTTCCTTCCTATGGGCCTGCCATTCTTTCGTAAGTTATGACAGGCGGCAATTTCCCGCGGGTGGTTATGTTAGACCTCCTTAAGAACGAGTCCCTACAACAAAGCTTTCAAGAAAAGCCCTAGTCGGCTACCGGAAAAGAAGCTAGCAGCACTTACCAAAGTAGTCCAGCCAGTTCATCTCGCGCAGCGCCTTGGGGAGCCGAAGGATCTCGATGTTGTACAGGTTTTCCACCTCCTTGAGGAGGTTCTGTCTGTCCGACTCGATTTGCTTGGTTCGAATTTGCACTGCCAAGAAGGGAAAGCCGACGGATCCCGTGTCAACAAGGATGCGACGCCGTCGCACCCGCGCCCCAACCCGCCCGACACTCGCGACCGCCGCGAATCCGCCCCTTACCCTCGCGGTCGAAGTCCTTCAGGAAGGAGGCGAGCTTGCGGTTCCGCAGCGCGCTGGTCTTGGTGCTGCGAGTGCGGCCCTTCCTGGGAGCCATGGCGCCGGGGTGTGGGCTACGTCGAGCGAAGGACCGAGCAGCCGGGCAGCGGGTGAGACCCGGAAAGAGCGGGTGAGCGACCGCGGAGCACCGGGAATTCAGTCGTTGCAGTCTAGGTACCCAGAAGTCTGCGGACGCGTACCTGCAGGCCCCGAAACACACAAACAGGAAACCCTGCAGCTCCCGCTGAGAGGCAGGCTGCTCCTCTGCTAACCGCCACCCAATTCAAACTTAACGGGCACAGGATAGCCAATAACAAGTCGCCGTCTTAGGACGGTTCTCACAACGCCCAATCACGACAAAGCTTCTTCTCCAGCCCGCAACCAATCCTCATGAAGGACTTCAATGCCCAGAAGTCATTGCGGCCTACGTCTTCTTTTCGCGACTTCCGAGTCGAGCTAAGTGGAACCAGACTGTCGGGTTTGCTTTTGAGTGTGTGCGGACCGGTGAGCTTCTTGGTGTCCACTTAGCTTTAACTACCCAGGATTTAAGTTTTTCTGCTGGTTTAGGGACACAGCTGGCAATCTCAAAGAGAGCAGACAAAACTCTGGCTCCAGAAACACGAGTTCGAAGAGAGACAGGCCCCAGGGACTTGCAATCTAAAGCAGGAGATTGCCCTGTCCTGAAGAAACCTCTTCTGAAGACTTCCAGGACCCGCTTCCTGGGGTGAGAAGCAAGGGTCCTTCCGCAGAGAGAGCTGGTAAGAGGACCGCCGGAACCTCCACTCTTGAGTGTCAGCGGCGACAAGACAAGATAGACAGACAGCTTTACCCTGCCACCCTCAGCAGCGTGAGGAGTTCCCCGAAGCTTTAGGGACTTCAGCTCAGCTGGTGGCTTTGTCGTTGAAAATAATTCAGGACTAGCTAGTTTAAGAAGCAGAGTTACACACACACACACACACACACACACACACACACACACACACACGTAACATTGGCTGTCCTGGAACTCTCTGTGTAGACTAGGTTGCCTTGAACTCAAGAGATCTGCCTGTCCGTTGTCTCCTCAGCGCTAGGATTAAAGGGGCACACCACAACGCCCAGCCTAAAGCTATTTTTAATACAGGCTTAAGCACAAGGATTAAGAGAGAGGCCCCAGGCAGAAAATAAAAGACACTTTCAGGCCGGTCGGTGATGGCGCACGCCTTTAATCCCAGCACTCGGGAGGCATAGCCAGGCGGATCTTTGTGAGTTCGAGGCCAGCCTGGTCTACAGAGCGAGATCCAGGACAGGCACAAAGCTACACAGAGAAACCCTGTCTTGAAAAACCAAAAAAAAAAAAAAAAAAAAAAAAAGACACTTTCAGGCTGCTCAAACAATCTCAGAAAGTAAGACATGGCCAAGTGGGAGAGTCAGCAATTGATTGTCTTAACATGAGGCATGTATACTATTTTGGTGGCTTTCAAGATATATCTCAAGAGGGTCTCTAAGAAAAACTTGTTATTCCTTTCTCTCGTTCCTTGTTTGATAAGAGAAGTAAGTGAGGTGGCTTCTGAGATGCCTTGGATGGTATTATAGAAAGTGAAGCCAGGAGCGCCTATGGTTGTACAAGGGGTAGTACATGTCCTTCCCATGTAAGTGGGATTTCTGGAGAGATTTCTAGAAGGTTGAAGGTTTACAGCTGGGAAGGGAGTAAGGCCTGAAGCAGCTGGTAAATTGTACTGTTGGAATTCTCACTTCACTGCTGACCAAAGTCATCAACCTGCTTCCAGGATGAGGAGCTTGTTCTTTTTCATGTCCCCCAAAGTCTCCCTACCTTTCTATATTGCCTTAGGACTATTTGAAGACCAAAAGCTGGCCACCTCACGAGGTGAGAAATGACTCACCCTTGTCCCAGGCCCTCCCTTTCTGGTACCCTGACTCTTGGTTTTGTCTTCCCAGCAGATGGCTCAAGACCAGCCTTTGCTGGCTGTGCAGGAGGTCCTGAGGAAGTGCTTCCCCGTGGTGGAGGAGCAGCAGGACCTGTGGCAGAGCACTCTGCAGGACTGCTCGCCCCTCCTCTCCGCTCTCAGCAACCTGGCTGAGCAGCTGCAGGCTGCACAGAATCTGCGGTTTGAGGATGTGCCGGCCCTTCGTCCCTTCCCAGACTTAGAGCAGCGGCTGAGGCGCAAGCAGCTGGAGGCTGGTGACGTTGTCCTGGACAAGCTCGCTGAGAGGCTGTAAGAGGCTCCACGGCCCCCTTCCTTGGTGGAAAGATCTTAAAGCTTCATGACATCCCAGCCCCAGTCAGGGTGGGCAGACAAAAGTTACAAAAGCAAGCTGGGAGTGGTCATTCAGGGGACTAAGGTTGAAGGACTGTGAGTTTGAGGCCAGCTTGGGGTACATTTTAAGACCTCGTCTCAGAAAACAACAACAACAATAGCCAGGTAGTGGTGGCATATGCCTTTAATCCCAGGACTGGGGAGGCAGAGGCAGGTGGATCTCTGTGAGTTCAAGGCCAGCCTGGTCTACAGAGCAAGATCCAGGAGAGGCTCCAAAGCTACACAGAGAAACCCTGTCTCAAAAAAAATAACAACAACAAAAAAAACAGGTCGAGTGTGGTGGCCACATGTCTTTAATCTGGACAATCTCTGAGGTCGAGGCCAGGACTCACAGAGAAACCCTATCTCAAAAATAAATAAATAAAATAAAAATAAATGAATAAAATGAAAAAAATATATAAATAACCCCAAACCAACTAAATAAACAAAAGAAATTACAAAAGCAGAAAAGAAGGGGACCGGAGAGAGTGTAGCTACCTTCTGTCGTTGTGCCAGAACTGAGGCCATTACCTTACACACCTCTGCTTAACCCTGCTCATACATCTGGAATCAAGAAAATGGAAGGTCAGACTTGTTAAAGTTTGTTCTACACACAAGTGAATACATGTATAGCTGAAATAGCCTGCTAAGCAATAACCCAGGTGTTACATTTCTGTTTGTTTTTACTGTTGGTCACAGTCTATAAGCTAGACTCATAGACTTAAGGGATTGTTTCCTGTTTTTACACTGTAAGGCATAGTTGGGCTTTTTAGAACCAGAGTTCTGGGCTAGGGGATCCTTTGTCCTTGAGAAGTTATAGCCCTTTTCTTGGTGATGGGTTCCTTATAGTCAGCGTTAGAGTAATAACTAGGCAGCAGGTGGCCCATACCTTTAGTCCCAGCACCCTGACTTGGAAAAACCAAAAAAAAAAAAAAAAAAAGGAAAAAAGAATACCTAGGCAATGCCAAAATCACTCCCCGCTCCTTCTCCCCACATGACACAGGGTTCTGTGTGTGTAACCACCACCGCCACCGCCACCGCCACCACCACCGGTGCAGAAGCCTTTCTACACATTGTCGTAGTTCTCTCTGTAATGACCGTTCATTCACTGATACACTCACTGTGTTTGCTGTACGTGTAGTCCCGAGCCTTTATGCACGGGAACAACTCGCTTTCCCTAGCAGTGCAGGCACCCTGAGTCCTCACTGTCACTCAGAACTGTCCAAACAAGGGTGGTCAAGGTGGCTCAGTGGGTGACGGCACTTGCCATGCAAGCCTGACGACCTGAGTAGTTCAATCTCCAGAGCCCATGGGAAGGTGGAAGGAGAGGATGGACACCACAAAGTCGTCCCCTGACTTCCCCACATGTGCTGTGGCGTGTGTGCACCCTCCCCCATACTTAATTAAAAAGAATTTGCAAAGTGGGACTGGGGTGTAGCTCAGTGGTAGACCACTCCCCTAGTGTGTCTGAGGGTGTGAGTGCCCTCTAAAAACCTCCAAATGCCAGTAGTGGTTAGAGAAGCCTTACCTCCTCCCACTTCCATGATACTGCCTAACATTCCACTTTTCCCACAGAGCCACCCTCCTCAAGGTCCGTGACACCGTCAGCAGGCACGTGGAGCAGGTGTTTCAGACCTACGAGCAGCATTCGGCTGCGCTTGACATGGATGCTGTCCTGCGGCCCTCGGTTGTGAGCCCCTCTGTGGCCGACATGTTGGAGTGGTTGCAAGACACGGACAGACACTACCGAAGCTCGTATCCTTGAGTGCGTCCAGACCACCCAGAGCTGCTCCTGGAAGCCTTTGCTGACTCAGCTCTCACAAGATCAGCGGGCTGTATCGTTGGCTGCAGTTCTCTTTAGAGCTCAGCAGTGGATTCGGCCTGCATCTGTTTTTATAGGTATTTCTTACAGTTGCCTGCTGGGCACTGCTGTAGGTGCTGAGAGGCGGGCGTGAAAAGAGGGGAATACATAGTGTCGCCTGTGCTGAGTGCTAAGAGTAAAGCTGGGAAGGCGGGGAAGGAAGGTGGGGCTGTCATTTTTTTTTTTATTTCAAGACAGGGTTTCTCTGTGTAGCCCTGGCTGTCCTGGTCTCTGTCTCGGAGATCTGTCTGCCTCTGCCTACTGAGTGACAGGATTAAAGATGTGTGCCGCCACCACCACCCAGCTAGGAGTTGTGATTTTAATAGTGTCAAGGCCTGCACCCACGAGGCAGTGATGGTTATGACCTTTGAGCAAAGATTTGAAAGAGTGAAGGAACGAGCCACGTGGATGTTTGGGAGAAGAATGGTCCAGGCAGAGGGTACTTCGAGTGAAAAGGCCTGGGTGGGGGCATACCTGCTGTATTTAGGAAATAGCCAGGAGGTCCATGTGGTGAGGGCAGGGCATGGTGTCAGAGGGCCTTGGTTTTTGAGAAGGATCTTGAAGATTTTGGCTGTTATTCTGAGATGAAAGTTCTGAGAAGACTTTAAACAGAATAGTGTGGCCAAGGCCTATGCTTAGCAGCATTCATGTAGAGGTCAGAGGATAACTTTACAGAATCAGTTCTCTCCTTCTGCCATGTGGCTCCCAGGATGAAATTCAAGTCATCAGATTTGGCAGCAAGCACCTTTCCCAGTGAGCCATCTTGCCTGCCCCTGACATGGACTCTGAGTCCTGTATCCCCTCCTGACAGGCTTTCCTCTGTCTCCAGATGTCTGTCTTGGAGCTGTCTGTGGTGAAGGACCACAGACTGTCATCTCAGATCTGGTTGTGTTCATCCAGGAGTTGTCAGCTCTTCTGTTGCTGGGATAAGGCTCAGAATCCCGCCTTTCCTCCATTGCTACCTTTATTATTCAGCCATGTCAGGACACGGGAGGCCTGCAGTGTGTCCACCTCAACTGCCACTGAGGTTTTTGTTTTGTTTTTGTTTTTGCTACATTTTAGTTTCTCTCCATAGCCCTGGCTGTCCTGGAACTCGCTATGTAGATCAGGCTGGCCTTGAACTCACAGAGGTCAGCCTGCCTCTGCCTCCTGAGTGCTGGGGTTAAAGGCGTGGGCCATTACAGCTGACTAGAACAGCCACAGAGTTCTGTCTCTTAAGTCACTTTGCTTTTCTGTCTGGTCCATCCTGAGCCTGTGAGGTGTGCGTCCTCTTTCCTGGTAGCATCATGTTGTGCTAGTACAGGTGCTCATCAGTCCTCTTGGCATGGGCGAGCCCTGCCTACCTGGGAAGGTGTACCAATGGCTGTGCTGCCACTTTTGGCTTCCCACACTTCTCTCCAGCAGATTGCCTTTTTCTTTTCTTTTCTTTTTCTTTTCTTTCCTGAGCAGTCCTTAACTTCTGGGAAGGTACCTGAAGAGAAAGTACCTCCTCTCCTCCATCCACTGGGGAGACCTGGCCAGCATCCAAGCACTGCCTAAGGCCTGGGACCAGATTTCCGAAGATGAATGCCAGACCCTTGTGCCAGGTACTGGTTTCCATTAGTTCCCCATCTGCCTTCCTTTCCTGCCTCCTGCCTCTTTGGAGGTGTTAGAGACACCACTGCTGTGCTTCTGGGCCTCAGTAAACCTGATTGATGTCTTGTACCCTGCTTCCTGTTCTAGATATCCTGGTGAGTGTCTCCTTCTTCCTGGAAGAGCCAGGAAGCTGCGCAGTGTCTGGAGATCTGGAGCCCCGCAGTTGAGGGCTGCTGTTGCTACCTCTGCTGTTTCTAAGTGCGCATCGGCAGTGCAGCCCGATGCCCTGAGACACCAGAACCTACGGTCGAGGTCCCTGGGGCTTCTCCACGCTGGGCCGTGGTCAAGGGTCCATGGCCGTTGCTCCTGCGGCTCTGGCAGGTGGATAGGGGCAGAGGAAACAGGAAAGGCAGCGCTGATGAGCAGTGTCCATCTCCGTCGTTAGGCTGGACTGGCAGGGAAGGAAAGGGCAGGAGGTAGAGGGCCACAGCTGCCTCTGCGTCCGCTGAAGTACTTTGTCCGGTTGGCTCAGGTCCTGGTTGTGTGTGTCAATATCTGAGTCCTTAATGGTTTAAAGATATGAGTGGGTCTGGGAGTGCAGGGCAGTAGCAGTGTGTGTGTGGCACACGTGAAGCCCTGGATTCAATCCCTTGCACACCCTAAAAAGGGAGGGACTGAAGGAAAGAGCATTTGAAATGCTTACCCCTTCACAGTAGTTCAAGCCAATTTCCATTTCCAAAATCAGCCACCAGGGGGAGATGGTGTAGCGTGAACGGTTCTGAATGTTTTGTCCTTGAGAGGTCCCCTGTTGCTGTTAAAAGTAACTGAGTGCCAGGAATAGCCCACTCACCACTGGAGAGGCAAAGACAGGTGATCTCTGTGATTTTGAGATCACCCTGATCTACATAGCTCCAGACTAACCAAGGCTACATACTGAGACTCTGTCTCAAAAAAAACAAAAACAAAAACCAAACAAACAAACAAAAAAACCTCGCCAAGGCCAAAGAAAAGAGGGAAAGAAATAAGTGAACTGAGAATAGTGAGACTCTCCAGCTGCCAGGGTTGAGACTCAGGTGACCTCTCATTGACTACATTCTTCTGAGTCTGGAGGGACTGACCAGGTAGGAGACTATGCCAGCTGTGATTGTTAGTTTTGATTGTTCATTTGAAACATGTAAAGTCTCCTAGGAAGGGAAACTCAATGAGGAATGTTCTAGATTTGGCTGGCCTGCAGGCATGGCTGCAGGATTTTCTTCATTGAGGTGAGAAGAGCCATCCTGAATGTGGGTGGCATCGTTTCACGGCTGGGCCCTAGATTGAATGAGAGAGCGAGCAGGCTAAGCACCAACAGGCACGCACTAATCCATTGCTCTTGATGGTGGGTGTCACGTGACCAGCTGCTTCAAGTGCCTGCCGCCTTGATTTCCCTGCGGTGATGGACTGTACCCTCAAATCATGATTCTAATAAACCCTTTCTCAGTTGTACTGGTCAGTATGTATCATAGTGTTTTAGGTTCTTGAGAGGAGCAGAACTGATAGAATGAATGAATATATATCCAGAGAAGAGTGAGGGCAGGCAAGCCGAAAGCAGAACTTCCTTCTTCCACATGCTTTTATGTGGACTGCCACCAGAAAGTGTGGTTCAGACTTGGGATGGGTCTTCCCACCTCAAATGATCCAGATTTAGGGTGGGTCTTCCCACCTTAATGATCTAGTTAAGAAAAGCCCTCACAGGCATGCCCAGCTGCTTGGGTTTTAGTTGATTCCAGCTGTGGTCAAGTTGACAGCCAAGATCAGCCATCACACACAGTAACAGGAAATAAGCTGAGAGGCAGCCTTGAGTCAGAGCCTCACTCAGCCTCTGCAGAGGCTGCTTGCCTTGGGGTCCTAGTTTCCCACATGCTGCCATGCGTAGGACTTAACGCAGAGGATGAATACATTTAAAAAGAACATGACGTTTTTCTTACTACATTTTTTGTTTTTAATTAAAGGGAAACTAGAAAAAAATTTAAACAACAGGAAAGTATAATGCAAACCCACCCTAGATATTTTGATCTGTGTCCCTTCACTATTCGTCACAAATTTAAAAACAAAAGCATTGATACAAACTTGTTCTTTTTACCTTTGTGGATAGTGGGACATCTGCAAATAAGCCAGCAAAACAGTACTGTATAGATGATCGGACATTTTGTGAATATATTACTTTTTTTTGTTCTTTATGCATGTTTGTGTCTATGCAGGCATGCTCATATATGGGTGTGTATGTGCATGTATATGTGTCTAGAGACCAGAGGATGACTGGGTGTCATCCCCAGGAACATCCTCCCCCTTTGAGACATGGTCTCTCATTGCCTTTGAACTTACCAACTAAATTATGTGTGCTGGCCAGTGAGCCAGGACCCTCCTCTGTCTCCCCAGGACTGGGATTACAAGCTTGCCGCAATGCCTAATGATCTTCCTCAGCTCCTCAAATGTCAGGGCTACAGCTGGGTGCCACCATGCCCACCATTGGTACTGAGTCTTACGCTGGGCCCTGGGCATAGAGGGGGAAGAAAGCTACAGGAGTACTATGGTTCAGGCCCGGGGCCACCAGAGGGTGTCAGATCCTCTGGGACCAGAATCACAGATGGTTCGTCAGCCACCGTGTGAAATGAATGTGGGTCTTTAAGAGCAGCTAGCTGTCGACCACTGACCAACCTCTGCAGCCCCAGGCCAGACAGTTTGGAATCAGTGTTTCTCAAGCTTAAGTGTGCATATAAATGACAAGTATCTTGTTAAAATATAGACTCTCACCCTTTAGGTTCTGCTGAGGTCTCAGGTGATGTCAGTGCTGGTGGTCTAGGAGTTGTAGAGAACTGGATTCGGAGTATAGTAGAGTAATGGGAGGGTTACAGTTGAAGTCAAAAGCACTGTGGGAGGAAAGAGGCACTGTCGGCTGTGGGAACTACTTGATGCTGACAGTGACATCTGAGTTAGCCTTGGAGGGAATTGGACTTGGGCTGGATCAGGGCAGCCCAGGCCTGGGGACAGTCCAGGCAAAAGCAGCCTTGGCTTGAGGGTGGAGTTTGCTGCAAGTCTGTTGTGTTCCAGGCACCATGCTTGTTACATTTACTCCCAGGGCCTGGTATGTTAATAAGATTCAGAACATCAACTATGGAGTTTGTAGGACAGGACAACAAGACCCCATCTGTGAGGTCAGCTTGGGCCAGATTGTGTACAATCCTGAGTTTCTGCTTAAGAGTTTGTATTTGGGGGCTAGAGAGAGAGTTGGCCTTCAGTATGTGCTGGCTGAACAAGCAGAGACCTGAGTGTTCTCAGCACTCATGGTAAAGCCAGGTGCAGTGAGATGTACTTATAATGAGAGTTCTGGAAAGCCAGGACAGACTCTGGGGCTTGCTGGACAATGAGCGGGCTCTGGGTTCATTGAGAGATCCTATCTCAAAAGCAAAGGGGGTGTAGACCAGAGAAGTAGACACTTGACTTCTCTCTCCGGCCTCCATGTGCATTTGCATACACACATGCACACGGGCTTGTGTTTTGTGCTAGAGATGGGAATTGTGTTTTGTGCCAGAGATGGGAACTCTGTGTGTGTGTGTGTGTGTGTGTGTGTGTGTGTGTGTGTGTGTCTGTGTGCTATGTAACACTTCAGCCTTTGAAGGACCCTATTCTATCTATGAGGGTGGCCCCATAACGTAGTATTGCTAGTGACCTCCTAGGCATTTTGTTGAAATACACAACAGAATCACTAAAGTCCATCTCTCAGAATGTACCTGCTTTATTAAGTACCAGTTATAAATGTTTTATGTATGTGTAATAAAGCTGTCTTTCTCCTTGAAACAGATATGTATAGTGTTTGGTAATTATTTAAATAGAAAGCTTTTGTTTTCTTCACTCTTAGATTTTCTATTAAAAATGCTGTCTTCTCTCTCTCTCTCTCTCTCTCTCTCTCTCTCTCTCTCTCTCTCTCTCTCTCTCTCTTTTGGCTAAGAATAAGAATGTATTTTAAGTTCCTGATGCCTGTGGAGGCCAGAGGAGGGCCTTTAGATCTACTAGAACTAGGGTTATGCGTGGTTATAAACTGCCATGTGGGTGCTGGGAACTGAACTTGGGTCCTCTGCTAGAACAGCAAGTGCTCTAAACCACTGGGACAGCTCTCCAGCCCCTAAAATGCCAGCCTTTTCATTATTATTTTAGACTTTAAATCTAAAAATAAATGTGATTTACTTGTTGGATAAGGTACACATCACCTGAAGTGTAAAAAGTGCACGGATATATCCAGAGAAAACTTATCCATCTGCCTCCTTCTCTTGGTTGCAGACAGCCAACGCTAAGTGCTTCTGGTGTCTCTGGTACGGTGAGTTTCTCTGAGGTGGCCCTGGTGACCCCACCCCTGATATTCGTGCCCTGTGTACTCCTTACCCTTTGGTGTGCCGCTCTGTAGTGCAGCTTCTAATAAGTGGAATAATGAGAGTCACTTCTGGGAATAGATCATCAAGAAAACTGCTTCTGCCGGGCGGTGGTGGCGCACGCCTTTAATCCCGGCACTCGGGAGGCAGAGCCAGGCGGATCTTTGTGAGTTCGAGGCCAGCCTGGTCTACAGAGCGAGTTCCAGGACATCCAGGACTGTTTCACAGAGAAACCTTGTCTCAAGGAAAAAAAGAAAGAAAGGAGAGAGAGAGAGAGAGAGAGAGAGAGAGAGAGAGAGAGAAAACTGCTCCTCTCTTGGCTGCTGCCCCTTGCTCTGTCTTATATCTCCCACCTTTGTGGAAGTCAGCTGAGACGCTGTGAGGTCACCCTGTAGAGAGACTCAGAGGTCTGTGCTGGACAGCACCCTGTGAGGGAGCTTGGGAACATCCTCCCTCCACTGGTTTCAGATGGGACCACATAAGGACCCGAGCTAAAAATGCCAGCAGACCCGTGCTTGGATTTCTGGTACATGCAAACGGAAAGATTGTGTAAATCAGTAGGTTTCAAGGGGAGCTTTCCTCCCACAGCAGCAGATAGCTGACACAGGAAACAAATAGCAGTTTGGAGTTTGTTTTGTTTTTTTCCATTGTTTTAGTGACTATAGTGACATATTACATATCCACTTTTTTTGGTGGAGAGTGTTTTGAGACAGGGTTTCTCCATGTAGTTTTGGTGCCTGTCCTGGCTCTCGCTCTGTAAGCCATGCTGGCCTCGAACTCAGTGATCCACCTGGCTCTGCCTCCCGAGTGCTGGGATTAAAGGCGTGCGCCACCACCACCCGGCTACATACCGGCATTTTATATCTATATTTCCACTGTACCTTGGAATTCTTTCTGTGTAAATATATAACTTCCTTAAAAATTTCAAAACAGAGTCTGGGAGATGGCTTAGCTGGTAAAGAGTGCCGCTGCACAGCATGAGGGTGTGCCTGAGATTGGATCCCCGGCACCCACACAAGAGCTAGGCATGGTGGCACACATCAGTTTAGTGAATTGGTAAGCTCCAGGGTCACAGTGAGACCCTGTCTCAAAAAACAAGGTGGGGGGCAATAGAGGACATCTGAGCAGATCTCTGGCCTCCTCAGGCACATGCATGGGCATACATCCAAACATACATGCATAGAATGCCCTTACACAGTTCGATGTGTGGTGTTGCTACAATTTATTGCTTGCCTCTTACTGATGGACATTCAGGCTGTTCCCAAAGTCAGCTTTCTCTGAGCTTCCATGTTTATTCATTATGCTATGTTCCCCCATACTTTGGATGGGAAGCAATTGGGAATTAAAGCCATGGCCTGGTACATGCTAGGCCAGCACTCTGCCACTGAGCTACATCCCCAGTCCCCAATTTTTTATTTAACTAATCTTATGCCTTACCACAAAAACAAAAGTCTGTTAATATTTTTACTGGGATTATCAAATTTAAAGTAATTTAGGGAAAATCACCATGTGAGAGCCCCAGTAAAGCTTGCTATTTAGGGGCACTGCTGGGTGATGGAGTGAGTTCTTTTCCATGTCTCTCCTTTGGTCACATACTTCCCTGCCACTGTGAGCCATAGTCTGTTCCAGTAAAATAAAGTTGGTTTTCCTGTCCCTACTCCAACACTTTCAGAAATTGGCCTGAAGATTCTTTCAGGGCTGGAGAGATGGCTCCATGGGTAAAGTGTTCGCCGTCAAGTCTGAGGACCTGAGTTCTCATCCCCAGCTGGGCAGGCACATTTATATCCCCATCTCTGGGAGGTGGAAACAGGAGGACCCTGGACTTATGGTGGCCAGGCAATCTAGAGCCAATCACTGAACTCCAGATTAAGTAAGAGACTCTGTCTCAAAACTTAAAGTAAAAGGCCGAGAAGTGGCGCACACCTTTTATCCCAGCACTTGGAAGGCAGAGGCAGGCTGATCTCTGTGAGTTCAAGGCCGGCCTGGTCTACAGATCTAGTTCTAGTACAGCCAAGGCTACACAGAGAAACCATGTCTAGAAAAACAAAACAAAATAAACTTAGTGGAGCCAGGTGTGGTAGTATATGCCTTTAATCTTTAATCCCAGCACTCCAGAGCCAGAGGCTGGAGGATCTCTCTGAGTTCGAGGCCAGTCTGCTTTACAAACTGAGTTTTCCAGGGCTACATAAAGAGACCCTGACTCAAACAAAACAAAATCTTAAAAGAGTGGAGAGCGACCTCTGGACTTCACCTGCGCATACATACACCATGTAAGCACACATACCTCCTAATACTTTACCTTACATACACACAAAGATTCTTTCGTGGCTGGAGATGTGGCTCAGAGGTAAAGAGTTTTCTAGCATGTGAGACTCATCCCTGACACTGAAAAACAAAGAAAACGATTCTGCTCTCAGACAAAGTAAGTGTTGTCCCAAGCCTGGGCTCTCAGGAGAAGTTCTGCCTGCCTGGGGGGAGTTGAGGCTTCATGAAGACTGCTGTGCCTGACATTCATCGAGAGGAAGGAAGCCAGGTACTTTCCCAACCAGCCCTGTGAGGAGGGGGATTGCCACACATTCGACGGAGCAGCTTTGTCTAGGAAGGTCACAACGTGTACTGCACAGCCTGTCACCTAGCCCTATGGTCAATTCTTAGCACAACCTCTAGCTAGCCATGAGGTCTTGTCCAGTGACTCCCCCTGGCTGAGTCTCAGTTGCCCCATTTACATTATGGAGAGGATGCTGTGTCCTTATGGGGTTATAAGGTTCATGAAAGAAAAGGATATGTAGCCGGGCGGTAGTGGTACATAACTTTAATCCCAGCACTTGGGAGGAAGAGGCAGGCAGATCTCTGAGCTCAGGTCCTGGTCTATAGAGTGAGTACACAGAACAGCCAGAGCTGTTAGGAAGAGAAAGCCTGTCTCGAAAAACAAAACAAAACGAAAAAAGAAAACAAAGGCTCTGTGACAGATTTGGGGGTAGTTGTCAACACTTGCCCTTGAGATTCATGACCTGCTCATCAAAAAGTTCCACTATGCTCTTTGTTTTTGTTTTGAGACAGGCTTCCTCTGTGTAGCCCTGGCTGTCCTGGAACTAGCTCTGTAGACCAGGTGCCTTGAATTCACAAAAATTGACCTGAGTGCTGGGATTAAAGGTGTGCTCCACGATGCCCGGCTTGCTATGTTCTTTAACATCACCCGGTTTTGATCTTGAGACAAGATCTCCCTCTATAGCCCAGCCTGCCTTCAAACTCATTACAATCCCCTTGCTGGGATTTACAGATTGCACTGCCACATATGATTTATTTTACATTTAAAAATATCTTTCAAGCTATTGCAAGCATTGACAAAGGTATGCTTGTCTCCATTGGACAGATGAAGAGGCTGAGCTGTGGAGACAGTTTCCTAAGTCCCCACTGGTGGCCAGGGACACAGCAGCATTTACACAGGATCTTGGCTCTGGTGAAAGGGCCTTTCCTACAGTCCATTGTCCCTTTTCTTTCACAGAGAGAGCATACCTAACGCCTATTCTCTGAGTGCCCTGCCCTGTGCAGAGCCAACAGAACAGACCTGGCACCAGCAATGGAGTGTCCTGACCCCTTCCAGGGTGACTCAAACCTTGCCAGCTGCCCTCCCTTCTGATTCCGTAGCCAAAGGGTTGGAGTGGGTCCCAAAGCTGTCTACCAGAGCCTTATATTTTGCCCTTTATGCCAGAGTCTGAGAAGGGAATGCCAGTTATTCTTAAAGAACAACAGGATGACCCTTCCAGGCACTCACCCTCCTCTCCATCATTCCTGGAAGGCTCCTTCTGAGTTTCTGCAAAGGGCAGTGGAATGTAGTTTTCCTGAGCCTGGTGGAGTGAACTAGAGCCCCAATGCCAGAGGCCTGGACCCACATGGTGAGGAGGGGCTTGCTCTGTGCATTCGTACAGTAACCCTCATCCTGTTGTATAGCCACCCATCCCCACCCCCAATCTGAGACATGGTCTCACTATGTAGTTCTGGGTAGCCTAGAACTCAATATGTAGACCCTGTTGGTCTCGAACTCACAGAGATCCGCCTGCCTCTGCCTTCCAAGTGCTGGGATTAAAGGCATGTGCTGCTGTGCCCAGTTCTTTTTCTCCCTTTGATCCATATAGGAAACACAGCAATGTAGACAGGGACGGCAGAGTAGAGCAGAGCCAAGTAGAGCTTCCTAACATCCACACTGCTCTTCTCTCCATGAGGCTTCCGGGCCCCAGCTAGTCCTCTGTTCCAACAGACCGCTCCCAGAGCTGCATGCATGCTGTCAGGAAGGAGACAGTGACAACAACAACAACAGGTCAGCCACACCCACATGCCCCCACCCTAAGACCTCTCCATGGGCCCAGCCCTGCACGGCTCACCACAGTACAAAGGTAAATAAGAGAAATCCGTGCGAGGCCGGTGTGAGCAGGGCCGTCGTGAAGAATGTGCGGGAGTGCAAAGGGTGGAGATAGTGGCTAGTTCTTTCTGTGGGAGGTGGGTACGGGGAATGCAAAATTAGATCGTGAGTGAGACCCTCTGGTCTCCAGTGGAGTGAGTCACGGGGGCCAGGGGCGGTATGGTCTGTGTGCCGCGCTGTGAGCGGGCCGTGACTCTCGGCGGTCCAGCTCTCCTGGTTCAAACGTGCAGGGTAGTTCTTCATTTTCAGAGAGCCCAGACTAATAAATCCACCACTCAATTGCAATCCCCACTGCGAGTTTATAGACAGCAGCTGACTTTTATCAGCTAGTTTGTTCTTTCATATAAGCAGAGTTTTATGAGGGTCTCCTGAGCTGGCTCGTAATGTGATGAAATGTCTTCAAAACTCAACCATAAATCCCCGGCACCTGCCAAGCAGGGGATGCCGTTCCCCAGGCACATTTTGTCCAGCTGGAGGCTCTGTCCTCTTGCCCAGTTTGCATTTTTTGCACTTGTCTCTTTAAACTCGGATTTGTTTTTCAGCTCTCTGCGGCCTCTTTAAAGGCAACTGAGAAATTAGGGGCAGGAAGGGAAGAGCGAGACAGTTACATCTGTGCTAAAAATTTCCTCTGGCTTGTGTCGCTCTGAGAGCTGGTTTGGATCTCACTTCTGAAAAAGAGACATCAGGCTTCCCAGCCACATGAAGCCAGGGCGGGGCTGAAGGAGCCCATCATGATGACTTGGATACTTTCCTGGGCCATCACCCTGTGTACTTGCCAGAGGCCCTTACCCCTTCCTGTCAGTTCTGTGAAAGAAAGGAACAGCTCCAAAGGCCTCTCCTCCAGATGTTCTCCAAGTGCGACATCCTTTCCCAGCAGTCCGAGTTCCCTCAGTGCAGAGATGAAGTTCACATGCCTTTCTTTCCCCAAACCAGGTAAGACGTGGACTTTCAGAGGAGCCAGGCATCCATACAATTGACCAGTGTCCCTGCGGAGCACACCTCCATCTAGAAAATGTGAACTAGGTCTCCAGCCTGTACCTCCGAGTTACTGGCCTTCCTGTTTGTGGATTCTCTTCCTTTTAGTTTAAAGACTCCTCCCTGGGCCAGAAGGCTGCTACCTCACTCTCAACAGCCCCCTGTTAGCCGCTTCTCTGGTCACAGCAATCTCTACACCCAAGTAGACCCCATAAACTCCATAGACCCTAAAGAGGTACCTAACAGTCCCAACTCAAGAATCCATCATCAACTTCTCCTTACCCCTTCTAGAAAAGTCTTCTAGTCGGCGTACTTTGCTTGGGGGAAGCGGTTCCCTATTCCTATGAGGGAGCTGGGGTCTCTCCTACAGAAAACGGCCCTTACCTCCTACTTTAAAACATTGTTTCCTGCAATGGGAAGGTAACCACCTTCTTATTTGTGCAAGCCCAGCTCAGACACCACCGGAACTACGATGACCTTTCTTATTCTCCCGGTCAAAGTGACTCTTGTCAGCCCATCACTTCCGGCTCTCTATCACTTTATTTTTCTCTTATGTATCCTTACTTCTTGACCAGCTCACTGAAGGGCTCAGCCCATCTTTGAATCAGACCAAGTGATAGAATGGCACCGAGACCCTTGTGTGGCCTGGTGTGAGGAGGTCTTGCTCTACTTGGTAGGGATGGTGGTGGGCCTTGGCAAAGCTGGCCAGCTACTGTGACCTCCAGGAACACAATAATGTCCTGGAAGGATCATGAGCTTCCATATTTTCTCAGCTCTCCTCCCCATGGCTGTGGCCTTGAGCATTGCCTCTCATCTATAAACCAGGACAGCAACACCAAACTCATTAGGTTAGCATGAAAATCAAATGAGCTAATGCATTCAGAGGAGGGGCGGGAGGCCCAGCACCCAATAGGTTCTTAACTAATTAGACATTTCATCCCTCCCTAGAGGAGGACTGAGACTGAGACCCACTTCCTCCTATCAGCAACCTGCTGAGCTTTGGACATAGTCCCTGGCTACCTATGACTTAGAGGCTGATTGGATGACAGACAAGAAACAGATAGCAGGAGAGGGCCTCCCCGTTCATCTTCATATCCAAGACCTTCTGCCAGGCTTTGCCGAGCATCTTCCCTACACCAAACCCACACACCAGCAGACCCAGGTCCACCCAGCATTGCCACAGGAAGTGGTG
The DNA here is from genome assembly GCF_949786415.1 of Peromyscus eremicus. NCBI lineage: Eukaryota > Metazoa > Chordata > Mammalia > Rodentia > Cricetidae > Peromyscus > Peromyscus eremicus. The sequence goes on from NC_081417.1 coordinate 136,060,709, forward strand.
GCTGCCGTCCCAACCAAACCCCAGCACTGTGGCTACAGCGCTGACTGGGCCCAGCTACCACATCAAGGACTAACTCCACCCTCCTCACAGCACCCCTCCTACCTCAAGCTTCCTGGCTTCCCTTCTTCCCAGAGAAGTGAGGTGGAACTTCTCTTGAGGCTGGCTAGACCGTAGCCCTCTGTAGTTGCTGCTGTGTGGTAGAGAAAGTCCTGGGATCCTGGCCCGGTTCTGCCAGTCAGCCTTGTGGGAGCTGAAGCTCAGGTCCAGACCGTCTCAGACCCAGGTTCTTCACCAAAAGGCAAGCAAACCCAAAGGGACTGGTAGGCAGGCAAAAGTATTGCCATTATGGGCTGCTCCAAAAGAGGAAATGAGCCAACGCACTGAACAACTTCAATCCTCGGTGGTTTTCTTCTGAGGAGCAGTAGGGTGTGCTCGAAGAAAGATCTGGGAGCTTTGAAGAAGACCACACCTGCCATTTTTCATGTTTTCTCTGGTTCATACTTCATGCCTAGTGCCTTTATGTCTAATACAGCAACTTTGCGAGCGTTATGATTTCCCCCAGCTTAGAGATAAGGATGCTGATGGGAGGGTCAGCCATGCTTTAGTCGTTCCCCCAAGCAACGGGGGCACTGCCCCGAGAACCACTGGGATGAAGAAGTGCCCGGCACATTCCTTGGCTCAGAGCCGTCAGCCTCTGTTAGGTGGTACCCAGCCTCAGAAGCAGCTCTGAGCTGCACAGTGGCTTGCTCTGGCCTTCTCCGTTCCCAGCCCTGGCCAGAGGAGTCTGCAGCAGGCAAAAGCTCTCGGGAACTATTCATTTAGGAAGCAAGAACACAGGTGTGTCATTTTCTGGCTACATGCCCAAGGTGAGGCTAGCAGCATGAGCTGCCCCTGTGCCCGGGACCACCTGGAGATGGTCTAGAGTTTTTCTCTGAACACAGATCATCATCATTCTTCAGTAGTTGCCAAGGCACCCGGATTGGGCAGCACAGCACAGAGAAGTGTCCCCAGGGCAGCAAGCCCTGCTGGCGAGTCTATGATAGCAACCATCACCGCTCATGCCGGCTGCCAGCCTTGACCTCTGAACTGTGCCTGGGACTCAGGAGGGTTGTTCCCACCCAGGCCAGCCCGATGGCTTCCTGTGTCTAGCTGCCCTCCAGCCTTGCTGTCTTGTCCAGAAGGAGGCAGGCAAAAGGCGCCATCTGTATCCTGTGGAACTCTGGCCCAGTGAGACACAAACAGTCTCTCCATCAGGAAGACTGGAACAACCCTGACCGATGGTTTTGGGTTTTGGCTGCACATTGGACTCATCTGGGAGACTTTATAAGGCTGACATTGAGTAGATGCAAGTTCACCTTCAAGATTCTGGTATAGTAGGCTGGGTACAGGAATTTAACCCTCCCCGCAAGTGACTTGAAATGCAGCTGTGGCTGAGAACAGCTGCCTTAGTGGGATACACTCACTAACCATTCCTTCTGAGTGTCTGCCGGGTCAGTCAGGGAATACACGCCAGGCTCTGAGTCTGTTCTTGCCTTTAGGGAGCTTGTGTTGTAGTGGAGAAAAATAAAGTTCAGAAAAGAACCAATTATTTCAGAGGATAGTAAGCGAGATATAAAACATGGAAGGAGTTGGATGTGGTGGCACACGCCGTGAATCCCAGCACTTGAAGTGAAAACAGAAGGATCAGAGGTTCAAGGCCATTGTCCCCTACATAGCAAATCTGAGGCCAGCCTGCAGGGGCGGGAGGGGGGGGGGACCCTATCTAGGGCCTGGAGAGATGGCTCAGCGGTTAAGAGCACTAACTGCTCTTTTGGAGGACCAGGGTTCAAACAGCACCCACGTGGCAGTTCACAACTGTCTGTAACTACAAGCTCTGACACCTTCACACAGACACACATGCGGGCAAAACACCAATGCACATAAAATAAATTACAGCCGGCGGTGGTGGCGCATGCCTTTAATCCCAGCACTCGGGAGGCAGAGCCAGGAGGATCTTTGTGAGTTCGAGGCCAGCCTGGTCTACAGAGCGAGATCCAGGAAAGGCACCAAAGCTACACAGAGAAACCCTGTCTCAAAAACAAAAACAAAAAAATTACAGAGAGAGAGAGAGAGAGAGAGAGAGAGAGAGAGAGAGAGAGAGAGAGAGAAGGAACATGGCAGGAGTAATGGGGTAGAACGATTTGGGAGGGCAGAAGAAACAGCAGGAAGCCCTCTGAGGGCTAGCTACCATTTGTGCTGAGATCTGAAGGGAGTGCGTGAGTGGGATGTGCAGCTGTCTGGAGCAGAGGTATCCAAGTGTTGCCTGGGCTCTCCAAGATGCTGTCAGGGGACCTGCAAGGGGAAACTTCTGGTAACACAGAGACCACGCTTGCCTTTTCCACTCTTCTTGTCTCACGAGTATACAAGAGTTTTCCGATGTCTTGTGGTATGTGATGACATCATTGTGGGATATGCCCTTGTGTATTTTACAAAACTTTGTAAACAGGAGTGGAGATTTCCACAGGAACACACACACACACACTCTTTGGAGCATTCAGCTTTTAAGAGTGTAATGAATGTGTTTGTGGGTCCCCTGGCAATGGGACCAGGACTTATCCTGGGTACAAGAACTGGCTTTTTAGAGCCCCATTCCCTATGTACAATGTCTTACTCAGCTTTGATACAAAGTGGAGGAGCTAGGTCCAGCCCCAACTTGGTATGCCAGCCTGTGCTGACTACCCAAGGGAGGCCTTACCCTCTATGAGGAGGGGATAGGGGTGGGATGGGGGTAGGTGGGGCAGAGCAGGAGAAGGGGAGGAAGGCGGAACAGGGGTTGGTATGTAAGAGGAAAGAAAAAAAATAATTAAAAAAAAAGTGTAAGGGAGTCAAGATGGAAAAGAGCCTCTCTGAGAGGACAGCCTCCTGGAAGGTTCTACCATCAACTTGGTGGGTTCATCAGTAGGAAGGAAAGTGAAGAGGAAAGAACACAGTGGTGAGGAGTCAGGTGAGGCAGAGAACAGGAAACAGGAGCATGAGGCAGGACTGTGTCCGGCCGGGGGACAGCTTGGGTTCTAGTGAGGGGAGAGAAAATAAGCAAGGGGTGGAAGTGGGGGAGGCTAACTTCAGAGGTAGTAAGTTGATAAAGAACACAGAAGTAGGGGCTGGAGAGAAGGCTCAGTGGTTAAGAGAACTTGTTGTTCTTGTAGAAGACCAAAGTTCAGTTCCCAGCATCCACATGGTGGTTCACAACCATCCATAACTCCAGTTCCAGGGGATCTGACACCTTCTTCTGACCTCCGTGGGCACCAGGCACAATGGTGGTGCACAGACATACAGGTAGGCAAAATATCGATGCACATACAATAAATTTTCGGGGTTGGGGATTTAGCTCAGTGGTAGAGCGCTTGCCTAGCAAGCGCAAGGCCCTGGGTTCAGTCCTCAGCTCTGAAAGAAAAAGAAAGAAAAAAAAAAAGACAAAAATAAATAAATAAATAAATAAATTTTCAAAACAGAACACAGAAGTGGGTTAGAGAGATGGCTTAGCATGTAAAAGTGATGGTCATACCTACTTGGTAAACTGAATTCAGTTCCCTGGAACCCACAAAAATCTGGATGCAGTGGGCCACGTCTGTAATTCCAATGTGCCTATGGCAGGATAGGAGGTAGAGACAAAGAAATTGCCTACAAACTTGTGAGCCAACTAGGCAGGAATAAGAAGCATGGCAGAAATGAGAGACCTTGTTTCAAAGAAGTGGAGGGCAAGAACCAACTCCGGTGAGTATGACACCACACACACAAATTAAAACAAATCAAAAACAACGAACAAAAAACAGTTGTTCATGGGTGGCACACATTTTTAATCATAGCACACGAGGCAGGAGGATCCAGAGTTCCAGGTTAACCTGAGCTCCATAGGAAGATTCTCTCAAACAATAACAAAAGCATATAAGAGTAGTAATGAGATAAAATCCCTTAGGGAGGGGATAAGAGGGAAGAAGAGACTCATTTCATTGCTGGACAGCCTATAAAACGAGACGCCCAGGATGAGGACAGCAGAGAGTCGGGACAGCTGACTCTCTAGAAGGTCCAATGCACAGGACCCAGTGATGCAGTAGATGAAGGGTGGGTAGAAAAATGGCTCTGGATCTATTGGAGTCAAGGTCAGAAGCACAGGAGATAATGAACTTTAGGGTAGGTAGGAGGAGATGGAGTATGAGTCCTGGCCGTGTCCCAGGCGGAGGACATTCAACTGGCTTCTGAATGCATGGGTTTGGAGGTCACAAGAGAAGTCAGGGCTAGAGTGAGAATGAACTTGGAGAGAGGTTGTGCAGATAGAAAAGACAGCCATGGAGCTTGATGAGGGGCCTGAGCTTTCAGGTGTGGTCCAAAGTCAGAGAAAGGGTCCTGGGGAAGCAGAAGGCAGTGGGGAGCCAGGGAAGGAGAGGGTTTCAGGAAGGAGGTGAAGGTCTGGAGTCCAGGTGTGATCTCCACAGGGAAGCGCAAGCTGTTCTAGAGTGGACTGAGGGTGGACGGAGATGAAGAAGTAAAAGGGACGAGTGTGGAAAGTCGTTGAGAGCCAAGCGAAGGTGACAGATGAAGTAGACACAAGTGGCATTTCAGGATGGAGAAGTCGGGAACATGTCCTGGAGGCAGAGGAGCCGGAGATTGCTGATGGGAGAAATGATGGTTGGCGGCACAGATGCTCAGGAAGAGAGGAAGGCAGGACAGACAGCCACAGCAAGTTCAGGGGAGGACAGGTTGGAGGCAAGGCCATTGCTCAGAGAGACCAGGATAGCATGACGCAGGACTACAAGAAACAGAAAGGCCAGCAGGATGACAGGGTGCCACCAGGAAGCCTGGGCTTGAGGCTTTTCTGTTCTCTCTCTATTGTGAATTCAGAAAACACCAAACACACCGGCTTCAGTAGTGTTTCAAGAGCCCTCTTCCCCGTCCCCGGTGTTCTTGGCTGTCTTCCTCATAGTGGGAGGATACACACGGAAGAGTGGGAGGGCATGAGCATCCTACCATCATGTGGGGAAATGGATACCGAGAGGACACTCTTTGGAAATTTAAGGTAGCCAGAACTAAGCCTAGACTGACTGCTGGATGGCCATTCCTTCATAGGCTGCCCCCTTCCTTGCCCACACAGGCTGCCCCCCGCCCCTCTCTGCCTACGCAGACTTACTGTCTTCGGTTCTGCTTGCTCTCCTGCAGTTTCTTCTCCGAAGCACACTTGTCCCCTAGAGGACAGAACTTACAACCTCTCCAGTGTGTCTTTTTATTCCACACTTGCTATCTGGCAGTGGCTGGCCTCTGGCTCCAGTCTTTGTCTTCTCAACTCACTCTTGGCCAAGAAGATGGCTCTCCTCCAACAGTCCCACAGGGCTCTTACCTCTGAAGTCTCCCAAAAAGTCCTTAGCATGACATTCTAGGCCCCTCCTCGGTCACTGATTCCACTTCATCTCCTGACATGTCTCAGGTCCTCTCTGGACAGGCACAAATCTCTCTCCTCTGCCCCTAACCTTTGTCTCAGGGAATATCTGCCAGGAGGTCTGAGCAATGTCCAGGGAGGTTGTGGGGGGTGTGTGTGTGTGTGTGTGTGTGTGTGTGTGTGTGTGTGTGTGTGTGTGATGCATCTGTATGTGTGTTGGGTGTGTGTGTGTACATCTGTATGTGGGTGTGAACATACCTATGGAAGAGCCCACTTTGGGTTTGCTTCTTTTTTTTTTTTTTTTTTTTTTTTTTTGGTTTTTCGAGACAGGGTTTCTCTGTGTAGCTTTGCGCCTTTCCTGGAACTCACTTGGTAGCCCAGGCTGGCCTCGAACTCACAAAGATCCACCTGCCTCTGCCTCCCAAGTGCTGGGATTAAAGGCGTGCGCCACCACCGCCCGGCTGGGTTTGCTTCTTGGGATGACATCCACCTTGTCTTTTAGAGACAGGATTTCTCACTGGTCCAGACTCCACCAAATGGGTTAGGCTGGCTGGCCAGCAAGCCCCAAAGATTCACCTTTGTTTCCTCTGTGCTGAATGTATGCCACCAAGCCCAGAGTTTTTGATGTGTGTTCTGGGAATCAAACCATGATCCTCATGTTTACAAAGCAAGTACTTCATAGACTGTGACATTCCCTTGACCCCCTGGTCACCTTTCATGGATCAGTTTCTATATTGCCTTCTCTATGCAGTCTTCCATGACAACTCAAGCCAAGTCACTGTCCTCATCTGTTTCTCCTTCTACCATGTACCCCAGTATAACAGCCTATCTAATTTGTGGGAGCTGGCCACCTTTACGTCCATCTCCTTCTTCAGGACAGGATCCGGGTTTGATTCTCTGTGTATCTCTGCCAGGAACAGAGTTTGGGGCCTTTTAGACACTGGAATGGATTAATTAATGAGAGTGAGTAAATGAACGAATCTACCCATTGACCCATCCATCCATCTAGCATCTATACCTTCATCACGATCCACTAGACTCCTGTTTTCTTTTGCATTTTTAGTTTATTTTATATGTTTTGCCTGCACATACATCTGTGTCCCACTTTTGTGCCTGGTGCTTGCAGAGGCCAGAAGAGGGTGTCCAATCCCCTGGAACTGGAGTTACAGATGACTGTGAGCCACCATGTGGGAAGAGAACTCTGGTCTTCTGGAAAAGCAGCCAGTGCTCTTAATGACTGAGCATCTCGCCAGCCTGGTCCCTTATTTTCAATGTGTGAACCACCGCTGTAACTGTCTACTTTAAAGAGCATGCTGTCTTGTTTTATACAGCCCACAATGTGCCCACAAAGGAAGGCTCTGCAGCACTCCTGGAGGACTTGGTCCCTGTGTGGCATGTGCCCAGAGGACCAGTGACAGCTTGCTTCCTGGGTGCCCATGCAGAAGCCCTTCCTGAAGCCATAAGCCGGAACCCCTGAAGACTCATTCATCAGTTGACTCTCTGGACAAGCCAGGCCCAATCATCCTTTGGCCCAGGCTGGCATAAGTCTGTGTGCTTCCTGGAGGTCTGTATGGAGTGCTGTGTGGAATAAAGCCTTCTCTAAGAGGCCCCTGGCTCCCCGGCCTTCGTGACAGCCCCGCGAGTCACAGTGGTGATGCCTAGTCACATCTGCAGGTAATTTCTTGCTCCATCTGCACTGGAGTGGATCTTATTCAGATCAGAACAACACCCTCTGTCTCTGCGCCATCTCAGGCGGGAGGGGCCCCTGCGTCCCCTGCAGAGCACGTTGCTCCAGCTCTTCCCCGGAACCTTCTGTCTCCTAGCGAGCTCCGATGGCATTTGGAGTAGCCATGAGGTCAGCGGGCATGCTCGCTGTGGATGCCTGGCTTCCAGCAGCTGGGTGCGTGCGCAGAGAGCTCCGGGCTGTGCTGCCTGACATTTGAAGTCATTTACAGGGAATAAGTTCCATCCTCACACCCTACTCAGCCTTTCGTAACAGCAGCCAAACTGTCCGCCCTGGACAGGACATAAATCCTGCTGCCGAGTCACTGGGCCAGCTCCCCTCCTGGAACTGCTTCCTTCCCAAAGCTTGCCAGGGGGGGCAGCTGTCTGAACCCCAGCCCAGGAAAGGTTCCAGGGAGCTGATGAGGTGTAGGGGAGAGAGAGCATAGTATGGGGAGTTGAAGTGCAGGGGGCCAGCTTCCAGGCCAGGCAAGTGGCTTCACTCTGAGCGGTGGATCTACTCACTTAGGAGAGGTCTGTGGCCCCTGCTTTGGCTTCTGTTGATGTACAGATGGAAGGCCCCTACTGCACCCCACACCTCCACAGGGACCCAGGAGGAGCCTCTTCCCACCACCTACAGTCAGGCTGTGTACCCTTGGGTGAGGAACACAGCTTCTCTCTGCTTCAGTTTCCTGCCAGATGAGCTCAGGGCTGTACCCATCGCTTGTGGCCACAGGGCAGACTAAGTGGAGTAGCATGTGTTACTGGAGGACAGGCCGCCCTGCGGGGAACACCGGTTACTGTCCTCTTCTCTCTGTTCGTATGACAGAATGCTGAGGTCCTACTGTGTGCTGGGCAATAGGCTAAAAATGGAGAGCTGTTAGGGAAGCCTATTACATTCCTGGTCATTCATGTGTCCTGCTGGCTTTATTTTTCTCTTCATTGGATCATCGTGTGTGTGTGTGTGTGTGTGTGTGTGTGTGTGTGTGTGTGTGTGTGTGTGTATTGCTGGGAATTGAACTAAGGGCATGCTAGGCAATTGCTCTACCACTGAACTATAGACCCAGTCAATTAAAAAAAATAAACATGAAAATTTGAGACAAGGCCTAAGTTACTCAGGCTGGCCTTGAACTTGCCGTCTTCCTTCTGTAGCCCCAGGAGTAGCTGGGATGAGAGGCATGTACCACCATGCTTAGCTAACCTACCCTTTTTGTTTTACGAATTTGCCAGTGTCCAAGCATAGTGGTGAACACCTTTAATCTTAGCACTTGGAAGGCAGAGGCAGGTGAATTTCCATGAGTTTTAAGGCCAATCTGGTCTACATAGCAAGTTCCAGGACAGACAGAGTGACACAGTAGAGAGACCCTGTCTCCAAAAAAAAAAAAAAAAAAAAAATGCCAGTGAAGGCTTGTTATGCTACCTGGGGAGCTTCTGGGTGTATGTAAACGGGGCAAAAACCCTGGGTGATACTTTGTTCTAGAACCTCAGAGTCCAGCTCTTCCTCTGGTCACCATCTCCTTGCTTTTTCCAAGGTCAGCTGACAGGAAGTCTTCAACAACTCCCCTCTGGTCTGGGTCAGGTGTCCTGAAGGGATTCTTCTTACCGCTATGAGGGTTAGACTTCCTTTTTTGTGACTGAGAATGGATGGGCACTGGGTCTGTATGGCTCCCTGCCCTCCCACGGAACCTACAGGACACTGGGCACAGAGTAAAACCCTCTAGATATGTCTCAAACAGGTGAATCATAGACTTTGGGCCTGTGGCCAGGCTATTAATGGGCCTCTAAAAAAGTGCCTAACTTCTCCTTGGACCTCACCCCATGGGGAAGAACTTTCTGACCAATGGCTTAAACAGTCGAACAGGAGGTTTGTGTTTGTGTTTGTGGGTGAGGAGTGGGGGTAGCTTACGCTCTGGAGTCAGTGTATGGAAGATGGGCAAGGTCCAAGGAGTGAGGACAGGCAGCATAGAGGCAGACAGACAAACCCCCCAAGGAGAAGACTGTTTGAGGGCCGAGAACAGGGAAGCTCAGAGGGTGAGGTGGGAACGGAACTGATGAATGTCAGGCTCATGTTCCTCAGGAAATGGAATGTCGTTGTGGCGAGCCCAACTTGGCAAGGCTGTTCTGCATCTGACCCGAATCATAGAGTCCTCCAGCCACAGGCAGCCAGGCCTTCCCAGCGTGGCCGCTGCCAGGTGCAGGTGTAAGCCATTCAGAATCCTGGCATATCTGCTGGTGTGGTAGAAGATGCAGAGTGTGCGTGTGTGTGTGTGTGTGTGTGTGTGTGTGTGTGTGTGTGTACGTGTATGTGTGTACGTGTGTGTGTGTGTGTGTGTGTGTGTGTGTGTGTGATCGAATCACCACTTTCCTGGCTTTGAGAGGAGACATTGGCCACCTTGGACAGATTTGATCCTGGAATGTGGGCTAGGACTGGCCCCTGGGCAGGGCAGAAAGCAGGACTGTCACACAGGCAAAGGCAGACCCAACTGCAGGTGGGTTACTGCTGTCGCCACTACCCCGCCCCAATCTAGGGCCATTTACCTCTTCCATGTGGGTCTCACGCTGGTCCCCAAAAGGCAAAACACCTCCCCAGTGACCAGAGGACACCAGTCCAAACCCTTCTTTCCCCCCTTAGAGAGCCCTTGTGGCCTCTCTGGTTGCTCTGGAGGGGAGAGAAGACTGAAGTCAAGTTCTAGCTTCACGTGACTGTGGGAAAGTCCCTTCTCAACCCTGAGTTATGTCCACCTTCATAGAGGAAGGGAGAGCTGGGAATTTTAATGCTCAGTATTGTTGTTGTTTGAGGCATAATCTCATGTACCCCAGACTGGCCTCCAATCCAGTGCAGCCAAAATTATGTAGATAAGGTTAACCTTGAACTTCTGGTCTTCCTGCCTCCACCTCCTGAGTACTGGGATTACAAGCGTGCATCATCATACTCAGTTTCGGTGGTGCTAGGGAATCGACCCCAGTGCTTCTTGCTAGGCAAGCACTGTCAACAGAGCTACATGCAGCCCTTATTATTATTTATTATTATTATTATTATTATTAATTAACTTGTTACTTATTTTATACCTTGTATTTTGGAGAGAAGCCTAAGGTTAAAGGTCAATATGCAAGCAAAAAAAAAATAATACAGATGAGCTACTCTGTTTGGAGGGAAGGATCTGGGGTCCCACATACTCCTGCCTCCCCTATGCCTCTGAGCAGCCCCTATACACACACATACACACACACACACACACACACACACACACACACACACACACGAGAGAGAGAGAGAGAGAGAGAGAGAGAGAGAGAGAGAGAGAGAGAGAGAGAGAGAGAAGAAGCACTGGGTTATCTAAGAGCATTGATGTCACCTGGATAGAGTACTAGGGACATTTTCAGTAGCAGAGATCACAATGGCCAGGACACCTTACTCAGCAAGAGTCAGAAGAGTCACTTCTCACTGGAAGTAGCACCCTAGGAACAACGGTGTCTTTGGAAGCATGTATTGCCTTAGGAGGAAGGTTGCCTGGAGGTGGAGAGATGCTCCAGGAAGGAAGTCCCCTACCTGGAGGTGACTCAAATCTTCAAGCCCAGCCTGGCTTTCTCCATGGGGAACAAATGTGTGTGTGTGTGGGGGGGGGTTCCAGACCTGGCCAGCCTGGCCTCCAGCCTCTGCTCCGGAAACCCCCTCATTCCTCTGTGGTGCCTAATCCCTGTTAACAGCAAGCTGACCTCCAGCCTCCCCCAGATCCTCACAGGCCGCCTTTGAAAAATAAATAAATACTTTCTCCATTATCCCATTAGCAGCTTCACAGGTTTTTCTGCTATTAGTGCTCAGCTCCAATGAAAGTGGAAACACGTGTCCTGAAGAGCCCCCCGCCTTGCCCCCACACGGCTGGGCTGCACTCAAGGCAAGAGTGGCCTATCCATTTGCAGCTTCTCACTGGTGGGAGGGGGCTCAGAACCAGCTCAGATCCCAAAGTTTGCCAACTGTGGCAGGATCTGGGGGTCTCCACGTGCAGTACAAGAAGCTGGGAAATGTGGCTGCTTTGTGCTGCTTCTGCCTGACTGTGTGTCTTCAGGCAAAGTTCTTTGCTATGCTGAGCCTCAAGTGCTTTAATAATAATAATAATAATAATAATAATAATAATAATAATAATAATGACATTACTATTCTTTTCTTGAAGAGTTTAGAGGACTGAAATAATCTATGGGAACAAGAAAGGGTCATAAATGGCACCGAGTGAGGAGTGGGGACTTTGCTTTGCTGGTCTCTGTATCCATCTGTCCTGCAGAACTAGAGAAGGAAGCAGCTAGCTAGGCTTTCCTCCACTGTGTCGTTCTACAGCCAGAAGCGGCCAGCCTGCCTCCCCTCTGGCGACAGTGCCTTCCTCTTTGCATAGTCACTGCTATCTGAGAAGGTCCGAGATGTCAGCCCATTGGCCCTGTTGTCTGGCTGTGGCTATGACAGTGTCCAGTGCAGGCCCTGGCATCTAGCAAAATGTGATGGGATGCTGAGAAGATGTTCGCCTCCCTGTTGCATCTTTTGGCCCCCCTCTTTCTTCATCTGCCTGTAGCTCTAGACAAAGGGGGCCCAAAGAAGGGTAGGTCCAGGTGTGTGGAGTGAGGGGCATTTCCAGCTGCTCACTGGACAGCACTGACTTGGGTGGGCAGGTAGGGAGGCCTCTGTGTTAGCCAGTAGAGCCTGGGCAGTGCTGGGGTCAGTCAGCCTGCCTGTAAAGTCACCCTTTGGGGTCACCTTCTGTATTCCCATTTCTCGTGAAAGTGTTAAAGCCTATCTCAGGTCATCGCTGAAACCCCTGGTCTCTAGTGCCCATTTTTCTTCCTGCCCTCTCTCCAGGACCTCAACCTGCCTCCATTTGTCTTGTCTGTGAGTTGCTCCCTGAGTCAGGGGGTCAGTGACACTCCATCCAATACCACTAGACTGTGCTATCTTACAGATTGTCTGTGCAACCTCAGACAGGCGGCCTAACTTCTCTGATCTCCTAGGTTTCATATCTTTTAAAGTGTAGGAAGCATATCCTATCGTTCCAAGGGCTTAGCAGATAATACATTAACCCAGAATGTGGTAAGTTCTGCAAACAATAAGTTGTTATAATTACTCTCCCTCAATCCCTGGAACTCAGCACCAAAGGCCCCAGAGCAGGCCCCATGTGCATGCTTGGTCCTAGACCCAGCTCTCAGTCCCTCCTGCCCCTCAACAGGTGAGAAAGCTCCAGACAAATGGACTTCCTTGCCCTGACCTAGGGGAGTCCCCGTCTCTCACTCGTGGCTCTCCTCTCCTTGGTTTCCCCCAAAAGTCACATGAGGGGGTTGGAGCAGAGGGGTCTTCCACTCTGACCTACCTCACTCTCTGAGTGAGCCGCCTTTGGAAGCTGAAACTGGAGACTCTCAAGAGCGGCTGTGTAACCTGCAGCCTTCAAGACCCAGTGTCAGCAACACGCGTCAAGCTCTGTGCACGATCTGGGGTTCTCTCTGCTAGGGACCAACGGAGCACCTCAACAACAGGTGTCCTGAGGGCCAGGATGGGGGTGGTCGGGGACCAGCCTTCTCTGTGAAGGGCCTCCTGGGGGACTGGCTTGGACACAGCTGGGGGGGGGGGGGAGGGCGGGCAGCGCTGCCTGACCTCTTGTGAGTCCGGAGGCTGCAGTCCCGTGATTGATTCTCCCTTCAGGGTTGCTCTCCTGGGAAAGCCTCAGGTCTGGGTAAGGGGAGGGGTTTGCAGGGCCTATATTCAGGGGCGGATTAGCCAGGGGAATTGCTCCCACCAGCAGGGAAGGGAGAGATAAAGGCTGGAAGCTGGAGAAGGGGGGCCCCGACACCGAGACATTCCCTCCCCTGACCTTAGGCCCACACAGAGCCCTGTCTGTGGTGGGGGAGGGGGCCGCCCCCTTTCCCAGGGTACTGGCCGGCCTTGGAACCCAGCACTTTCTCAGGCCCTTTATTAAATTTCTCAGGAGCTAGAGGGGAGGTTATCCCTCCCCCTTGTCCCTGAGCTCCCCTCCTTTTGTCTCCCTCCCCAGGAGGGTCTGGAAGGAGCTTTTCTCATTATTGTGGTTATTAAAAATAAATGAGAGAGACAGAGACACACAGGGAGAGAGACCAAGGGAGAGAGACAGGCAAGCAAGGGTACAAAGAAAGACAGAAGAGGGAGCTGGGAAGAAGGGGCCAGAGGAGGCAGATGTGGAGACATGAAGGAAACAGATGGCCTGGGGTAGGGCTGGGGCTTTGAAACTTGCCTTGAAAGCCATACCTGGTAAGGAGTATGGTCTTGGGCATCCCCCATCATCAATGTGAGCATCAGTTACCTACAAAACAGAATTGCCTCGGATTCTTTCGCAGCACCACTGTGAAGCACAGTCATTAGTAACCTTGGACTGGTGCTGGGTGCGAGGTTGACACTGAGTGGATGCTGAAGGCTTGTCTTTGTTGATGTTACATGCAAAACACCTCCAGATTATACACACAGGAGTCAGGCAGCCACAGAGGGAGACAGGAAACATGCTGGGCAAGAGAACTTGGGGTCCCTGGTGATGCCCACTTGCCCGTGAGCAGGGGCAGGACAAGGTGTTAAGGCCCCGTCTCGTGGAATAAACTATTTCTAAGGTCCAGCTCCCCTCTTCCTTTCTCAACACCTCACTTTTGTGGACCAGTTCTTGACAACCGAGTCGGGAAAAGCAAACAGCCACAAAACCCAATGAACCACAGACAGACCACTTCTGTGGATGGCTCTGCACTGTAGTTTCTTATCTTTAAAGTGTGGGTAGGCTGGGCGTGATGGTGGCTTATGCCTGTAATCTCAGCACCTGAGATGCTGAGGCAGGAGGACCACCTTGAGTTCCAGGCCAGCTTGGGTTACAGAGTGAGACTCTGTAAAAAAAAACAGAGAAAGAGGGAGAGAAAGAACAGGGAGGAAGAGAAAATAGGCTACCCTCACATTGCTCTGAGGCTATGGGTAATACATATCTTGTCGTTTGTTTGGTGGGTTAGTTTTTTAAGACAGGGTTTCTCTGTGTAACAGCCCTGGCTGTCCTGGAACTCCTTCTGTAGACCAGACTGGCCTTTAAATCAGAGAGATCCGCCTGCCTCTGCCTCCTGAGAGCTGGGATTAAAGGCATGCACCACCGTGCCTGGCTGGATAATACTCATTTTAACACGGTATTACTACCCAGGTCTAACCTGTTGCAGTTCCAGGTCACCTGGATTCCATCAGTTTAGCTCTGTATTTATTTATTTGTTTATTTATTTATTTAGGTTTTTCGAGACAGGGTTTCTCTGTGTAGTTTTGATGCCTGTCCTGGATCTCACTCTGTAGACCAGGCTGGCCTCGAACTCACAGAGATCTGCCTGGCTCTGCCTCCCCGAGTGCTGGGATTAAAGGCATGTGCCACTGCCGCCCAGTTCAGCTATTTATTTTTGAGACAGGATCTCTTTATTACGTAGATCTGGCTGTTCTGGAAGTCACTATGTGGACCAGGCTGCCCTCGAACATTTATTTTGAGACAGGGTCTTACTACATAGCCCTGGGACTTACTATGTCTCCATCAACCTATTTTTTATTTTCTTTATTTTTTATTTGTTTGTTCATTTGTTTTCGAGTCAGGGTTTCTCTGTATAGTCCTGGCTGTCCTAAAACTCACTCTGTAGACCAGGTTGGCCTCAAACTAAGAGAACTGCCTGCCTTTATCTCCCAAGCACTGGATTAAAGGTGTGGGCCTCCACTACCCAGCCTTCCTTGGACCTATTTTATATTTCACCTTGAAGAATTTGAGCGTGAACTTTAGAGACAAACCTACCGGACACCAAAATTCCTGTGGATTTTTTTAGGGCAAAAGGGAAAATACAGCTTGTCTTAGTTTTTGTTGTTTTATCTTGAATCGTTTTTTTTTTTAAGTTGCTTGTTGGGTTTTTTTGTTTTGTTTTTGTTTTTCCAGACAAGATTTCTCTGTCTAACAGTCCTAGCTGTCCTGGAACTCACTTTGTAGATCAGGCTGGCCTTGAACTCACAGAGATCCTCCTGCCTCTGCCTCCTGAGTGCTGGGATTAAAGGCGTGCGCCACCACTACCCTGCTGCAACAAGTACTCTTAACTGCCAAGCCATTTCTCCAGCACCCCCCCCCAACCCCCAACCCCACTTTTTGAGTCCGGGTCTCACTATGTAGATGAGGCTGGCCTCGAACTCACAGAGATTCGCCTGCCTCTGCCTTCCTGGTGCCGAGATTAAAGGTGTGCACCATCATGCCTGGCTTTTTTAAGAAATAAAATTCACTTGTGAAACCTCTCAGTGTGTATAAGTCAGTGGTTTTTAGTGAATCCACAAAGGTATACCACCATTATCGTGGTATGATTTGAAACATTCCTGTCAAGGTCAAAATATATCCTTCATCCATTGTCAATCAGTCCCTATTCCCACCGTAATCCCAGGAAGCTGCCACTCACTCATTCTAGGTCTGGCTTCTGTCCTCAACCCTTGGCACCATAGACTTGCTCCACTTGGTAGATATACCATGTGATGCTCTTCACCAGCCAGTGGATCTTTGGGTTGTTCTCATAGTGCTTAAAGGTTTAAATAAGGGGATGGGTGTGTGGCTCAGTGGTGGAGCTCTCTCCTAGCAAGCACAAGGTCCCGAGTTCGGTTCCTCGTAAGCCAATAAAAGGGTTAAATATGATACAAAATGAAAGTGGTAAGATTAGTGAGTATCAGATCATCTTAAATAGATTTAGGAGAGAGAATTTCTTTGGGCCATACACGTGCCTGGCAGAGTTGGAAGTATTTTGCAGCCATAGGCTGCTCACACCATAACTCTGCCAGCCATCGTTACCTCCTCTGAGGATCCTGCAAAGGGCATGAGGAGGGCATGCAGGAGGATTGGCCTGTGGCGCTCACACCCAGGGAACGTGGGTCAGGAGGGAAGCCCAGAACTTGGCCTCAGCCCTGCAGTCTCTCCACTGTTCTCCACTCAGAGGAGGAGAGAAGGGGTGACTTTACAATGGCCTGTCCTGAGTATTAGGGAGCATGAGGGGAAACTGAGAGCCTCATGGGCTTCCCTTCCTTCTCCCAGCGCCAGCTCTGGCTAGGGCTGTAGGACAGTGCTGTGTGTGCCGTCCTGTCTTGACATTAGCTCAGAAACTCCAGTGCATTTTCCTTTCATGACATCCCAGAGCCTCCTCATGTGGAGTGCTTCCTATGCACAGCGATGGCCTAAGTGCCCTACCGTACTTCTCTGGGAACCTTAGGGCGTGGGGGTGATGCTGTCAAGGCCCAGAAAGGTTCAGTAACTTGTCCAAGACCTCAAGATTTGAGTGCAAATGGCAGAGCCCACATTCCGGTGTCTCCATCTGTTGGATTCCGAAGGCCACTCTTCCTCTTTCTCCCTCAGCCCCCCTCCCTTCCAGAGGCTGGAGTTCCACATCTGGCTCCCAAATGACCCCCCCCCCCCAAGGAGGGAAGGCAAAGCCTGGGGACCCTGTTGTAGAGAAGGGAGCCGGGAGGCTGGGGGCGGGGAGGGCAGAGGGGCTGCTGGCCTTCTTCCCCAGGCTCCAATGGGCTCAGAGGCCCTCCCTAGGGAGGCGTGGTGCCCTCTGCCCCCCTCCAGCTTCTCCTGGGAGACAATATGCTTCTCATTAAAGCTGGCGTTGGATTTTGCAAACCGCAAGTCTAATTGTGAAGTTGGGATGGGGGGGGGTGTGAGTAACTGCGCATCTTGCACTGGGGGAGAGCAGCCAGCCCCTCCCCAGGGTTGCTCTTGGCACACTGCAGGCGACTGTGCCCCCAACCCTCGCCCACTGCCAGCTTAGAGTGGAACTTTAGGGACCAGGCTTCCGGAGACAGTTCGGCAGAGAAAAGGGCAGCGCGGTGTGCTACGGTCCCTGCTGTCTTTACCGGCTTCCCGGGACAGACCAACTACCTATTCTTAGACTCCCCAAGGTGCCTTTGTCTGATGAGGGCTCCCTGAAGGCAGGGTGAGTCTTTGCTCACACTTGAGGCTCCTGGGGATTGGAGAGCCTCGGCATGGGACACACCCAACAGGAGAAAACCACAGGCACTGAGAGCCTGGGGTTGAGGGGCACATGCTGCACCCCGCCCAACCCAGCAGCCACAGGCTCACAGCAGAGAAGCTGCATAATGAGCATGTAACTGAGTTAGGTCCACAGGAGCCTCCGAAAGCTCCAGTTTCCTCCCCACCCAGTGGGTCTGTCTGGGTGATTGCGAAGGGCCTGGATGCCGCCTTCTCAGAGCCTCTCTGAAAGTCTCAGCCAGGCACACCCCTAACCCCCCAACCCCCCAAACCCCCCACCCCCCATGAGGCAGAGGCAGCCCAAGCTGGTCAGGGTGTGAATGTCAGGTCTCGAGAGCTCCCCATCACTTCCTGCTCCCCACAAGTATGCCTGCCATAGCCATTCGGACACACAGAGACCCACGTGAGCCCCTTGCATCGATTATTCACACACACACACACACACACACACACACACTCACAAAAGTACTCCCCCAAGCTGAGTGCGGTAGTACAAGCCTGTAATCCCTGCACTCAGGAGTAAATCAGTAGTGCAAGGTCAGCCTGGGTTACACGATACCTTGTCTCTAAACAAACAAACAAACAAACTTCCCCAGACATGCAGATTTCTGTGTTCCTGTTGAGCACACATATGCACAAGCCAGGTTCAGGCACCCTTTGCAAGTCGATATGTGCCCTCATACACACTGATACCTGTCTGGTGGCCAGCCACCATGCTGCAGACAGTCTTTGGTGTGTTCTCATTCCAGAGCAGGGTCACATGTGGAGAACCTTGGAGTTCACTCCCTAAAAGGGACCTTAAAGGTTCTGTCCCATCACACCCTGTTGTTACCCCCCACCCCACCCCCTCAGCTGCTGTGAACGTCACCCATCACCCAGAACAGATGGAGTCTGGACCTGTTCTCCAGTCTATGAACCCTCGTGACATCTGGCTCCATCAGGTGAACCTTGTGGATCTGATCTTTGGGCATCACCACTGGGGACTCCAAAGACAAGTGCTGGAGCCTGGGGCTGTCAATGAGGTGGCCTACGGAGAGTGGAGAGAGTCAAGAGAGCCACTGGGGGTTCTTGCCAGAGAGACACATTGCTTTGGATAAGGAGGACACCTCATCCCGTCCAAGCTGGGAACATTTGGTCTGTTTGCTTAAAGAAAAGAAGGTGGGGCACGGGGCCCAAGTGCTTTTGTCCCCATGATGCCCTCAGCGGAAAGAGGGGTCCAAAGAAACCCCAGAAAGGCTGATCTGAGCCTCTAGGCTAGAATGGCATCTGCATGGGGCCTGTCCTGGGATTTGAAGGATAGAAGAAAGAGGGGATCAAGGGATGGGCGGCAGGAGAGAGGCTCAGTCCTGAGGCTCCGATCCAGAACCTGTGGTCCAGAGCAATCAACTGAAAATGAACAGAACAGGCCCCGCCTTTACAGGAGTCTGAGGCCTGGCTCTGGGTTCCAAGGGCCTCATTAACCTGCCCTTCACTCCTTCCAAAGCAGAGCTTTCTCCAGCTCCTGAGGCAGCTGAGGAGCAGCATGTCTCTATAGTAACAAAGACCTGTCATCACCTTCACTAGGCAGTGAGATTCATCCATCCATCCATTCATTCAGCCATTATTTATCTTTTTTCAAATATGGCTGACAGGCTCTTCCTTGAATGGTGGTTAGGGCTGATTGAGTTATGAAGTGTAAAGCTCATAGAACACACCTTGCACAAACAAATGCCACATGTTAGCTTAAAAGAGTAAGAGGCCCACACCAGACAGAGACAGGTGTGACAGCCATAGCCAGAGAAGAGGAAGACGCATCTGCCCTCAGCGAGTTCACAGTCTTGGAAGCCTTCAGTGGAGTGGGTATTATCCACAATGGGGTGGTCACCAAAGCATGTGATGACTTTTATAAGGGGGAAAGGTAGGGTTTGGGGGTGTTTAGGGAAGCACAAGCAGGGGATCCAAACCTGGGCAGTGGCTTAGGGCAGGGCCTCAGAAGACAGGAACCCGAGGGTGTGCAGGAACAGCCAGGTGAAGATGGGGAAGGGAACATTCCAGACAGAAGGACAGCAAGGACAAAGGCCTGGGGGCTCCTGTGATGGATTCAGTGTCAGGCCCGGGTGGGACTGACTGAGGTCTTGTTTACATTTGTAGAGTCAAGTGTTGCTTACTTACTAGTCTGTTCAACTTGAATTCCCTCCCAGGAGTGACATCGCTGTGTGTGCATGTGAACGTGTGTGTGTGTGTGCATGTGAGTGTGCATATGGATGCTGACACTGATTGTCTTCCTCAGTTGCTATCTCTTAGTTTTTACACCAGGACCTCTCATTGATCTAGAGCTAACTGCCATTTTGGCTAGACTAGCTGGCCGTAACTTCCAAGGACCCTCCATCCCTCCCCTCTCAGCACTGGGCTTATAGATCTGTGCTACTGAGCCTAGCTTTTATGTGAGTTCTAGAAATACTAACCCAGATCTTCATGCTTCCATGGCAGGCACTTTACTGACAGCTACTCAACACACACACACACACACACACACACACACACACACACACACACACACACCATTTTTGTAGCAATGTTGTGAGGCAGGGGTGGGTGGGCAACCTACACCCATTTCTCAGAGCCACTGAACCACAGCAGCCTGCTTAGGTGACCCAGGTCACACAGCTATTGGTCAGTGGCAAACAGGAATCTTTGTCCCTTCTCAGGCTCCAGGGACCAGCAGGGGACTGTGTCTTTTCTGCACCAAACAAAGACCCAGGCAAAGCCAGTAGGCTGGGGCAGACCTCCCGAACTCTAACCCTTCAAGGTGCAGCTCCTGTAGTCTGGGAGATAAAAATCTCTGCACCCCAAATTTATGAAAGACCTTTGACCCTCCTGAGTCTTTAGGGGAGGGCTGATTACCTCTCACATCTAGCCTCTGGAAAGCCTGTCATGGAAGACTCAGCTCACTGAGTTCTCTGTTCCACATCCCCTCCTTCCTGGGGCTCCTGGGCGCTGTATCAGACTGCTGCCAGGTCTCTGGATCCCCGCTGCCCATTTGTGTATTGGCAGCTGCCGAGTGTCTGGGATAGGTAGCGATGAAATGTGGGGCTAGGCTCCCAGCACACCTCTGTTCACACTGGTGAACTCCGGGCTCCAGGTCCCTACCTACCAGCTCCTACCTACCCAGCATCGTAGCTGCAAGGACAGTGTGCCTGTCTTCAGAAAACTCCATGCACGTCAACTCCAGGGGCTAAGACCTCTGGAGACCATTACATGGAGTGCTGAGGCCTGGCCCAGGAAGAGGCATGGCCGAGGGGCAGGGGCATGGTTTATTCTGAGTCCCATGGTCTGGCAAACTATGTCAGGTGAAAAACTGCCTCTTCCCCAGGGGTTCAGTCTCAGACCTCGGATGAGTGCCAAGCCCACTGCACAGACAGGAAAACTGAGGCCTGTGTCTGCTGGGAGAAGCCAGGAACCACTCTGTCTTCCTACCGTCGAAGGCCAGTCTGTCCTTCTACTCACCCATCCTCAGGCCACTATCCCCCGCCAAACCCTTTCAGTGTTCCCCTGAGCCTGTCCCCAGCGACCCCCTTACAGGGAATGTGATGAAAGGCCTATTTATTACACTTCAGCTCGGACAGTTGTTACAGATGTTTCCAATTCGTCAGCCCCCTCGCACATCTGTTCCTGGTTGAAGTCAGAAAAGAAAGAAACAAGGAAAAAGTCTCTGCACTTCACACAGCCTCTCTCACATGCACCGACTCCTACATCCCCTCCCCCTCTTTCCCATGGACTGCAGGGGCCTGTGCCCTCAGGTTCCAGTCCACACACCCACTATCCGTGTTCTTTTTGAGCCCACCACCACAGGGCATCTAACCCACATTCAGCTTGCCCACACCCAAGGTCCATGCGTCCCTACATCTGTCCCCTCCCTGAGACTCATGCATATCCCCCTACCCAGGTCACAGAATGGGGCTACCGTGACTGAGGGTGTCGCATGGAGTTCTAGGTCCAGCCTAGGCACTACAACCTGGGTCATCACCTCTTCTACTTCATGGAGCTGTTGGACTACTTATGACCTTGTGTGTTGGTGCCTGGTAATGAGCTGGTCTCTGTATAGACTAGCAATGATTCCTGTGGTGTGTCCATCTTCACCTTTGCACAGATGCACACCATCACACAAAATTTGCTCCTGTGGAGGGGACTGGAATGGCTCCAGGGTCCCTGGGGAAATTGATTCTTCACCCGCGCACACAGCACACGGACACAGCTGCATGGGATCATGTGCTCAGAAGCGCACACTCACAGAGAGGCAAACCAATGCACACATACACTCTGGTGCACACCTCCCCCCCACGTGCTCACACTTACACACATTGACACAGTGCACACTTGTGCTCATCCTTCTGCTTATCCACACCTTTGCACTGGAAGGCTGAAGCCTGGAGAGGTGCAGGGCACCTGGAGCACAGACTCCCTGAAGAAGGGAGCCAATGATCCACAACTTCCAGGCAAGCGAGTGCTTTGCCACAGGTGGCCAAGTACCTGGCTGTGTCTATTATTGTCACCCTTAATCTGAAGGAACTTACAGTGGCTTAAATAAAAGCTCTGGGAGAAAGGAGAGGCTCCTGGGGGAGTGGAGGGATGACTCCTCTGTTCAGAGAGTTTATTGATTGGTGGTACTTCTTGTCCACCAATCCCAGTCTTCAGATCTGGACATGGACTGGAAAAAAGAGCATCAGTTTCATGACCTCCCACCTCCCTGGCTCCCACCAAGTACAGGCAGTTTCCACAGTGGCTCAGTCAGCCCACCTTAGGACTTCTGCAGCATGGGGTGCTCCAGGTGGGCTCAGCTAACTCCTCCACCGGGTCGCCTGGGCCACACGAGGATGATCATCCAAGTGATGGTCGTGATGCCAACTTCTGGAGAGCAGGGAGAGGACTTCCCATGCCTCTCTGTTTCTCCTCGCCTGTCTGGGAGTCCCTGCTCCCCAACCCAGAACCTAAAGCAGTGGGGAGAGCAGGTGATTTGTCCCCTTGCCAGGGCAGGCTGGACCTGGAGATCTGCCTGCTCAGCAATCGCTGCCCCTTGGCCTCCATCTCTGAAGAGGAAGGAGCCTGGGCTGCTGGTGGCACACCTGCCTGGTGCCTCCCATCTCAACTCCTCCAGATTGCAAAAGCGGTGTTCAGGACACAAACCTCTCTCCTCTCCCCCACTCCCCAGGCCAGGGATAGCTCTTCCTACTGCTAGTGTTTGCAGCCAGGAATCCACCCCCTTCCTGCTAAGCCCAGAAGGATGCATCTGAGAGTTCTGTGAGGTACTGGGGCTACAGTCGAGACACTGGAGGGGAAGAAAGAGGAGAAGCATCTTCCTGGCTTCTCACCTGGGAGGAGTCTATCAGGAGGGAGGGGCAGGCAGTAAGCTTCTACTGAGCTCCTCCTGGGTGCCCATATCAGAAGGGCCCAGAGGGGTTAAGTGATCTGTGCAAGGGCACAAAGGCAGAGCCAGGCCTGTCCTCTGTAGAGATTTTTGTCCACTGTGCTTCTGAGCAGGCCCAGATGATCACATCTCTCTCTCTCCCTCTCTCTCTCCCTCTCTCTCTCTCTCTCTCTCTCTCTCTCTCTCTCTCTCTCTCTCTCTCTGTGTGTGTGTGTGTGTGTGTGTATGTGTGTGTGTAGCAGAGAAAGAGGGAGAGATATGTGTTCAGTGCCTTGCCATGGAAGTGTCACACAATGGCTCATTCTGCTGTGTTCTTGTGCCTCAGTGTCACCCATGAGGGCTCCTGTGTACACCCTCCATATGAAAACCCACCTCTCCATCAGACCCAGAATTGACTTATCCTGACAGTCCCAAAGATGGACTGGACACGGGGTACATGGTCCAGTCACAGGACAAGCACAGGTGTTTTGGGACTACACAGTGCCCTAGCTGGATCTTGCTGGATCTCTCTGACCAGTGCTCAGGAGCATGAGTGTGTGTGTGTGTGTGTGTGTGTGTGTGTGTGTGTGTGTGTGTGTGTGTGACTCATGCCTGGTATGCATGTGTGTGCTCACATCTTAGCTAGTGCACATGTTGAGTTCACATGTGTTTGTGTGTGAACCTCAGTTGCAGTTGCTTCTGCGACCCTGATCTGCCTCTTCCCAAACAAGCCAGGGCCCTGGGAAGGCAGCTGGAAGAAGTCACCTGTCAGCATGGTGTAGAGGGGCAACTGGGGGTGGGGACAAGCTGGGTGAGTCCAGGGGTGGATTGGAGTTAAGTGTGTCTTAGAGGTCTGTCAGAAATCCTAGCCCAAGAGGGATACAGCATACTTTGAGTTAAACGAGAAGACAGACTCCTTCAGAAAATGTGCATGTACTCACACTGATGAGGCAAGCACACACACATGCACACACACACACACACACACACACACACACACAAGCATGCACAAGTGTACATACCAACACAGACTCTCTATGGACATATGTAAACACAGACATGTATATGAGGATAGACTCTCGAGTCTCCTCCTAGGAGCCCCACCTGACTCCTTCCTCTGCAGTCCACCCTGGCCCTCCCCCACACCCCTGTCTTTGAACCTGAGCTCCCTTCCTGAACTACACTAGAGAAGATTGACCTCAACAGCACTGGGTTTGCTCCACTGGGTGGGGGTGGGGATCACCCTTACTTGTCCCTTCCCCAGAGTCAAGGGCTAGGAGCACCTGAACCTCATTAACTGTCCAGCCACCCCCCCTCCCCCCGTGTGACTCTCATCTGGGGCAGGCTGGCAGGAGGAGAGGCTGGGATGGAAGCATGAAGACTCTGACTCAGCCTCCCCAGGTCAGACCAGCTCTTGGTTGCTGTCTCCAGAAGACTCGGGACCAAGTCTCATCTCATGGCAATTGTGTCTCACTTGTCCCCTGGCCTGCATGCCTTCCACAGTAAGGGTGACCTGCCTTTCAGAGATCCATCCATGCAACATCCCTGCCGCTGGATTGGAACTGAGCCCCTAAGGCTACTCCAGGCCCCCATGACCACCCTGCTTTTCTGACATCATCTATTACTGCCTCCCCCCATCTCAGTTCATACCCCATCATCCCTTGCTCTTCTTCTCCTGGTCCTCCGTCTCTTCTTTCTCTTCCCCCTCATCCTCCTCTTGACCCTTCATTTTCTCACCCTGCCCCCCTCTGCCGCCTTCTCACCTTTCTCGTCTTTCTTGGGGTCTCCAATGATGACTTAATGTGGTCCCGGGACTTCCCACTGCTCTTGCCCGCTACATGGGCCTTTCCTCTCACTTGTCCTGGTCCCTCATGCTGTCTTGTCCCAACTGACAGTCACTTCCCTGGAAATGCTGATAACCCACCTCAGCTCAGGCTGTACCAATTCAAATTCCTGCCAAAGGGAGCATCCTCTCGCCACAGTTACAGCTGCCAATTGCTTGCCTCCTTCCCTGGGGGCCACCAGGGCAGAGACCAATTCTGCCATTAGTTTGGTTTTTGTGTGTGAGTGTGTGTGTGTGTGTGTGTGTGTGTGTGTGTGTGTGAGAGAGAGAGAGAGAGAGAGAGACAGAGAGAGACAGAGAGAGACAGAGAGAGACAGAGAGACAGAGAGAGACAGAGACAGAGAAAGACAGAGAGACAGAGAGAGACAGAGAGACAGAGGCGGGGGGAAGATGACTGCATTGCGTGTATTGCTCTCCACCTTATTTTTTAAGACAGCATCTCTCACTGAACCTGATGCCCTTTGTCTGGTTAGCCAGCCAGCTCCTGGCATCTCCCTGTCTCTGTCAGCCACTGCTGGGATTGCAGGTATATGTGCCTTTATGTGGGTGCTGCGGTTTGAACGCAAGTCCTCTTACTCATTCATCTCCCCACTCCCTAGTTTTCAATCTGATACACAGTTTTGTACTTATGGGGACTGGTTCCAGCACATCACACCCACAAATCTGTAGATACAGCAGCCCCTTACAAAGCAAGACATAAGATTGTGTATGAAAGCAGCAGATGTCCTCTCTCTCCCTTGCTTCCTCCCCTCTCCCTCCTCCCTTCCTCTTTTCTTTCTCTCTCTCACTCTGCATCTCAGGCCGGCTAGCAGTCTTTCTGTCTCAGCCTCAAGTACTGGAGTTACTGGTGAAGCCACTTCATACCACTCACGCACAGCCTTTTTAGAAAAGACAAGGTCTCATGTGGCTTCAAACTCAGTGTGTAGCTGAGAATGAGCCTGGACTTCTGACCCTCCTGCCTCACCACACCCAGTTTATATGATGCTGGGGATGAACCCAGGGCCTCTTGCAGGCTAGGTAGACATTTCCTCTTCTCTGGCAACAGAACTCCATCCCCAGCCCAGTCCCACCTACTTCAAATCCATAAATCAAGTACAGTTGCTCAAGCCTGTAACCCTGCACTCTGCAAGCTGGTGCAGGAGAATTTTGAGTTTGAAGCTAGCTTGTAGTACATAGCTAGACTGTCTCAGAACATAAAAGCTATCTCTAGGCTACCAGGTAGGCATAGTGACATATGTATATCATCCTAGCACTTAGGAGATGGAGGTAGGGGAGTCAGGAGTTCGAGACCATCCTCTGTTACAAAGCAGGTTTAAGCCAGCCTGAATACCTAAGGCTTTGTATAAAAAACAAATAATTAAAAATGAAGAAGAGGAGGAGTAGGGGAAGGAAGAAGAAGCAGCCGCCACCCTTCAGATTATTTATAATGCTAAACATGATGTATATTATAATTTTTAGGCACTAGAAGAAGGAAAAAGTACATACAGAATCAGTACAGACACAAACTTGTAGTATTTTCAATCCGTGATTTTCTTTAACCAGTGGATGGACAGAATTCATGACTACAGAGGGCCAACAGCATGACAATCACTGAATAAACACGAGTTGGACAAATAAGTGAACAAAACACAATTGGACAAGTCATGGGAGTGAGCGAATGAATGACAGCTTTAGGCCGGACTCATCAGTCACACTGGGCCATGAGGAGATGGGGGCTGCAGCTGAGAACTGGACACGAGCTTGGATTTTTATATATAAATTTTTATATATAAATATATGTTTTATTATGTATAATGCATTTAATATAATATATAATGTGTTTTATACAATATATTTCAATATATAAATTATATATTATGTTTTATAATATATAATTATATACATATATTTTTTGAGGCAAGGTCTCCATATAGCCCAGACTGGTATCCAACTTTGCTACATAGCTGAGGATGACCTTGAACTCCTGATCCTCCTGCCTCCCTCTACCTCTTCAATGCTGGGTTACAGAAGTACACCACCACACGCGCGTGGCTCAGTGCTGGGTTTGAAGCGCTGTGTGGCGTGTAACCTTGGGAAAGTCAGCTCACCTTACGGCCTGGTCTCTGAGAGGTGAACAAGAGCTGGTCTGGGTGCTCCCAGAGGTCCCTGTATCTTAGCCACTTCCTGTGCTCACAGTCTTGGTGTCCTAGTCATGAGCCTTACAGGTGAAAACACTTGGTCCTTAGTTCCTGAGAGGAACAAAGATTCAGTGGGGAAGCTAAACGTGCTTCACTTTGCAGAATGGAGTCTGACTCTCTGGCTTGGCATTCAAGGCCTTCAGCAATGCCGTCAGCCCCACACCTGCCTCCTTGTTTCATCTTCCCACCTCTGTCTCTGTCTCTCTTCTCTGCCTCTCTGTCTCTGTCTCTGTCTCTGTCTCTCTCTCTGTCTTTGTCTCTGTCTCTGTCTCTCTCTCTCTCTCTCTCTCTCTCTCTCTCTCTCTCTCTCTGTGTGTGTGTCTGTCTGTCTGTCTGTCTGTCTGTCTGTCTTTCTCTCTCTCCCAGACACTAGGGAAGAGAACAGTTCAGCTGTTAGTCTCAGGCTGTGAGACTAACCCCGTGAGAAGAGTTAGAGACAGACAGCTTTCCAGCACTGCCGGATTGAGGAAATACCAGATGCAGACACTGGATAAGGAGGCTCGGCAGGTAACGTGCTGGGCAAGCCTGCAGACTCCAAGCCCACATGAAAGTAGAAGAGAACCAGCTCCACAGAGTTAGTGTCTGACTCCACGGCCCCTGCATACAGATACATACATGACAATAATAAATGAAATAAGCTTATTTTAAGAAGGAAGAAGAGAATGCACACACGAAGCACATTATCGGTTGTGTGACCCTAAAGACATGAACTGGGAACCTCTGCATGCTTGGGTCCCTGTCAGGGATCTGAAAGACAGCAAAAATCTGCCTGCTCTGAGACTCATGGTTACCCAGGGCAATGAATGGGCAAACGATGTAGTCTGAGATACACAGAAAATAACAGGTGGGGGAGCCAGTAGACATGAATATGCCCAACAAATAATTAACATTCTTTCCTGGAACACTGGTACACCACTTAAGTCGAGAGAACCTCACAGAGCCCAGTAGGTTAATTACAAAATCCACAGGAAAGAAAAGATGACTGGGTAGCATCAGACACTTATAAAACCACGCATCTGCTCCATAGTCAGAGACACACAAATTAAAGCCAGGACCACAGCTTTGCCAATCTAGTAAGCAAAGCGCTTTTTTTCTCTCTCTAATGAGGATACTCGTGTGGGTAATACAGAGAAAAAGGCAACCTTCTCCCTCTTCTTCCATGCAGCTCTCCTGACCAGGCCACTGTGGCACACCCCTCATGTTCTCAAGATCTGAGATAATCAGGAGCCTTAAAAAACGTGGCTGCAATGCAAGAAGTCCCCAGAGCCTGTAATTGGGGACCGTGCCCCCTCAGGGGAGCTGCTGGGCTGATCTCCTGGGTCTCCTTGTCTACATAAGGAGAATAATAACCAGGCCGCAATGTCAGCATGAACGGAAGGGAAAGGGCTGACATAAAAAGCCAGGGCTGAAGCAGGTGCCATACAACCTGCTCCAAATCACCATGTTCTCCAGGCACTGTTCCTCCCTGGGGTAAAGCCATGCGCACCTCTACCAATGGGGAGCCTGGAAATAAGTGTCAACACCGTCACCTTCCAGCACCTCACCCGGGAAAGCCATTAGTACAGCAAACCGAGGATCTGAAATGGCATAGCGGAACACTTGTAAAATAGCATTTGAGACAGACCACACCGGATGTGTGATGGTTGATGACAAGAGCTACCTAGGAGGGATGATTCTTCCACAGTAGGGAGCCAAAGGGAATGCTAACCCTCCTTCGTGTTTGCTAGAGACTCATAAATTGCCCTTGTAATTGGAAACTAGTTACATATAATTACATAATTGTGTAGAATGTAGTTAATGTTACAAGATATAATTAACCATTAATTATAATTGTGTATTGCCAGAGGGGAAGTTACCAGGCAAGAGATTTTTTTAAAGTGATTGAGATCATTACATATTTTCTATACGTATCAAACAATCACATTGGATCCCATAAATGCACAATCACAATATTGTCTTCTAGCTGTTTCCTCGAGACTGGGGCATTTGTCGTGGAGAGGGAGGCACAGGAGGTTCATGGAACTCATTAGAAACACACAGGACTCGGAGACCCGGAGCTGCCCCCACCCAGGCTGCATCAGCAGCAGACACTGTCGGAGGAGAGGAGGCTTCTCTGGTGGATGTGCCTACCAGCTGTGCAGAGGACTCCTGGGATGTACCCTCCGTCACCCGTGCTGGGGTGGGCTTCCCAGCGACGCAGCTGCCTGAGTCACCTATGCCCTGTAAGGGAGTTGGATGGAATTTTCTTTTGTTTGCTGTGGTCTTCTCTATCTGGAGTGAACAGAAATAGACTCCTCTGAGCTGAGTGTGACGGCACACACCTTTAATTCCAGTACTCAGGAGGCAAAAGCATGAGAATCTCTGAGTTTGAGGCCAGCCTGGTCTATACAGCAAGTTACAGGCCAGCCAGAACTGCATAGTGAAATCCCGTCTCAGAAAAACAACCCCCCCCAAAAAGAAAAAAAAAAGAAAAGAAAAAAGAGATCCTTAAAAAAATCCACTCAACAAATAATAATCATTAATTTTATGTGTGCATATGTGTATATGGCATATGTGTATGACCTATGCACATGTGCATGATACATGCAGATGTGTGTGAAGGTGGCCACACCCATGTGCCTGTGGAGGCCAAAGAGGGATGTCAGTGTTCTGCTCCATCACTGTCCCTGCCTCATTCCCTTGAGAGAGGGTCTCTCAGTGAATCCAGAACTCATCATTTTCAGCAGAATGGTGCCAGCAAACCCTCCTGTCTCCACCCTCACAGTGTGGGGGTTACAGGTATACAGTCACGCCTTTTTATATGGTCCCTGTGCTGGCATGGCAAGTGTTCTAACCACCGAACCATCTCTCTGGTCCTAGCATCATTTATTAATTTATTTGAAAGTCTGTTCTAAGGAGTGACCCAGGCCTGTCGTGGAAATTTGGGTTCTTAAAACCAGGAGCTATGCCTCACTCATCTATATTTTCCTGGGACGCTGCTGGAGCCTAATCATCCACAGAATTTGGTCATAGAGGAAAATAGGTCTGTGATCTTATACTCTCTGTCAGCTCGAAAGCGATGCCCCGCACCTGGCTGATCCTGCTTTCCTAGACTGAGCTGTAGACATGCCAGGTACACATTTAGAAATACATGCATACAACCTGAAGTTCTGACTGTGACGATAAGAACCACACTGAACCTGGGCATGGTGGCACACACCTTTAATTCGAGCACTCAAGAGACAGAGGTGGGTGGATCTCTGTGAGTTTGAGGCCAATGTCGTTCTCATAGTGAGTTCCAGGCCAGCCAGAGCTAGACAGTAAGACAAAACACACCAGAGACATGCTAATGTGTCTGAGGGGGAAGCACATGCACAGTGAAGTCCTAGGGGAGGAGATAGAGAATGTGCTTAGGTGAATTGTCAGCTCCATCGTTCTGGAATTATTGACATTACTATGCCCAGATAGCCGTCTACACTTATGATCCAGGTGATTTTATCAGAGATGAACAAGACAGGCCGTCTAGGGCCTGGATCACTCCCTTTCTGGAATATGATCTCCTATGACAGCAGATCTCAGGTAGCCCTGCCCCTGGTCATAGAGTGTCAAGGCTATTTGGGGGCTCTGAGTGGCCATGTGCAAATAGAAGCAGCCAGTCTTCGTAGAGAAAGTGCAGGTGCAAGGAGAGAAGAGGACTAGGGACCGTGCACCCCTTTAGGGGACAGATGGAGAGGGAACAGCTTTGTGATGCAGGGAAGCATATCCCCCCCCCCCCACTTCACCCACCTCGGGTATTTGGCGGGGGAGGGTTTTTCATGATAGGGTTTCTTTGTGTAACAGTCCTGGCTGCCCTGAGACTCACTTTGTAGACCAGGCTGGCTTCAAACTCACAGAAATCTGCCTGCCTCTGCCTCCCGAGTGCTGGGATTAAAGGCACAGGCCACCATTGCCCAGCAGCCCCTGCTTTACCCACCATAGTCTTCCAACAGACTTCCTTCACCTTGACCTGACCTCAGAGTGCGCATGTGCTTTGCCACACAAAGACCTTGAACCAAAACACTAGCAACATGTCTTAAGGATAAAATTTCAGGTACAATAGTGGACTCCTTTTATGTAAGTAATAATTGCAGCCATTGTTATCTCCCTGTTCTCAAAGTAACTTATGAGACAGAGGGCATTGTTACAGCCACTGGATAAAGGCTCACTGACATGTTGACTTATGGAGCAAACCCTGAGTTCCAGTGCTGGAGTCTCAGGCCAGCTCCACTATGATGATGCTTACATTCTTAAAGGGGAGGCAGACAACTCACAAAACATAATGCAAATGCTAGAGCTGTCCATCAGTGGCCAAGTGCTTGCTTAACATGTAGCAAAGCTCTGGGGTCTTCAGTGTTGCCCAACTAAACAAAACACAGAGAATATCAGGTTGAGATGAAGTACTCTGAAGAAAGGAACACAAAACAATCCACTAGAGCTACGGAAGATGGGGGGGGGGCGGTGTCACAGACGCAGATGTCAAGGAGTGGGCTGTGTACAAACTTGGGAGAAACCTCAAAGTTGAAGAAAGCCTTGGTTGGCTGGGAACAGGATTCAGTTGGTAGAGTGGTTGCTGAGCACACACGAACATCAATTCCCAGCAGACAGAAGCAGGGCTCTTGGAAGGTGGAGGCAGGAAGATCAGAAACTCAAAGTTATCTTTGACTTCATAGAGTTCCAGGCCAGCCTGGGCTACATCGTAAAGGAAAGGGGAGAGGGAAGAAGAGGAAGAGAGAGGAGGAGGGGCAGGAAGAAGAAGGGGAGGAGGAAGAAAAGGAGGAAGGGGAAGAGGAAGAGGAGGAGCAGAAAGAGAAGGGGAAAGAGGAAGAGAAGGGGGAGGAAGAGGAGGCAGCATTGGCTCTGGTGTGGTCAAGGGATAGCCAGGGAGAACAGGGTGGGCAAGCAGGGGCAGGCCCCAAAGTTTTGTAAGTCAGATGGGAAGTTTGGCTTCAATTCCAAGTGCAGCCAGATCAGCTGGAAGGATCTGAGCATGCTGTGGGAGGCAGCGCTACACAGACGTCTCGGTCCTAATCCCCAAAGTCTGCAAGCGTGTTCCTTCACATGGCAAGAGAATCGCACAGCTGTCGTCAAGGATCTCACTGATGGGAAGTTTGTCTTAGATCGTCCAGGTGGGCCCCGAGTCATCACAGGAGTTCTTATAAAACCAAAGCTCAAGAGTCCAGCTCAGAAAAGGAGTTGTGATGACAGAAGCCAGGGCAGAAGTGATGCCGGGAAGGGACCACAAGCCAAGGGATGCAGGCAGCCTCTAGTGAGCAGCAAACAGCAGGAAAACAGACCAACCCAGGCTGGGTGAGATGGCATATGCCAGGACTCTGGAGACTGAGACAGGAGGATTCCAAAATGGGATGGAAAATTATTGGTAATTTGGATGGTAGATGGATAATAGCTCCGTGGTAGAGCTCTTACCTACAATGTGTCAGCCCCTGAGCCTCTGACCTGTCTTGTTGTCCCCAGGAGCCCCAAGTGTTGAGAGGCCCAAGAGGAGAAGCCTGTAGTGGGTCCTTCCACCCCTCAGCACCGTGAGCCCTGCTCAGGCTGGCTGGGGGTTGCAGGCAGCTGAGATGCGGAGATGAGACCCACATAGAAGTCAGCACCCAGGAGTAAGGAGAATCAGGCAGATGAAACCATGCAGTTCTGTCATCCCAGCACTTGGGAAGCTGAGGCAGAAGGACAGCCATGAGTTCAAGGCCAGCCTGAGATACATAGTGAACGACTGTCTCAAAAAGAAAACAAAAGAAGACCTGGAAGATAGCCCAGTAGGCAATGTGCTTTATGCATAAGAATGATGACCTCTTAAAAAAAATATATATATATAAAAAATAAAAAAAAAAAAGAATGATGACCTGACCTGGGTCCCCAGCACCCGTTAAAAAGCTAGGTGTGATAGCAGGTGCCTATAACCCCAGCTCTGGGAGAGTGGAGACAGCAGGTCCTCGGAGCTCACTAGCCAGAGAGTCTAGCCAACTGGTGACTTCCCAGGTTCAGTGAGAGATCCAGTCCCCAAAACAAAGGTAGAGAACCATCAATCAAGGACAATGTGAGGCAGCAGGAATAGCGGAGGCGGGAAGAGGGTCTTACAGTCTGTGAGTTCAGGAAAGGAATCCTTTGAGTAGGCCAAGACGGGTGGCCGTGGCTGTGGGAGGGGAGGCAGAGAGGCAAGGTCAAGTATGTCCGCATTGTCTAGAACGTTCCAGAAGAGTCAAGGGGTAGAAAGTGGAGGATGGCTGGGTAAGAGGATGCTTGAGCCTGCCACAAAGAGCTCTTTCAGAAAGATGTCTCCATGTTCCCTGAGCAGGACAGGGGATGCAGGAATGTCACCAAAGAGAGGGAGGCAGGAAGGGGAGCTGAGGTCCACCCTGGGGCAGGAAAGGTGAATAGGTTTTCCACCTCTGCTGGCAAAGGCAGAGACTCAGAGGAGAGGTGTTTATGGAGGCACAGAGCCTCTAGGAGAGGCCACAGTGGCTTTTTTGTCAAGGGAGGCTGAGGGAGAGAGAAAAGAACAGACAGCGTTGTTGAGTTTCTGAACCATTCTTACATCAGCTCTTCTTGATGGGAGAGATAAAAAATCTCTCTAATCCTAAGCCTCCTTGAGTCAATGAAGGTGCTGAGGAAGTCCCTGCTAGGGGGGAAGTGACATGAAGCACAGGGACATTTGCTAATATGTAGCAACTCCACAGACTCTGATGAGAATGACTTGAGCTTGAAGAAGGAGCCATACAGCCCGAGCATCACCTGAGTAGGCCTGCAGAACCACAGAGGCATGGACCATTCTGGCTACCATGACAACCCTGGCCGTCAAATAGCCACTGAGTCTGTCTGTGGTGCTGGGGTCTGAAGGATGCATGAGATATAAGCCCTATCCATTTGGAGCTCAGGTCCAGCCAAGGGCAGACCAGGATGGGTGATGTTCCTCACATGTGACTGACATTTTGAAGTTGAGAAGTGTAAGGGAAGAGGTGTCCAGAAGAATCCACAGCTGTAAGTGTTGAGGAAGCACAACCTTGTTGGGAGAAATTCTAACCTTTCCTAGGCCAGTTGCTTTATAGGCTGTGCATCTCTGAGCAATTTACCTGATATCTCAGAGGCTCTGAATTCACACCAATAAGCAAGGGGCAGGAGGAGCCGGCAAGATGGCTCTGCAGGTAAAGGGGTTTGCTACCAAGCCTGACCACCTGAGTTCAATCCCCAGGTCCCACATGAAAGCTGACTTCCACAAGTTGTCCTCTGACCTCCATGTGCCTGTGTGCATCTCCTCCACAAACTAAATAAATAGATAGATAGATAGATAGATAGATAGATAGATAGATAGATAGGTAGATAGGTAGATAGGTAGATAGATAGATAGATAATGTAAAGAAGGGGGCAAGGGGGGGGAAGAGTCAGGTAGTTGGGAAATTAGGCCATAGACTGTACATTTGCAAATCAGCGCTTGGAATATATTAAATGTACAGGGAAAGTTCTTCCCTATGCCTCCATTGGGTCACATGCTCTAACCCCCTATCTCCACCCAGAGGCCTTTCCCCCTTTCTCACCCATTCCTGAGCCACAGAGCTGCTCAACTCCCATAGACTTCCTCAGGCGAGAAACCTGAGCCCATGCCCAGCACTGACAGCTTCGCCTTCTAGGGCTGCATCTCTCTCTCTCTCTCTCTCTCTCTCTCTCTCTCTCTCTCTCTCTCTCTCTCTCTCTCTGCAACAAAATAAAACCAAACAAAGGCCCAACGCCTGGCGTGGCTGGTCAGGGAGTTATGCAAGTGTGTAAAAAAATAAAATAAAATAAACAGTGCGTTTTCGGCATTTAGGGCTGTTTGATTAGGTGCAGAGCGTGGCCAAGAGCTGATCGGACCCAGAAGAGGCTGGGGCAGCGGAGCGGGGAGGGCCTCTGGAGGGGGCTGGAGGGCCCTGGACCAGCTCCTACAGACTCGGGGAGGCTTCTGAGTGTGAGCCCAGACACTGTGCATGGGATAGCCAGCAGCTTCACTTCCTCTGGCTAGCTACCCTGCTGCTCCCTGGCCATCGGAACACCCCAGGGGCCTTTCAGCCCTTGCCGCCACCACCACCACCACCACCACCACCACCACCACCACCACCACCACCACCACCACCACCACCTCCACTCTCCCATCACTACCAGCGACCCTGTGCCCTTGGCTCAACAGTCAGGGCTCCCTCCTCCTCCTAAGGAGATCCCACAGCCTGTCTTCATTACTCACCCCCCTCCCCCCGCCCCCGTCATCCCATCCTCTGCTGAAACTGAGCCCACTACAAATGCAGTTTGAGTTTCTCTCCATCCAGTCTGAAGGGAGGGTGGGAGACAGCTGTTTGCCACCCTCAGGCATGTGCCCCCCCCCCTCCGTCCTTTTTTCCTCTAAGGTTGGACTTCAACCTTCTTCTAGGTCACTGCAGGTGTCTGTCACCCTTCCTTGCTCACTTTCTCATCTTACAAACATTTTTCGAGTTCCTGCCCGGAACTGGGCATCGGCATCCTTCATTTCACGGAACCCTCAAAACAGATGAGAACCCGGAGGTTCAGAGAAGTTAAGTAACTTTAGTCCTGGCCACAGAGACGATGCACGAGGGAGCAGGGATGTATTGTGGGATGGCCCACACTGATTCCAGTGGGAAACCTTCCTCACCCCGGTCTTCTCAACTGGTCAGATGCACTGAAGGTCTGACCCTAAAGGGAAGGAGGGTGTGGCCGGGCCACCAAGCCCTGCTCGTTCTGTACCTGCCCCCTTTCCAATATTCTGATGGAGGGCACGGGCCTTGGCAAGAGTCCTGGGCCCCCGCTCCTGACCCAAGAAGAAGTGGTGCGGGGCGGGGTGAGGCAACGTGAGCTCGCGGCGTTCGCCACGGTGCAGACGGCGCGTCCCTAGTCCGGGTGTGCGGGAGGGGGCTACGGAGTCCCGGGCCCGGCGCTCCAGTCCGTTTTTTCTTGCGGATCGGGCAGGGGGGCAGGCCGGGGGTGGCGCCGGGGGATTCCCTCCCTCGTGCGAGCCGGGGACCGGCCCCTCTCCGGGCGCGGGGCGCAGAGCCCGGGCGGCGGACTGCGGGGCCCGCGCGGGCGGCCCCAGCACCAATGCGCCGGGCGTGGCGCTGGCGACCGAGAGGGCATTGAGCAACTGGGCGGCGGGCGGAGCGCGGGGCCGACGGCAGCGCGGGACCCAGTGGCCGCGCCCTCGCCCCTTCGGGCTGCCCCGCCGCGGCCACTGCGCCAGGTGAGTCCCGCTGCCCGCGTCGTCCGCCCCGGGTCCCGGGTCCCCGTCGGGGCGCAGCCGGAGCCGGGGAGGCAGCGCAGAGCCCGACCCCATCCCGTTGTCCCGCCGCACATCAGCCCGGGCACCCCGCCCCGATTCCCCAACCGCGACCCTCCCGCCCCAGCCATGCCCCCACGCACCCCAGCTGCAACCCAGCTGTGACCCAACCCTGACCCACACGACCCAGCCCCGCCTCGAGTCCCCAGCCCCAACCCACCCACCCTCAGCCGTGCCTCCACGCAACCCAGCTGCAACCCAGCTGCGATCCAGACCCACCTGGAGTCCCTAGTCCCGACCCACGCGACCCAGCCGCGACCCACGCACACTAGCTGCGACGCAGCTGTGACCCAACCCCTACCCACGCGACCCAGCCTGGCTAGCGTCGACCGAGTCCCTCCTCCTAGCCCGACGTGGTAAGGCCCATGCGCTGTGCAGTGGCCTGGCTGAGAGAGGTGTGCTGCGGCCACCCAGGGACGTCGAGATGGGCCCAGCTCAGGAGACCCGATCCTGCGTATTTGCAGTGCTCGTGGGGAGATCAGCCACGAGCTGGGGACATGGGGGTGGGGGCAGCGGGTCCGCTTCCAGGGCACCTGTCAAGGCCTTTCTGAGAAAGAAGGGAGGATGAATGGATGTGAGCGCGGCAGGCGCACGCAGGGAGTGGAGCCTCTCTCTCTGCGCTCTGGGTTTGGGGCCGACCGGGTGGGAATAGTCCCCGCGCCGCGCCTGGTGTGCCTCTGCGATACCCACAGGTTCCATTGGCACGCACTCAGTCCCGCCCCCGCCCCGAAATACTTCGGCTTCTTCCTGGCAGCCCGTTGTTCCTCGGCCAGTGGCCGATCTTAGGGATGGGAGTGTTGGCTAATGAGAAGTCATCGACATGGTTTACATTTTTGGGTCTGCATCCGACATCTGACGGAATACCAATTTATCCTAACAGTGTTGTTGCAGGCAAGGAGGTGAAAGTTATCCCAACCCCCTACTCAGGCTGAGTTCCCGCCCTCAGCTCCACCCGCGGCTGAGTCCCCCCTCCCCAGCGTGAGTCCTCCCTGTAGGTCCTCCCCTCCCTGACCCATGTGACCTCAGTTTGTGATCTCTGGCCAGCTCAGCTTCTAGCCCCCAGACGCTTCACCTGCCCCGGTCCATCCCCAGAGCCGTAGTGACCCACAAGCCTCAGCTCTCTCTGCAAAGGCCAGCCTCGGGACACTCAGAGCCCAGTAGCAAACTAGCTTTAAAATCTTCCGTCTTTAACTCCACAGGACCATGTTTCCCTGTAATCCAACCTTGCTCCTTCATTTGTGATGGGGTAAACGAGGGTCTAGGTGGGAGGGGGTGCGCAGTAAGTGGGACTCTGCCCTAGCCAGCAAGGCTGTTCTCACCCCCACCAATGCCAGGGGCCTTGAACCCTATCCATGGCTCTTTCCCGTAACAGGGTATAATGAACCCTCTAAAATGAACTTGGGAGCTGTAAGAGTTCAACACCCAAAGTAAATCAGAAACTATGGATACAAGGAGGGATATTTACAAGTCGGTCCTCTGCTCCTAGCTCTTCTCCCAGCCCTCCTCCACAGTGTCAGGGTCTTCTTGAGTACCCAGGTAGGAGCCGGAGTAGCTGGAGGGAAAGGGAACCCGGGAGGCAGGAATCTGCGGCCCTGGGGACTTGGTACACAGAGTCTCTGATCTAATTCACTCCTGAAAAACGTCAGATAGCCTGGAGATATTAGGTCAATGTTTCCTGTCAGAGATCAGCGGCACCTTTATAGGGAGGACTGCTCCTTCATAGGGAGGACTGCTCCTTCATAGGGAGGACTGCACCTTCATAGGGAGGACTGCACCTTCATAGGGAGGACTGCTCTGCCTTTACCCACACTGCTTTGCTCCTGTTGCTTATACTCCCTGGTATGGATGGACTTTTAGCTCGTTTGCCTGGTTTGAGATAAAGATACACAGTGCCCAAAACATTTGAAATTCTTTCCATCCCGGGGGAAGCAGGCGCCCCCTATGCCAATGAAATACACCTCTGCCCCGCCTCTCTATCCCAAGAAAGACAGGTTTCCAGGAGATCCCATGGGGGTTGGGAAGAAGTTCTCAGGGGCAGGGACTCCAGGGACCTGATGAGTGTGGCAGGCTGGGAGGATGGAGAAGGAGTAGAGAGTAAGGAGGGCCAGGAAGGAGTTGCCATCAGCTGGGCTGCTCAGCCCTTGCCCTTGAAGTACCAGGCACCATTCCGTGGGCACCAAGAGTACAGAGAGATCCAGGAGATCGTTCCTGACTGGTGGACTCCA
Source organism: Peromyscus eremicus (assembly GCF_949786415.1). Lineage (NCBI taxonomy): Eukaryota > Metazoa > Chordata > Mammalia > Rodentia > Cricetidae > Peromyscus > Peromyscus eremicus. Next base: position 136,098,843 of record NC_081417.1, read on the forward strand.
CACAATGACGCCAAAGTCAAAGACCCAGGCTTGACCCCAGACTTGTTGGAGTCAGTGTTTGCAAGCCCAAGGGCTGGTGGGTCAGAGCGGCCTGGTCCTAACACCCTGTCTGACACAGGCTTTCCTGAGAGGTGACAGCTTCAGGACCAGGGCCACCAGCCACAGAGACATATGCAAATGTGGCAGTTGAGCCCCGGGGGCTCTGCATTTAACTTAGCACCTAGATGATTCAGAAGATGTTAAATTCCTTTGTCCAGGGCCATAGGAACATTGACACACAATGGAACCTCATTCACAAAAAAAATATTACTGCATTAACTGGGACCCCACTATTACCCACCCTGTTCTGAGCAAGTTATAGATGAACTTGCCTAAACTATACCCAAACCAGACTCTTGCAGATTAGAGAGTAGGGTCCGGGATTCTAGGCCAGTAACTCAAAGTAACACAGTTAATACGCCAACAGGGTTGGCCTTGCAAGTCAGGCAGCCTGACTCTGAAGTGTGTACCTAGGACCATCAGCGTCCACATCTAGCCCCTTGGCTGCATCTCTGTGGCTGTGGGGGCTGGAGTGTGACATAGGGGCTGGGAAGTTTTGGCATGAAGGACTTGGCGGGGGTGGGGGGGGGCATAGGCAGTGGCAGCTGACCAGGCACCAGAGGTGGTGGGGGGCATCTCCCGCTGGCTCCAGCACCAGCACCAGGTGGGATCCATCAGGCTCATGTAAACACTTCTCACAGGCAGCTTAACCACTTGAGTGTGTCTGGCCTTCAAAGCCAGCGGGAGAGGCTGAAGAGGGAGGAGGGAGGAGGGAGGTACCGAACTCCCTCTGGGGGTAATGATTTATCTCCAGTGCAGGTGGGCGCTGCTGGGGCCTCTCTGGGAGGCCAGGGGGGTAGACTGGGCACAGAGGAGCTGAAGGGGAGAGAAGAGAAGGCTGGAGGCTCCATGCTAGTATCTCAGATTTCGCATTAGTAAGCCAAAACAACTTAGAGCGAGCGGAGAACCAATCCCCATTTCATAGATGCAGAGCCTGAGGCTCAAGGAGGAGAAATGACTGTTCCAAAGACAGCTAGCCCCTGGGCAGAGCCTCCCAGGGGGAGCAGGTCAGATGCTCGCCCTGGGAGCCTTAGTGGGTGTGCTGGTGCGCTTTCTAGGCAGTGTACGGGCGAGCGAGCCGCTGTTGCGAGTGTATGACCCTACGAGTGGGAATGGAGCTGTTACCGGTGCTCCTTCGGTAACCCTGAAGCTCAGATACGTCCGGCAGGGACGGGTGCCCCTGCCCCCACCACCCTGGCCACTGGGTCCAGAGCCCTGGCTCTCTCTGGGCTGGGGGATTATCGCCATTCTCTGTGTTTCTGGCCAGGGCGGGCATTGCTGCCGTTTTTATCCCCTCACAAAAGCCAGGCCCGCCCAGCCTGCTGTGTCAGAGTTTCTGTGGCTGGGGGGTGGGGGGGACCCTCACTTCCTTTTCTCCCTCCAACCCCAGAGGGCCATGCAGAGTCTGCCTGCTTGCCAGAGGCCACTGCTCTAACTTCTGGATTGGGACAGGTGAAAGGCACATGGGCGACTCAGCACCAGGAAGAGAAAGCTGAGGAGTCACTCACAGGAGGACAAAGAGAGCTCCTTTTCAAATGTCAGGATATTCTTGCAGCATGAGGTCTGTAGGGTAGACTTAAAGAAGGACTTCCACTTAGAACTAGCCATTATTAGTCAGAGGAGGCCAGCTGGTTTAATGTGGGTATTCGTTGTATTCCAATAACTCGTGTTGCTGGCCCCAGTGTTGGGATACAGGATGCTTGGAGATAGAAGGATGAGGTTTCTTCCTCAGGGGTGCCTGGTAGGGAGGTGTCCAGACCTCCTGAATTCTACAAAGTCCAGGGCAGGGAAACCCAAAGGAAGGGAGGAGGTATAAATTAGGGGTTACCGGCACCATGGACCTAACCCTTCTCTCTCCTTACCCACAGGTCTATCTTGGGGGTAGTTCTCTGCTGAAGTAACAAGACTTCCCATGTGACCCTCTGAGGTGGTTTCAAGCAGGACCTCCCTTTGTCGGACCGATGGAGAACCCAGCTCCGTAATCGCTCCGTCCGCAGCTGGGAGTATGGAGGATTTGGGCTGCAGCCCAGGCTTGGGCCTCCTGCCACTGAACCAGCCTCAGAGCCTTTAGCAAGAGACCACCCCTCCCGCCAGGGGCCCGGGGCTGGCCAGTGACTATGCGGCTTGGGCTGTGTGTGGTGGCCCTGGTTCTGAGCTGGACACACCTCGCTGTGGGCAGCCGAGGGGTCAAGGGCAAGAGGCAGAGGCGGAGTGAGTACCTACTGGGCTGAGCCTTGGTGTGGGCGGGGCCGGGGACCTGTGCTGGCTTTCTTCTGTGATGGCTATTTCATTTGTCCCTGCTTTGTGAGGGCTGCGGATTATCCGGTGGGCGGTTTCATTTGTTGAGATGTACTGGTCTGTAAACCTCTCACTATGGACCTTTTCCTCCTCTTTGAGATCTGCTTTCTGGCTCAACGCCTCTCTAGGAGGCCCTTTGACCCAACACCACTTTTGTAGGGTATCCATGGTGATGCTTCCTGCTGTGGAGAGAGTCCCCTGCCTGAGATACCCCGCTTCCCCCATCTAGGCTCAGGCCTTCAGGGCACCTCTCTGAACTGCAGCCCTTTGGACAGGGGGCTCTGCACAGCTGGGCAGCAGGCACCCAGCTTCCCTTGCTAGAGGACAGAGAAGGGTAGGTGAGTTTCTCCAGTAACTTAAACCTGTGGGATTCCCGGAGCTGAAGCCAGCACGCCCTTCAAAGAGGGCAGCTTCCAAGACAATGACCTTCCCACTTAAGGCGTAAGGCGTCCTGCAAGAGTTCTGAGCATAAGAAAAGCCCATAGTCCCAGTGCTGGGGACTGGGACAGGATTGCCATGGTTGATGCCAGAGTTTGATGGAATACAGGGAGAGAGACCCCTGTTTTAAAAATCAAAACTAGGGGTTGGGGATTTAGTTCAGTGGTAGAGCGCTTGCCTAGCAAGCGCAAGGCCCTGGGTTCGGTTCTCAGCTCTGGAAAAAAAAAATCAAAACTAAAAAAGAAAGAACAGGGTGGGTAGATTGCTCAGTGGTTAAAAGTGTTCACTGCTTTTGCAGAGGACCTGGGTTCCGTTTCCCAGCGCTCATGATGGGCAGCTCACAACTCCAGGGGTATGACACCTCTGAGTTCTGTGGACACCTGCACTCATGTGCACATACCCCTCCCCCCACACATATATAAGCTTAATTAAAAATAAATACGAAAGAAAGGAAAGAATGGCAAGTCCAGTTTTCTTTTCTTATTTGAGACATAATCTTGCTACGTAGCCCTGGTTGGCCCAGAACTCTCTATGTGGGCCTCTAATTCACATTCATCCCCCTGCCTCAGTCTTCCTAATGCTGGGTTTGCAGTTATTCGTCATGGAGCCCAATGAGCTGGGTGTCCTTTAAAACAGTTTGCTAAAGTGCAAAGTTAACGTGTCAACTTCCTGGCCTGACGCAGGCGTCCCTTACGCTCCATTCCACAGCTGCAGTTACAGGGGCATCGTGTGCCGGAAGTGGCCAGCGTATGCTAGTGACCCTGCCAGAGAGTTGGGTGGGGGCCTCCGGCTCCCAAGGCCTTGTCCCTCTTTCGAGATTCCCCCATCAAGGACTGTCATGTCATGCAGGCAGGAAGTCTTCCCGAAGTCTCGCCCAGTTCCCCCTTGCTTCACTTTTCTCATGGGACTGATGTCCGCAAGCCAGAGAAGGCTGAGGGCCAAGGCTCTCACCAGGAGGGAGGCTCAGGGAATTGGTGAAGCCAGAAAACCACCAGCTTAACAAACAGTTAGGGACGGTGAAGTTCCAGCGGCAGCAGTGAGTCCTCTCACATCCCTCCCCACAGTCTCTGTTGTGGCCAGTGTTTTGGACTCCGTGGGCCAGATGCAGTTTAGTGGTTTATAATCAGTCTCCATTATTTCCGAAATGACATAGAGATGATGAGACGGGGTGGGGGCGGGGAGCAGGCCACTCGTGGAACAGGCACAGCGATCTTGCTCACCCACAGGGGATCACATGCCCACTGACACAAGGGGCCATCAGACCCGGGTCCAAGGCAGAGGAACTGACGCACACGCAAGCTCTGAAGTGGGATTTAGTAGGCCAGCTTCTAGACATGGATATCAAATGTAGCTATTTCCATCGGCTTGACTTTGACCCAGCCACAGTGGGCAGTGTGTGCATTGTATTACTGGTGCATGTCAGGATGCAGGGCAGGGCAGGGGAGCGCTCCGGTGCTATGAGGGTCACCAGGCCTGAGGATGTGTGCTGTCAGTTGGTACTCGTTGCTTGGTGATCCTGCAGCACTCCCTGTGACGTTGTGATGTCACTGCACAGAAGCACAGCCAGACATCTAGGGGATGACAGATAGCAATGGGGTACACCGCTGGCTTCTTCATGTGCTGGGGACAGGACCAGTGCCTCAGGCATGCACACCCCAACCTCGGATGTATATGTAGACGTTACGTGTATTTATATATGTAAAAATAGTGTGTGCCTGTGTGCTCGTGGGGGGAGGGTGCTAGGACACTACTGGAGGGTGGCAGTCAGAGGGGTCAGTCTTTACCTTTGCCCCTTGCCTGAGACAGGAACTCTCCACTGCTCTGAGCCAGGCTACCTGGTCTGTGAGTATCAGGACAGTCTTCTCCCATTTTCCACACAGGTGTAATAGGACTAGAGATGCTTTTGCTATGGGGTCCAGCCTTTACATGGGTCCTGGGGAATCCAAAATCAGGCCATAAAAAAAAAAGTGTGGCAAGTACTTTTATCTGATGAGTCATCTCCACAGCCTGTTTTTCTTTTTCTTTCTTCTTTTTTAAAGAACTTTTAATGTATTTATGTATGTATTTATTTATTGGGGTGGGCGGTTTCAGGACAAGGTTTCACTGTGTAGTCCTGGCTGTCTTGGAACTCAGCATGTAGAAACTCACCGAGGACCGCCTGCCTCTGCCTCCCGAGTGCTGAGATTAAAGGCGTGCGCCACTGCTGCTTGGCTTAAAGCAATTTTTGTACGACATAAGGTCCCCCTCAGACTTCATTTTGTGCTTTGGTTTCTGGGCATCAGGGAAGGGAAGAAGGAAAGCCAGGGCATGTGTGGAAGGGCATGGGGCAGTGGCCCCCTGAGGAGGCGGCTTGATGTGCAGAGGGGCCTCTGGCTTTTGCCTGACTGCCGTCCCTCTTGGGCCTGTCAGTCAAACACCAGCAGCCACTCGTGAGATCTGATTGGTTCTCTGGTGGTTTGAACCTGGACATGTGTGATCTTGAGGTCTGAGAGATGGTCTCCCTGTATGGAGGGGAGAGAGCAAAGAAAGGACATCCGGTTGGCCTGGGTCATGAAGCTCAGGGAAGCCCTCCTCCCGCTCACCGAGGAGCCTCTTCTTCCCTCTTTCTTGCCTCCCGCGTTCTAGGGTCTCTGGATCTCACTAAGCTCTCTTTCACCCCAGCTCTTACACCCAGAGTACTTTCCCTTGGTTCCTTTTCCTATCTGATTCCAGGACTCCCTACTCAGCCCTGCCCTGAGCCCTTCCTACCCCTTCTCACTGCCTGCCCCCAGTCTGGCGCTGGCATCTCTCACTGCGCATGCTCCAGTCCCTCATTTAGTCCTTTCTCACTCCTTGGAAACAACACTGAAAATCAGTGGATACAGCCATGATGGTGAAAATCTGTAATCCTAGCTCTTGGGAAGTTGAGGCAGGAGGACTGTTGATTGTTATGAGTTAAAGGCTAGCCTGGGCTACATAGTGAGCCTAACCTGGACTACAGCGTGAAACCCTATCTAAAAAGAAGGGAGGAAGAGAGAGCCCCCCACCTATGGCAGATGGAGCTTGAAAAGGACTTGGGACGGGGAAGACACCAGTCAAGCCTGTGTTGTGAAACTAGGGAGCACAGCATCTGAGAGAGGAGCTGGGGAGGACTTGAGTGTCTGCTCTGGAAGTGGATGAAGCCAGAAGGAGCCGGGAGCTGGTTAACCACAAACTTCAGGGAGTGCAGGGCACTTAGCTCTCCCAACCCCCACGGTGGGCTCTGTCCCATAGGAAGCCAGCACCCATTGGAATGGAACCCCCACTGGTTGGGATGAAGCTTCCCACCATTGGCATGGAGTCCCTGCACCCGGCTGCCTAGGGCTGCATGCAAGCTGGGGAGTCCCTGCTGCAGGGAGGGGCAGAGACCAGCTGGCCTCCCTGCCAGGATAAGGAGTCTGGACTTGCCCTCTCTTAAGCTGCAGCTGGGGAGAGGCCACCAAGAAGCTTCCAATGGAGAGCTGGGCCAGCCTGGGGAAGGCAGGGAGAGAGCATGCCGAAGGGCAGCTGGCCCCTTGAGAAACAGTGAGGATCTACACCAAACTCCCTTCGAGTTAGACTCCCAACCCCCATGGGCTCAGTGAACAAGCAACAGATAGCCTCTGGTCCAGGGAATGCAGGATTAGACCCCACTCCAAGAAGGGCCCATGTTACCTTTTCCTGCTCTCCTTCTCTGGCCCTCATTCCTCATCTTCTACCCACCAACATGCCTCGGGCCTCTCTTACTGAATCCAGCTGTTCCGAAGCTGGAGTTCGCCCCACAAACGCTGTCACTATCCCCACAGACTCCCTCATTAACCTAGCCCACCTGAGTTCCCACATGTGCCCAGCACTCTCTACACTCCAGTGGATGCTTGCTACCGTCTATGCCCACCACACACCCTCCTTGAGACCCCACACCACACACTACCCTCGGCCCAACACTAGAAAGCTCCACCCCTTGTGAGTCTCAATCCTTCTCTGGACTCCTGTTCAGAAACAAGACAGATTCTGCCCTCCCCAACCCTTTCTAGTGAGGAGGAGACATCTCAGTAGAAAGAGCAACAAGAGATTATGTCTATTATCCAAGAGATTATATCTACCATGATGGATTCAGATGTTAGGGAAAGGTGACCACAGGAAAAGACCCCATCCAGACTTGCAAGGAGGTGATCAGGGAGGACTTCCTGGAGGAGGAAAAAAAATAGTTCTGAGGCTTTGAAGGCTGCAGAGCGTTCTAGGCTAATGGGCTGACTTAGACAAAGGCATAGAAGATCGAAAGGGTGGTATGTTTTGGGAAATGGTTACTGCTTGGGGTTGGGTTGAGGAAGGAGGTGGGTGGGATTACCTCAGGGAAACTTTCTGGCCCACTGGAAAGTAGGTCTTACTTTTAGAAGTGATACAATGTTTCAGGCAGAGGTGGGAGGTCACCACATGTTTGGTGGTAGCAGGATGCTTGGCAATGAGGCTGTTGGGAGCTGGAGGAAGTACGGTGGGGAGGAGGGATCATGCACAGGAAGCGGAGTTTCAGGGAGGGGCTAGCTAGCAAGGCCATCATAGCAACAGCAGCGCCCTTCATCCCTGGCTGAGGATTGAACCCGGGGCCTCATATATGCTAGGCAAGCCTCTACCACTGAGCCACATCCCCAGTCTGCCACTAGAGACTGAATGGGTTTTACATCGGGTTGACTGAGGCCAGAGGCAGGAACAGTATGATGGAGGCACAACCTTGCCTGTCTGACCAGAAAAGAGGGCTTGAGGATCTGGAGAGATGGCTTAGCAGTTAAGAGCACTGACTGCCCTTGCAGAGGACCTGGGTTCGATTCCTAGTGCCCATATGTCAGTTCACAACCATCTATAATTCAAGTTCCAGGAGACCCAACACCGTCTTCAGGCTTCCAGCACACACGCGGACAGAGATGTACGTGCAGCCAAAACCTCCATACACATAATTTTGTTTTTAAATATGCCCGAGGGGCAAAGGGTTCCAGAGCAGAGGCAGTAGAGGGTCAAGTAGGAAAGGCTGTTGTCTTCTCTAAGCACTTCCCCTCCCTGAGCCTGAGAGGCCTCCCCAGCTAGGCTGACAGCCCAGGGCCCAGTCATAACAGAAAGTAGCTGGAGGGACTTGTGTCTGGTCCCTTTCCTCACTAGTGGGACAAAGCTTTGTCTTCCTCTGGGGGCACTCTGGGACACTCAGCACATTAGGGCCTTTGCACAGGCTGTTCCTCCTGGGAGGCATGTGCCCTTCCCCTAGGCAGCTGGCTGAGTGAGTGCCCACCACTCCTCTTCCGCTATCTGTCACAGTACCAATCCTGCCTCCTAGTGCTGGCTAGACCGTTAGCACCATACCCTAGCATTCAGCTCCCAGCAGTCCTGGGATCCTGTTAGCTGTGCTGTGAATGGTGGGAATGAAGGAGCCTCTGCTTCCCCTTTGCATTTTTTTTTTAAGACAAAGTCTGAAATAGCCCAGGCTACTGAGAAAGATCTTAAACTTCTGATCCTCCTGCCTCCACCTCCTGAGTGTTGGGGTTACAGACTTGCACTACCACACCTGATTGATGCAATGCTGGGGTTGGAGCCCAGGCTTCATGCATGCTAGGCAAGCCCTCTACCCACCCAGCTACAGCCCCAACCCCTCCCCTTTTGTATCCTCTACGCATCCCCCAACACACACATCCTCTTCCTTGGGTCCTCCATTCAAGATCACATTTCCCTGTGTGAACACCAGTCCTGCCTCCATGGAGGCCCCTCCTCCAGCTGTTCCTTCCCTCCCTGCCAATCCCCAGACGCCCTAAGCTGAGAGTGTCACGGGACTCCTGTTCCACCCTGGTAAACATCCCTTGGTTCACCAAGCTGACCCCGCACCTGGGCTTCCAAACCATCATGCCAGCTTCTGGTTCCTCCTCTAACCCAGCCAATCCCAGCACTTCATCTCTGGATCTTGACCCTCCCGCTCTTCAGGTCTTCACTCCATCAATTTCTCTGCCTCTGAATCTTGGCATCCTATCCCTCCTCTCCCCTCTCTTCCCCTCCCTCTCCCTTCCTTCCCCCTCTCTCCTCCCCTTTCCTTCTTTCTTGCTCTTCTTCCTCCTTTTCTTCCTCTTCTTCCCCTCACCCCTTTCTTCGACACAGGGTCTCGCTCTGTACCCCATGATCCGGAGCTCACGGCAACCTTCCTGCCTCGGGCTCCTGGGTGCTAACATCACTCTCATCCTCTGACTTTATTCTACTTTATTCTGGAAGCCTTCTCGTCCACTCACTCCCCCAGATCACTGGAGTTTGGCTGTTTTTTCCTTCTCAAAGTCACAGGCAGTGACCACCAATGGTCCAGCCTTGTAGACATGTTTCAAAGCTACATAGCTTGGCTGCCTCCTACTCAGCTCTGTTCCCCCTTTTAACCTGGTTCCTCTCCTACTCTGCCAGCTCCCACCTCCCCAGTATCCCCCCTGTACCTCTTCCCAGGCCCTTCTCCCTCTGCTTCTCTGAGGAGCACAGGGGCTGCCGGGACATGGCCTGAGAGCTTCATCACTCTATCCTCACACTCGAGATTTTACCAGCACTGATCCCACCTCCCTGCTGCTCCTCCGTGGTCACTCTTCTTGAGAACGATACTTCCTCTTTAGCTTCCTCTGTTCCTTTCACTCCTCACTCCCTGCCCTCTGCACCTCCTGTATTGACTCCCAGTGTGGTTATTAACAGTCCTTGTTGCTGAGTCCTTCCTTGACTGGGACATTCAGCTTGTTGGTACCTCCCTCTTTGGAAGAGCACCCTCTTCCTGAGACTTCTGTGAGGCAGGATGGGTTTCAGGATCCTTCTCAGTCTCCCACTTGGGTTCATCAAGGCTAACCTCTTCCTTCCCAGTCTTCCTCTATGCTTCCCCCTCTCTGGACCCATTTACCATCTCACAGACCTGCTGGTCTTTCTGTCTGTCCATGGAGTGGCTTGTTTTGTTTTGTTTTGTTTTGTTTGGGATTTGGGTTTTTTGTTCTGTTTTGTTTTGAGGCAGGGTCTCGTGTAGCCTAGCTGAGCCTAGCTTAGAACTTGCTGTGTAGCCAACCCTGGCCTTGAACTCCAGATCCTCCTGCCTCTACCTCCCAAGTGCTGGGATTATAGTCCTGCAACAGCATGCCTGGTGTCCCAACTGGCCTCAGATGGCTGTTTCCACTATCAATCTACTGACAAACGTCATCTCTTGAGCTCCAGACCCACAGGCCCCACTGCCTGATGGCCACCTTTCCTGAGTGTCCCATGGGAACTGGCCACTCAGCATGCCCAAACTCCTTCTCCTCTCCCCACCCAAGCCTGCTCTTCCGGGATTTCTGACCCAGTGGAGGGTCAATGATTACTCAGTTATCCAAGTTCCGTGTCTCGAAGTCCCCTGAACTCGTGTTTTGTCCCACACTCACACCACCCAGCACCTGGTCTCTGGGACCTGCCACCCACAGATCTCAGGTCTGTTTGCCCCTTTCCCGGCTCCTGGCCCCACCCCAGCTCACCGCTTTTTGAAGCTAGTTCTCACTAAGTATCCTAGTGAGATTGGAAATCCTCAGACTGGAAATCCTCCTGCCTGAGCTTTCAGGGTAGACAGCAGGTGAGTGATACCGCTAGCCTTCCCTGCTTGAGAGTTTTAACCTGGGCATCTTCCTGCTTCCTCCTTGGCCACCTCTTTAGCCCCTTGTCCCCCGTCCTGAGGGGGGCCTTCTAAAGTGAAGTCCTGACCACGGCTCCTGTCGGCCTCCCTGGCTGACTTTGACCTGGTATCTGTGTTCCTTCTATAGGTTTGAGGTTCTTCCTGGTTTGGCCCTCTTCTCTTTCAGCTTCCCGTGTTAACATTCTCACCGTGTTCCTGCTATGCTGACCCTGGGTGTGGCACACTTTCTTAGCCAATACCAACATCCACTGTGAAAAACGCAGTGTGACAAGGTTGAGCGGACAGTGAACACTGGGGCGATGCTATGCAAATGTGTTCTTTTGTTTGGTTTTCTAGACAGGGTTTCCCTGTGTGGCCCTGGCTGTCCTGGAACTCTCTCTGTAGACAAGGCTGGCCTCAAACTCACAGAGATCCACCTTCCTCTGTCTCCCCGAGTGCTGGGATTAAAGGTGTGCACCACCACCACCAGGTGCAAATATGCTCTTAACAGAGAGGCCAAGAAGAGAGAATGAATGTTGAAATCTTGCTATCAAGAGCTGAGCCTCATTGTGCAGGCCCAGCATCCCAGTACTTGGGAGGTTGAGGAAGGAGGCTTGAAAAGTTCAAGGTTAGTCTGGATCTATAAAGCAAGTTCAAGGCTAACCCGGGCAACTTAGTGAAACTCTATCTCAAAGTAAAAAGTAAAAAGAGGCCTGGGGATGTGGCTCAGTGGTAAACTGATTGCCTAGCACTCAAAGGCCTTGCATCATTCCCCAGTGCTGAAAACAAAAACAAAGGAATAAAATCCCCCCTGCCAGGGGGACACCCCATTGACGCAAAAGCCAAAAACCGGAGTGAACATTCATTTCCGCAACAAATAAGACAGTGACTCAAAGGACCTTCCATGAAGTGGAAGCAGTCCCTAAACTCTCCAGTGACCCACACACTTGGCACACAGCTGACGAAGGCCCAAAGACTCCGCAGGGTTGCAGCGCAGCTGCGTGAGGCATAACTGCCCCTTTAGTGAGCACGCCAGGCCGAAACGAAAGCAATGTTTCATTTTACCAACTCAGCACCACTGACTCCGTGCAACAAGTTTCACATTAAAGAAGTCATTAAGCTGCGCTCTCGGTTTCCCCGCTCTCTTGAGCAGCCTCCATCTGCCTTTCGTATGACTGTCTTCCCCATGCCTGGAACACACACTGGCCGATGCGTCGTGGCTCAGTAATTTAACCTCTTCATCTCCTCATCTCGAAGAAAAGAGGGTTGGTAATAATAACGGGCTGGGCGTGGTCGCGCACACCTGCCATCCCAGCACTTGGAGGCAGAGGTGGGGAAACGGCTTCAAGTTCAAGGAAGCCTGGGCTACATAGCAGTTCCAGGATAGCTTCGGCTACAGCGTGAGACTCTGTCTTGAAAGCCAAAGAGCGAAGCCGGGGAAGCAGCGTGATCGGCAGAGGACTTGTCTGGCATGCACAAGGCACTCTGGTTAATCCCTAGAGCTTCATAAAACTAGATGTGGTGGCACAAACCTGTTATCCCAGCACTCAGGAAGTAGAAGCAGGAGGAGCTAGAGCTCAAGGCTAGTCTTGGCTACACAGAGACTTTGAGGACAGCCTGGGCTACATAGTGGACCTTTTCTCAAAATACAAACAAAACACTGGGCATAGTGATGCACACCTTTAATTCCAGCACTTGGGAAGCAGAAGTAGATGGAGCTCTGTGAGTTCAAGGCCAGCCTGTTCTACAGAATAAGTTCCAGGACAGTCAGGTTTCATTGTATAGACCCTGTCTCAAAAAGACAAAAGCAAGATGGAGGTTAATCCCAGAATTCGGGAGGCAGAGGCAGGTGGATCTCTGAGTTCGAGGCCAGCCTGGTCTACAAAGCGAATTCCAGGACAGCCATGTCTACACAGAGAAACTCTGTGTAGCGGGGTTTGAAAGCAAACAAAATAACTCTTCCCTTAAAAAAAGAAGCACTTGCCGGGCGGTGGTGGCGCACGCCTTTAATCCCAGCACTCAGGAGGCAGAGCCAGGCAGATCTCTGTGAGTTCGAGGCCAGCCTGGGCTACCAAGTGAGTTCCAGGAAAGGCGCAAAGCTACACAGAGAAACCCTGTCTCGAAAAACCAAAAAAAAAAAAAAAAAAAAAAAAAAAAAAAAGAAAGAAAAAGAAATACTTAAAAAATAAATAAAAATTGAAGTGTAAAAGCAGAGCCAGCAGGAAGACATTGCCAAGCCTGACCTGGGACCCACATGGTAGAAGGAGAGACCCGAAAGTTGCCCTCTGACCTCTCCACATGCACAGTGACACACACACACACACACACACACACACACACACCCTAAACAAACACAAACAAACAAATGTTAAAACAAAAAGTAAACAGGGATAGCAAGATGGCTGAGACGGTAAAGGCTCTTGCTGCATTAGCCTGATGCCTGGAGTTGGATCCCCAGATTTCATTTAGAGGTGGAAGGTTGTCCCCTGACCTCCACACAAGTGCAGTCGCACACACATGCACACCTACCCCCTCACCTCACCTCATCTACCCTACCCCCACCCCCACCCACAACTACTACTATTAGTAATAAAGCCCAAAGTCAAATGGACGGGGGAAAATGGCTCAGTGGGAAAGAGCACATGCTCTGCAAGCATGAGGACCGGGGTTTGCATCCACAGCTCCTACATGAAAGAAAAGCAAAAACCAGACAAGGCTGTGCATGCCTGTAACCCTAGCATTGTGGGGCAGAAGACAGGCAGATCATGAGCACTCAGTGGTCAGCGAGCCTAGCCAAAATGGCCATCTTCAGGGCAAGTGAGAGACCCTGCCTCACAGCAGTGGAGCAGAGAGCGGTGGAGAAAGAAACCCAGTGTCCTTCTCTGGCCTCTGTATGCGTGCACGTGAGGGTGCACAGCTGCACCCTCACGTGCACGCACCATAGCACATGCATTAAAACAAATAGACAAGCAATCCTGTTTATAGCACACTTAAAACAAATAGACAAACAATCCCGTTGAGATGCAGTTCAGGCACTGGTTCCAGGTCTCACCTGCAGCAATCACCTCACCCTCCACCCACCCACATCCTCTGTTAACATCTAGAAGAATCCTATGCAAAGAGTGCTTGAAGGGAAACACTGCTCACAGGACTGAAGCTCCTTAGTGTGATACAGACAGAAGACACCTTATCCCCCAACATTCCCTCCCCAAATTATCTGCATATTCCCTTGCCCCTCTCTGGTCCTGTTCCTCTCGTCACCCTTATTTCTACTCTCTGAAGGACAAATTCCTACTGATCCTTCAAGAAGGGACACCGTGGCACCTCCTTTGAGAGTCCTTTCTCTTCTCTCCTCCTCTTTTTCTTTTCTCTCCCTTCTTCTTCCTCCTCCTCCTCCTCCTCCTTCGACAGTCTTCTTACTATATTGCCCTAGCCTGGCCTCAAACTCATAACCTCCTGCTGGAATACTGGGATTACATGCATGAGCCATCATGTCGGCCTTTCCTGGACTCTTGAGTCCAGTGTTGCTGGTTTGGGGCTGCCAGCCCTCACGTATGAATAGGTGTCTGCCCCGCTGAAGGCCAGTCCCTCTACAAAGAGGCCCAGTTTATTTGACATTGGACCTCTGAGCACACCCTGAATGGGGCACATGGAGGTGGTGGGTGAGTGGGGGCTGAACAGTTAATGAAGGGACAGAATGAAAGCCGAGTCTCAGGGCTGTTGTAGAAGGTCACACTGCCTTCAAGGAAAGCGCCAAACCAGGATGTCTCAATCTCAGCATCACAGACGTTTTAGACCACACGGTTCTTTTTGTCCAGGGCTGGTCCACATAGTGGAGAATGCTTACGGTCTTCTCTTTACTCCCTTGATGCCAGTAGCAACTGTTTCCTCTGGTCATAATGATCAAAAAAGTCCCTAGGGACTGGGGAGATGGCTCAGCAGTTAAGAGCACTTATTGCTATTGTAGAAGACCTGGGCTCAGTTCCCAGCACCCACATGATGGCTCACAATCATCTGAGGCCTTCCTCTGACCTCTGAGGGCACCAGGCATGCACATGGTGTGCATATATACATGCAGGCAAAACACTTATACATATAAAATTAAAATAAATCTGTTTTTTTTTAAGTTCCTAGGGTTGGGGATTTAACTCCATAGAGTGCTTATCTTAAATGTACAAGGCCCTGGGTTTGGTTCCCAGTATCACAAAAATCAGGCATGGTGGCATCTACTTGGGATCCTAGCATTCAGGAAGTGGAGGCAGGAGGACAGAAGTTCACTGTCATCTTCTGACTTCAAGAGATTCATTCATTAAAAAAAAAAAAAAAAAAAAGGTTGATCAAATGTCTCCTAGGAAGCAAAAATCTCTCAAGTTGAGACCACTGTTCTAGGCAGAGGTTACTCTAGTTGTCTTTCTCCTTAGAACTTTTAATCCAGAATCCCTCTTGATCTTAAAACTTTATCAGCAATTGCAAAGCTTCCTTGGGTACCTGAGGCTGAAGTTTCCTCCCTTGGAGAGAATTAGGATAAGTTCCGGGAAGGTACAGATTGAGTTTCATCTCTGGGGATAAAGAACAAGTGTACAGACTTGAGGATGTGCTGGGGCAGTAAGAAGTTGGTGGTGCAGATCTAGGCATCTATACTAGCCACTTGCTTAGGGCTCTGGGCTTGTGCCTAAAGCAGCCTTGCAGGGAGCTGTTCGCCCAGTCCTGCCTCTGAGATACACATTCCCTTGGTGCACTGAAACCCCCAAAGGCTCACCCCCATCTCTGTGAGAACCTGGAAATATGTGGTCTCCTCTACAGCCACCTTCTCATCCTTCCTCTGCCCTGCAGTCAGTGCTGAGGGGAGCCAAGCTTGTGCCAAGGGCTGTGAGCTCTGTTCCGAAGTCAACGGCTGCCTCAAGTGCTCGCCCAAGCTGTTCATTCTGCTGGAGAGGAACGACATCCGCCAGGTGGGCGTCTGCCTGCCGTCCTGCCCGCCTGGATACTTTGATGCCCGAAACCCTGACATGAACAAATGCATCAGTGAGTGTGGGGGTGGGAATGGAGAGGCCCTGCTTTGAACTAGTTAGTGATGGCCGGTGAGAAGTGTAGAGGGGGCACAGGAAAGAAGATGAGGCTCGGGTTGGGGATTTAGCTCAGTGGTAGAGCACTTGCCTAGCAAGCGCAAGGCCCTGGGTTCGATCCTCAGCTTAAAAAAAAAAAAAAAAAAGATGAGGCTCTTGTTTCAAATGTACAGGCAGACAGCCTCCTAGATGCTCCACCCACAATCCCACTGGGTACAAACCAGAACTCCACCCTCCTCTCCCCATATCTGCACCTACCTCTGTTCCCACAGGTCACTCTGACTGTCCCAACTCATCTGTCAAGCCAGAGGAACCCCGTCTGGCCACTCTGCTCTTTCATGGCTCCCCTTGGCTTCTGGCTCTGCCTTTTTCACCCCAGCCACAGCACCATGTGTTGCAAAACACATGCTGCCCTGTTTCCATCCCGTCCCTGTAACTACAACTGGGACATTCTGGTGGGGGGGGGGGCACCCAGTGAACCTGTACCTGTGAGCCATATCAGTGTTTCCTCCCTCAATTCAGTGCCTTGGACTGTAGAACTAACTCATTTCCAGATCTCAGATCACTGAGCCTCACAAAAGCCTTTGGAGGGAGGCTGGGCAGGAGGGGCCGTAGGTTCTTAAAGCTGATAATTTAGAGGCATGGAGGGGAGATGCCTGGTGCCAGCGCAGCCTTCTGAATTCTGATCTCAGCTTGGTTACTAGCTTGCTGTATGACCTTGAGTGTATCTCAGCCCCCTGACAGCTCATCCGTAAATTGGGAGGGCTTGTCTTTCCTCCTCGGGTTGTTGGGAAACACACCTATAAACCTGGTGTCTGGCACTCAATAAATGGTAGCTGCTATTGTTATTTTGGTTCTTATTGTACTGGCAACCAAACCCAGGAATCTAAGCATCTGGTGGGGGCAGCGGGAGGCGGGGTAGGGCGGGAGTAAGGGAGGCAAAGTTGAAATGAAGCCACTGGGGAGGAAGGTACAGAAGGAGGTGGGTGGGTAGCTCAGTGAGGTGAGGTGGGCCCTGGGAGCTGCCCTCTTGGTCTTCAGGGCATTTGGAAAGAGGGGGTTCCTGGATGTGCCAGAGTCTGGTAGGCTGGCAGCTGGCACTTCTAGTGCCAGAGACTGGGAGGAAGCCAGTACCTCCCAGTCTGGGAAGGGGAGATGGTGGAAGGCCTGTCTGTTCCCAGCCAAGCACTGTTCTGCCCACCTCCCGCAAAGGAGGGAGCTGGCAGAAGGAGGGAGGGAGGGACCTGGGAGTCCAACCCAGGGGTTCCTGGAACTTGGTTTTGCACAGGGAGAGGAATTTGCCCTGGGATTGCTCCTACTCTTCTGAGCAGATTCTTTCTGCCCTGGGCAGGAGGAGATCCAATGCTGGGGTGCTGGGGTGCCCAGCAATGTGAGAAGGGGTGCCACACAGGTGCTGCCTGGGGGTTCATCCTCCCATTCGGTCCTACTCTTTTTAGAGGGGCCCTAGGATGCCATGGGATGCTGAAACCATCCTCTCTGTCTCCACCAAGCCCAGAAGGCCCCTCCTCCCAGAAACCCTTGGGCCTCATCTTGGGTTCCAGGATCTGAGACTTCGTTTGGGTTCTGGTTGGCTGTTGTTGGCAAGAGTCCCAGTCAGTACTCAGAAGTGACTACTTCAGCGTCCTCTCAGCCCCCTCCCCCTTTGAAAGATTCCTCCGCAGGAATCCCAACTCTAGACCAAGATCTTGACCTCTGTGAGTGGCTTCGAGCAGTAGGCTTTGGGGCCAGGGATAAAAGAATGTACCCATCCTAGCCTGGGCAAACTCCGTTCTGCTCCTGTCCTCAGAATGCAAGATTGAGCACTGCGAGGCCTGCTTCAGCCACAACTTCTGCACCAAGTGTCAGGAGGGCTTGTACTTGCACAAGGGCCGCTGCTACCCAGCCTGTCCCGAGGGCTCCGCCGCAGCCAACAGCACCATGGAGTGCAGCAGTCCTGGTAAGGAGGGGTGCCAGAGGCGGAGGACCCAGAGCCCAGAGCAGAGAGCTTGATGGAACTCAGAGGTTGATGGCCACCGGGCGGTGTGGCGCACGCCTTTAATCCCAGCACTCGGGAGGCAGAGGCAGGTGGATCTCTGTGAGTTCGAGAACAGCCTGGTCTACAGAGTGAGATCTAGGACAGGCTCCAAAATCTACAGAGTGAGATCTAGGACAGGCTCCAAAAGCTACACAGAGAGACCCTGTCTCGAAAGAACAAAAAACAAACCAACAAAAAAAAAAGAACGAAAGAAAAGAGGTTGATGGCCACAGAGTGAAAGGGCGGGGCAAGAGAAAGCTCACCTTTCCCAACCACATTTTGGGGTTCTTTCTTTGTGCCCTCTGCCTCTGGTCTGTAGAACTCACACCTGAGGTCTGGACTGAGATTGGGTGGGTGGGTGGGTGAGTGGGTGCGGGTTCCTTGGGGCACTCGGGAGTGGGGGTGGGGAGGGCTTTGCCTCTTCCTTCCCTCCCTCCTACCTCACCTCCTGTCAGCACAATGTGAAATGAGTGAGTGGTCCCCGTGGGGGCCCTGCTCCAAGAAGAGGAAGCTGTGCGGTTTCCGGAAGGGATCGGAAGAGCGGACACGCAGGGTGCTCCATGCTCCTGGAGGAGACCACGCCACCTGCACTGACACCAAAGAGACCCGGAAGTGTACAGTGCGCAGGACGCCATGTCCTGAGGGTGAGCTGCAGCCTCTGCCTATGGGGTCAGCCATAGCTACGTCCTGCCGGATCGCCCGTGCTGTGCAAACTGGGGGCCTATCCAGGCTGAGGACAGTGCCCTGAGATGCTCTGTGGCAGAAATTAGAAACTTCTGTGGGGCATGATCCCTGTCCCATTTCTTCTGGATGTTCATTTTAGAAAGGCCCTGGGAAAGCGGAGGGGGTTGGGGTGAGCTAAGCCCCAGAGACTTGGACCCATTCAGACAAGGCCACAGAGCCTGAAGTTGGCAGCAAGGTAGATGCTGCCCACCCTGCCTGGTATCAGGGGTAGCCTTGTGGGTGGCAGGGAGTAGGGACTGTTCCACTTGTTCTGATACCTTCACTGAACAGCCAGGAAATGCTCTAGGGTCTTTGGAGTCCAAAGACTGAGGTGAAGGAGGGTGCCTGGTGTGCACTGTGGAGTGGGGTGGAGACAAGTCTCTAGGGGCTGTTTCTTGTACTCATGCTATAAGGTCCCCTGAAGAGGCTGCAGCCAGAAGAGGCTTTGAGGCGACCTCCTATTGCCTTCCCACCCAGCTTCCTTGCCACGACCTTCTGAGGCCCCTTGGGCACCTTTGTTGATTTTTCTCCACTATGTGATTGTTGCAGGGCAGAAGAGGAGGAAGGGGGGTCCAGGCCGGAGGGAGAATGCCAATAGGCATACGGCTAGGAAGAACAGCAAGGAGCCAGGTGCCAACTCTCGGAGACACAAGGGGCAGCAGCAGCCACAGCCAGGGACAGCGGGACCCCTCACGTCAGTAGGACCCACCTAGGCACGGTGACCAGTCTCCAGATCTGTGTGGAAGAGTCTTATGCTGTACTGCATAATGAGAACTTTCCAGAACTGGAGCATCTGGGACAGCAAGTCCACACATTGTCCACTCACCCACCCATCCGTCTCTCCATCCATCCATCCATCCATCCATCCACCCATCCATGCATATCCAGGTACACATATGGCCACATCAGAAAACATCAACACACACACACACACACACACACACACACACACACACACACACATATTCTTGAGGTCACCGAAGATACTTCCATCCTGTGGCCTAGCTGTACACACTCAGTTTATGATGCTCTCGGAAGATGCTCGGAACCTTTCCCAGCATCTGAACCTAAACTTCAAGGAGCGGAACCTTCTGGAGGAATTGCTGGGACAGCGCCTGCCAGGTGGATGGCAGACTAGAGCCAAAGCTGAGCAGCTGCCAAGGGGGAGAGTGCTTTCCCCGGTCCTGAGTGGCACTCCCAGCTGCGTGACTTGATTGTTGATGAGAGTCATTACACATCCGTGGTACATGTCGGGGATGACCTGACTTGGAAACTGCTTAAAGGTTTATTTCAAATTAAAAAGAAAAAAAAAATGCTGTCCATTCATTTTCAGGGTGTGAGGTTTAGTGGGTACACATAGGAACAAGGAGAGATGGAGCCTAATTTTAAAAGCCCTCTAATAGCCTAATGGATAACTTTATTGATACCTAGAGGATGGTCACCAGGTTCTCTGCATTGTTTTAAAGATTTTAAAACATTTATCTGAATGAATGTGCGCCTGTGTGAGTTTATGTGCACCATATGCATGCGGGTACTCAGAGAAGCCAGAGTTGCAGGAGGCCGTGACCTGCTGGTGTGGGTGCTGGGAACTGAACCCAGATCCTCAGCAAAAGCAGCAAGTGCTCTTAATCGCTGAGCCATCTCTCCAGACCCATCTATATTCTTGTTAATCAGAATGTGGTCTGTGAGCCAGCTGTGACTTTGTTGGCAAGCAGCTTGTTGAGAATGAGACTCAGGTGCCGTTCCAGACCAAGTGTGCCACAGCCTGTTAGCCAGGCTCCAGGTGGTTGGCACACACATCCTAATCAAGAAGCACCCCCTCGATTCCTTTGTAGAAGTAAGTACAGGCCGGCTCCGTGGGAGGACTTCCATCTGGGAGGTCAGGGTCTGTGTACCAAAGGGTACTCCTGGGGGAGGGAGAGAGAGCGGGCTCTCTGACAATGTTTGGGGACTGTCCTGGCCAAAGGTACAGGGGTGGGTGGAGTGACTTCGGGTGGCATTCTGGTATCTGCTGGCATTAGTGCAAACCAGGCTCTGGACCAAGTGGTTGGTTTCCCCAGAGGGTCAGACTCCGCCTTCTCCCACAAAGCTCAGGGGATGATGGGAGAGACAGATGTTCATCAAATGAAGGTGCAGGTAAGACCCCACATGCAAACAGAGGGAGTCCAGGGCAGGCAAATTCATGGAGCTTGTGAAAGTGAAAACAAAACAAAACAAAAAAAACAGTGAGACAAAAATCAAAGACTTTTAGCCAGGCAGTGGTGGTGCACGCCTTTAATTCCAGCACTCAGGAGGCAGAGGCAGACGGATCTCTGTGAGTTCGAGGACAGCCTGGTCTACAGGGTGAGTTCCAGGACAGCCAGGGCTGTTACACAAAGAAACCTAAGATCAAAGACTTTATCCCAGGGTGGCTTCTCAGAACAGGAGAGATTTGCAACCAGCTCTGAAGAATGAGTAGGATTTAAGATAAAGATTAAAGTCTTGGGCCAGCAAGAGGGCTCAGCCAATGAAGGTACTTGCCACCAAGCCAGAGGATCTGTATCTGATCTGAGACTCATATGGTGGGAGGAAAGAAGTGACTCTCTTGAAAGTTATCCTCTGACCTCCGCATGCGCACAGAGACGTGGATACACACACACACACACACACACACACACACACACACACACACACATCAGTAAATAAACAATGTAATTTTTTAAAATCTTCAAAAATTTTTTAAGAGGTTAAAGTTCTTAAGGGTGGAGAAGACAGAAAAAGATTTAGTTATGAAGCCACCGACCATACATGGGGGTCAGTAGTAGGTCACCTGCCTGGCATGCTTAAGACTCCAAAAGTAATGCTCAGAACCACCAGAACAAATAAACAAATATAAGCTAAGACCATGCTGCTCGCACTTGCCTTCCCAGCACTTGGGAGTCAGAGACAGGAGGATAGAGAGTTCAAGGTCATCCTCAACTACATAGTGAGAATGAGGCCAGGTTGAGTTACATGAGACCTTGTCTCCAAAAACTCACTAGCCAACCAAGCAAACAAATAAAAAGCAAGCTAGGGGCTGGAGTGAGGAATTCAACTGTTAAAAACAGAGAAACTGACACACTCTTTTAAACTCTTCAGGCACCTAAACACACACACACACACACACACACACACACACACACACACACAAATATATATCTCAAACCAGCAAACTAAAGAAAGTGTGTGAGATATCATCACAAAAGACATCTTGTCTTTGGGGCAAAGGGGGTCTACAGGGAGCTGTGGGGAGGGATATCAGACAGGCAGCTCCCAGGGTACCGAGGAGCCCTGGGTGGCCTGTGTCTCTGAAGGACTGGCTGTCATTGCTTGTATATCATCAGATGCTCTGGGTTCCATTCCTGGTTACGGAGGCATCAGGGTGTGGCAGAGCGGGGCTGCTCATTCAGTGGCTCCAGGAGGCAGAGAGAAAGCCTGACCAAGGAAAGACAGTGAAGAGCAGTGTGTCCAGAAGACATCTGTGAGCCACATGGAATTTCAAATTGCCTAGGAGCCACAACGCATCTAGCCCAACACTGGTTTCCCAAGCAAATACAGGCAGAATACTGTCTTTTTGTTGTTGCTTTGTTTTTCAAGACAGAGTTTCTCAAGTATAGTCCTGGCTGTCCTGGTACTCACTCTGTAGCCCAGGCTGTCCTGGAACTCACAGAGATCCGCCTGCCTCTGCCTCTGAGGTACTGGGATTAAAGGCATGTCATCACCGACCATAGTATGTCATCAACATAAATGATTATTAGAGAAATCGTTCACATTTTTAACTAAGTCTCCCACATTCTGTGCATATGTTTGTACATATAGTATAATATCATTCTGTCGCTAAAATTTTTGCCAGAAACTTAAATTGTATTTAGACTTCATACAAACCAAGACTGAGGGAAGCAAGAGATTTGCATGCTCAAGTTGTTTTAGGAATAATTCTGTAATAATTAAATTGAATATTTTTAAGTTTTAAATGTCACCAATCAGTCAGCACTAAGAATTCAATGTTTTGAGTTTCCCAGTGGCCATATTTGAAGTGCTCAATAGCCAGCCACATATGGCCAGTGATCATTGCCATAGACAACCCAGTTCACTATGGAGATCAGGCTGGCCTCGAACTTACAAAGATCTGTCTGCCTCTGCTTCTCAGGGACTTGGATTAAAGACATGTCCCACCATACCTGGTACCAATAACACAGTTCTATACAGAGTGAACTGTACAATCAAATGTCCTGTGGCAGAAAGGAGGTTGGTGTTCAAGGAACTGAAAGAAAGCCAGAACGGCTAGAGGGCACAGAGCACAAGTGACGAGATCCTAGAAAGATCTCTGAGCCGGGCTTGCTTTAATTCTGCAAAAGTCACAAGGAGCAGACTCCGTGACTGTATTTGCAGTTTGCAAAGCTCCCGTTGTTTACTATGTGACTGGAGAGGCTGCTCAGGAGGCCGTGGCAGCCATGGGGAGGTGGCGAGAGCTCGGAGGCTTGGACTAGGAAAATGGCGTTGGAAATGGGGAGGAATGAGCAAGTCCGAAGGCATCTGGAGAAGGAAGAGTTTGGTGATGCGGGGGAGGGGAGGTGCGGTACGGTGTGCTGAGAGGGAAGGCTGGGAGGGGGACCAGTGTGAGAGAAGGAGGAATATACACCTGGCTTTAACTGTGTGGAGTTTGAAGTGAGAGCAGTTACTGCGTGACCAAAACACGGGTCTCATGAGGTTCTGGCTAGAGAAGATCACCAAGGCTGTGAGTTTGGAAGAAGCTAAGTTTAAAAAAAAAAAAAAAAAAAACCCGGCATGAAGAGGGTGAAGAGGCGGCTTGGGACCCAGCTGTGAGGATCTGAGGATCAGATGTGGAGGACCGGCTGACAAAGAGGCTGGAAAAGGGCAGACAAGAGGAAACACGGAGGGATAGCAATCCCCAGAAATGGCAAGGAGGGAGAGTTGAGGGACCCAAAGCTGCTGGGAGACCAAAAAAAGAGAGAGAGAGAGCTGGGAATGGTTAGGGACTTAATGTCCTCCTTAGCCAGGGATGTTTGTAGAGTGGGAGGAAAGAGCCAATTCCTTCAGGATCTTCAGCTAGGAAAGGGGGGGGGGGAGGGCGGTGTGCAATACCACAGGGGTGTGACATGGCTCCAGAAAATCTTTTTGTTTGTTTGTTTTGAGATAGGGTCTCACTATATAGGCCTAGCTGTCCTGGAACTTATAGAGACCTGCCTGCCTCTGCCTTCTGAGTAGTGGGATTAAAGGTGTGCGCCACTACCCCGGTCTTAAAAAAAAAATGAAAAAGACTAGAACTTATTTAAAACCTTCTGGAAGAGTCTGGGGGAAAGGCTGAATACACAGGAGGAAGGAGGCGGTGGGTAATAGTTTTGGGAGAGTGGTGTATTCCTCTCACCCAAAGGACTGGGAAGGGTGATCTAGGCGTGGGGATGCTCACGAACAAGGGAGCTGGGACTCAGGTCTGTGCACCTGCTCCCTCACAGGTCTCATTTCACTCAGGCCCGCCATCCCTTTGTTGCTGGTTGAGACTGGGAGCCTGTGTTGGCACGGGTCCCAGGCTGCCCATAGCAAGCTGTGGCGTCTCTCCTTGTCATGTCTTGCCTCCTTCCCCTGTCTTTGGCAGTCTTTCTGGACTGGTCAGTTTTCCGTCTGTGTTTCTGTCTCGCTGCTTCTCAACTGTCTCCTTACGTCTTCTGTTTTCTTTGGTTTGGGTATTTTGTTGCCCTGTCCTTCTGTACCCCCATCCCAGTCTCTGACTCCCTCCATTCGCGCATCAGCTTTCTTGGTTTAGCACTCTTCTCGATCAATCCTCAGTCTCCGTATATCTTGGCTGTCTTTCCTTGGTATCATCCAATCTCCCAGACCCATAGGTGATTCCAAGTATGGCCATTAGCCTGCAATCGTGGCCTCACCTGGGAACTTGCTAAAAACACAGAGTCTCAGACCATATATAGATGTAAGAACTCAAGTTTGCCTTATAGCAAGGTGCCCTTGGGGAATTCAAGCACATATGCCATACTTAATACATTCTCTTCTAAAACCACACCAACACAAGTCCTAGAATAAGAGAGGAGAGGTCTCCTGATACCTGTATCACCCTGCTGATGCTCTGGGGACGGCCTCAGCTTCTTTTTATTACGTCATCCATCAGCACTTCCAGAAGCTGCTCCTGGGATCTGAACAGCTCAGGAAAGGAGTCTGTGGCTCCCAGAAGTCTTTAGTATACAGATGCATAATTCAAGCCTCAGCTTCCACATCTGCAGGACAACTGGTCAGGGGCCATTCTCATCCTGGTACCTTGTGAACTTCTAGATTCAACCCTAACACAATGTGATTGCAGTGAGCCCTAGGCCTATTCTTGTCTGTTTCTGAACTGGATGGTGATATAGGTTTAAAAGTGACAACTGGTTATCTGCTCACAGCCCTAAAACACCCACCTGAGGCCGAAACTCTAGGGCTGACAACAACCACGGATGGTCCTGAAATGGTACTTGGTGCTTTGGAGAGTGATAGGTGCTGGAGGGGCCATCTGTGTGTCAAGACGCCCGGCTGCCTCTCCCTGCTCCGGGTTTAGATGGTGAAAACAGCATAGTTCTATGTGGTTATTTGCCCATGTGGTTTGGAAAATGTCAGCTCTCTCCTCTATGAGGTCACGCACTTACCCGGACCAACACATGTCTGGACATCTTTCCCACTCCAGCTATGGTATGTTTCTCATTCCGTTGTTTGGGATGATGAAGCTGTGTTTTCTGGATTTTTCAAAGTGGGGATTCCCCCCCCCCCCCACTTCTCTGGTTTGTTTGGTTTGGTTTAAGAGGACTAGGAGAGAGTTCAGGGTCAGGGCCAGCTCTCAGGCCCTGCTCCATGTCTCTGACACAGGGCCAGGCCCCCAGGTGCTGCCTTTTTGCTTCAGGCTCCTCCAGCTATGGGTCTGCTGTATGCTCAATGGGTAGCTGGTGGAAACCTTCATGGTGGTAGGGAAGGGGGAAACAGAGAACAGGTTCTATCTGGTAGGACTAAATGGATTTACTGGAAAGGGAAGGAGCAGGGTCTGTACTACAGGTGGACGTGATCAAGAACAAAAGCCTTATTATAGGAGAAGGAGGCAACATGGAGATTGATGGCCTTGGGGGATGCTGAGATGCGGGCACACCAGGGTTGGGTGCACCTGCTTTGGTGTGGCCTACCTCCCCAACTCTCCCAGAGAAAGAACCAACAGAGTGAAGAATAAACACTTGGCAGGGTGTGTGGTAGAACCCCTCACTGTGGAGTCGATGACTTGCTCTGACGGGAATGAGTTCTCATCGGTGGGATGTGGGAGAGCTAGCATTGTGAGCCTCTACCTACCTCCAGTGGGCATTGCCTACCAGGTTGGTGCCTGAGAAAAAGGCACTCTGGCCAGTGGCTGGAGAAGGTAGCTTGGGTTAATGCCCTAGAGCCTTCCAGAACTTAAGTAGGAAATTGCGAAACAAGGCTGCATTTTGAAAGAGAAAGTATGTGAAAAATGGTTCCTCCCTCGCCTGCCCTCCCCGGGGCTTGGTGCAGGGAGGTGGATGAGATGGATTCCTGGCTGCGCTCACTCCTATGTGGGAAAGAGGGCAGGGGCGAACTCCCAGCAGCTGCCAGCCTCTGATTATTGAGTATTGATGGTATGGTGCGCTTTCCCCATCTGTTGAACCTGGTCTCCAGACAAGGCCAGCTGCTTCCTCCAGCGGAGTTTTGTGTCTTCCAAAGGATGGCTTCTAGGGGCTCCCTTTCCAACCTCATATGGACCATAGCTGTCGACTGAGTATTTGGAATGTCTTCAGGTTGAGCCAGGCCTGTCCATAAAATGGGAGGCATTTGGCGGTTCCATCGCCTCTGGCTCCCCGTCTTGGCCCTGGCCTGGCTGTCTTCTACAAGGAGCTGTGTGGGCCTCCTGCCAGCACGCTTCCCTGGGAAACATTGAAGTGAGTTAAAGTCAACAATGAGTTCATCTCCAAAAAGAGTAAGCCAGCAGCCCCAGGGCATGGAGACAGGAGGAGGCTGACCAGAGACTGGGGACAGAAGAGGGCTTAGGTGACGCTAGGGCAGCCCGACCACATCCAAGTCTGGCCAGGGAGGCGGTGGCGCAAGGGACAGCAGAAGCACTTTCTGACACCAGCCCTGGAAGGCAAACTTGGCACAAGTGCTGATGACGAGGGTGTCACATCCCCAGAGACCATGCAAAGTGTTCTCTTAAGGATTGGGGGGGGGGGCTAAGGCAGAGAGAAAGAAAGAGGCCGGGGTGATGGGTCAGTGAGTTGTGACCCAGCTGTCCTCAGGCCTGCCTGGAGGGATGGGCTGTGCACCACCATAGACATTTGGGCAAGGGCAATGTCCTGCCGCCATCTTCTCTCAAGTGTTAGAACGGGGGGGGGGGGGGGGGGATAATATGACAGCAGAGCCAAGGGCAGATCGGTCTTGTGCCTGTTACAAAATCTGACATTTGTGTGCATGCCAGGTGCATGTGTG
This sequence comes from Peromyscus eremicus, assembly GCF_949786415.1. Classification (NCBI taxonomy): domain Eukaryota; kingdom Metazoa; phylum Chordata; class Mammalia; order Rodentia; family Cricetidae; genus Peromyscus; species Peromyscus eremicus. Next base: position 136,125,634 of record NC_081417.1, read on the forward strand.
TGCAGATGTACATGAATGTGTGTGTGTGTGTGTGTGTGTGTGTGTGTGTGTGTGTGTGTGTGTAGGCTAGAGGACAACCTTGGTGCTATTCCTCAGGAGTTATTTACCTTGTCTTTTCAGACAGTCTCTTTACTGGCCTGGAGCTCACTAAGCAGGTTAGGCTAGCTAGCCAGAAAGGCCCAGAGACCTGCTTGTCTCAGCCTCCCCAGGGCTGGAATCACAAGTGCGTGCCACTATGCCCGCACTCAGGTCCTCGTCCTTGCAAGGTAAGCAAGCATTTTACTGACCTAGCTGTCTCCCCAGTCCAGAACCTGACATTTAAACCTGAACATCTCTACTTACCGGATATGTCTCTGAGATCCTACCCAGGATTAGGGTTTCTGACTGTGCCAGGGCCTACTTCTGACTGGTCTTCCTGAAGGGCACTGGACTGGTCTTGACTCACATGGCCGGAATCACTGTAGCATTCAGAAGTCCCAAGTGGAGAGCCTGGAGCCAGCTGAAGCTGGAGTCATTCTCTGTGGGCACCAGAGTGGCATCCTACCTCTCTCCACTAGCTCAAGGGCTGTGCTCCTGCTAAAGGAGGGTGTCCATGCCTCCCTGATAGAAGCTGCTTGTGCCAGGTTGAAATATACATAAGAAACCTGCCTCAGGCCTCCACTATGCCCCGGAGGCTTGGAGACTCTGGCAACGATTGCCTTGAATACACACTTGGCCTCTCTCCCAAGGGCAGGATCGTTGCCGATAGACTGTTTGATTTCTCTCCTGCCCTCACATTCATTCTCCCAAGATATTTTATTGTACGAGGTATTTGCCTACCACGCATATTTACAATTCTTTCCCTGCCACCAAACCAACAAAGTGTCCACAGACATTGAGTCTCGATTTCTCACAAACACATTCTCGCTGATTCCCATGGCTTACCCTTCTCTAGTTTCCACCATTTCTGTTTTTCAAACATGCTTCATCCTCTGACCCTTCTGAGCCCTCTCCAGGCTGCCTGAGCTGGGCTTCTCGTCTCTTCTCAAGAGCTGTTACTGTCCCATGCACCAGAAGTCTTAGTCTGCCATTTAATTTTTTTTTAATGTGCACTTGAAAGTTCTTCAGGTTATTTATGGTCATGACTTACCTTCTCCCTATGCCTCCTGGTTATTTGACCAATGACATTTGCCTTCTGCTATCATGAACTAAATAGTGGATGAATGAGGAGAAGGTTCCATTTGAATTGTCTTCTTGTGTACATGGTGTGTGCAGATGTGCACACCCAGGTGCACATGCGTGTGGATGGTAGAGGTCACCCTTACATGTTATCCTTCAGGAGCCATCCTCTTGTTTTTGGAGATAAGGTCTCTCATTGGCTTGGCACTTGCTAATTAAGCTAGGCTGGCTGGCCGAAATTTCCCAGCACTGGGACGACATGCATGTGCCACCACACCCAGATTTGGGAGGGGGTGCGGTTCTGGGCATTGAACTCAGGTCCTTGTGTTTGCAAGGCAAGCGCTTTATTGGCTGAGCTACCTCTCTGGCCAGAGTTCTTTTTCTTTTATCATCTGTCACCGGAGATGATAATGGTTGGTGGTTCAGACTCCTTTTCCCTTCTGGGAATAAAGGGGTGGGGAAGGAATGGGCTCAGTGCTGAAGATTGTTGGAACACTGGTCCCAAAGCAACCTGACTTTCCATGTCCCTGTCCTTTGGCCAGTACTGGTCCTGACAAGCCACCTTTCCGGGGGTACTGCCTGCTGCTCCCATCCCCTGCCCCATCTTCTCCTCTTTTTGTTACTTGCTGGTGCCCAGGACAAAGGGACTGTACTGGTTGGGTTTTTGTTTGTTTAGTGGGTTTTTTTGTCAACTTGACCAAAACAAGCTAGAATTATCTGGGAAGAGGACGTCAGTTGAGAGGTTCCATCAGATGGGCCTACACGCAGGTCTGTGGGGGCATTCTCTTGATTAATGATTGACATGGGTAGGTCTAGTCCACTGCGAGTGATGCCACCCCTGGTCGGGTGGTCCTGGGTACATAAGAAAGCAGGCGGAGCAAGCCATGGAGACTAAGGCAGTATGCAACACTCCTCCATGACTTTTGCTTCAGTTTCTGCCTCCAGGTTCTTGCCCTGTTTGAGTTCCTGCCTTGATTTCCCTCAATGGACTGTGATCAGGACATGTAAGCCAAATAAACCCTTTCCTTCCCAAGTTGGTTTTGATCATGGTGTTTAGCATAGCAATAGAAAACAAATTAAGACAGGGAACATCACATGTCCATATGTTTCCATCCCATACACATCTGTAGCTAGTCCACTTCTTTTATTTATTTATTTATTTATTTTTTGAGACAGGGTTTCTCTGTGTAGTTTTGGTTCCTGTCCTGGATCTCGCTCTGTAGACCAGGCTGGCCTCGAACTCACAGAGATCCGCCTGGTTCTGCCTCCCAAGTGCTGGGGTTAAACACCGCCCAGCTAGTTCATTCCTTTTTAACATGGAACAAATGATTGTCCTCTGTTTAGTACTCCTGCCCTAGGGAGTAGTCCCCTCTGCATTGCTGTGGATTATCCATCCATTTTCAATTAATCTATAGCTTCACCCTCTAGTTGAATGTCCCTTCCAGAAATCAGTGCTTGAGCCCATTCCTGTTTGGTGGGAGTGGCTTGAGGTGGCAATCTCAGACACCCAATCTCTTGCTTTCATGGACACCTCTACTGCAAAGATTGTCAATATACCTAAAACCCAAAGGACTTTATGTAAGAACTGTGGCAAGCATCCTCTAATGACCCAGTATAAGAAGGGCTAGGGTTCCCTGTACACCCAAGGAAAGCAGCGCTCCCATTGGAAGCAGAGAGACTATCACGGCCAACAAAGCCAAGTTTCCAAAAGAAAGCCAAAATCAAAAAGAAGATGGTGCTCAGGGGGAGTGTGCCAAGTCTAACTGAAGCTCCAAGAGGTTGCTGACCCTTAAGAGGTGCAAGCTTTTTGAACTGGGAAGAGACAGGTAGAGAAAGAGCTAAGTGATCCAGTTCTAAAACATGCTGTCTGAGAGGAAACTACCAAGGCATTAGAAAAATTACCTGTTAGAGAATAAAATTGTTAGTCATGGAAAGAAAGAAAGAAAGAAAGAAAGAAAGAAAGGAAGGAAGGAAGGAAGGAAGGAAGGAAGAAAGAAAGAAAGAAAGAAAGAAAGAAAGAAAGAAAGAAAGAAAGAAAGAAAAAAAAAAAAGAAAGAGTGCTTGAGGTATTCACTGCTGCCCAGGACTCCCAAGGATATGTAACATAATTCCAACTAACATTTTTATGGTGGTTATCCCTGCTCAACCTGGCTTTACAATGCTTCGCTTAACCCTCAACTCAGCCTTGTGAGGTGGACCACTGTTGTTATGCCTGCTTTATAGATGAGGGAACTGAGACACAGGGTGCAAAGATGGATGGAACCAAAGGCACACAGCCAATGAATGGAGAGGTCAGGACTGGAGCCCGGTTAGCTTGGCCCTGCTCTTGCCTAGCTGGAGGTGATGTGCTTGCTCTGCCTGTCTCCCTGTCTGCATGTGTTAGTATCCTACTTGTCCAGTCTCACTCCTTTACAGGAAGAGGGCTTCCAGGGGTTGGATTACGCATGTTCATAAACAATGCCCACAGTTCACAGGGCCTTCTACCAGCCTCCACCTCTCCACTCAAGCCCACCGACATCCACTGCTCATGACTGCTCAAGATGGGCTCACCACAGCTGTAGCTGACAAGATGTATTCCGGTGTCGTGTCCCAGTGGCTGCCTTGACCTGAAGACCCCAACGTGCCAGGACCATGTTAGATAAAACAGTCTCTCAACCTCATGCTTTGACTCAAGGTCACCAAAGTCAGTCTCAGAGAATCCAGCTAAAAGGACTTTTTGAGTCCAGTCCCTTCGTGAAGTTCCTGTTGTCTCTGAGATCAGAGGGGAAAATCCTGGGTCTCCTTGGGTGGCTGGGCACACACCTGACAGACCCTATTTGGCCTTAGGCAGCTTCTCTACCCCTCCCCAGGAAAGCTAAACCTCTGCAAAGAGCCCTCTGCTGGCCCACGAAAGCATCAGCTACACTCAGATGTACAGGGGTGCCTGGTTTGAATTTCCAGTGCCTGCGGGGTGTGTGGCGGGGATGGGGTTGGGGTGGGGGGTTGGGGGTGGAGAGTATTCCATATTGGAATGGGGAACACTCTCAGAGGATGATGGCAGCTGCACCATCTGTCTGTGACATGCCTAGTCAACCCTGGGAATGCACACCAGTGTCCTTGGACGGGGATGTGGGCAAGTGATCTTCTAAAGGACCAAGGAGTAAAACTATTTTTAGGCTCTGCCGACCATATGTTGTCTGTTGCAGCAATTCATCTCTCCCTCGTAGTGCCAAAGCAGCCAAAGGCCATATGTAAACAAATGGTGTGGCTGTGTTCCAGTAAAACTTTATTTATGAACCCTGAAATTTGAATTTCATATCACTTTCATGCGTCATAAAACCTTATTTTTATTTTGACTTTTTCAACCATTTAAGAAACTAAAATCCATTCTTAGCTTTAGGGCCATATAAAAATAGGCAGTGGGTGGGATTTGGCCAGTGGGGTGTAAGTCTGCCTATCCCTGTGCTGGGAAATAAGCTAAATGGTTCATGGTTTTTTTTTTTTTGTTTTTTTTTTTTTGTTTTTTTTGTTTTTTTTTAATGGGCACTGATGGTGTGGGAGGCGGGAAACATGGTGGAAACCCAAGTCCCCAGTCCTGGACAGAGTGAAGAGGCGTCCTAGGATCACAGACAACTCTCAATCCTTCCAATTTATTAAAAGTAACTAGAAAGTTCCTCTATCCTGGTTTGTAGGATATGTTGGATAGCTTTTTTTTTTTTTTTTAAAGATTTATTTATTTATGTATACAGTGTTCTATCTGCATGCATGCCTGCACGCCAGAAGAGGGCACCAGATCACATTATAGATGGTTGTGAGCCACCATGTGGTTGCTGGGAATTGAACTCAGGACCTCTGGAAGAACAGGCAGTGCTCTTAACCTCTGAGCCATCTCTCCAGCCCGGATAGCTTTTTTTCAAAGATGAAAGAGTGATCATTTTCTAATGATGGATCTTTACCCAAATTACCCAGGGGCTGGAAGCTGTGGTGCATGTATTTTATTCCAACACCTGGGACGCAGAGGCAGGTGGATCTCTGTCAGTTCAAGGCCAGCCTGGTCTATAGAGTGCGATCCAGGACAGCCAGGGCTACACATAGAAACTGTCTGACCAAAAAAAAAAAAAAAAAAAAAAAAAAAATTACATGAGGGCTGGGGAGATGACTCGGGAGATAGAGAGCTTTAATTGTAACGGTGAGGGCCAGAGTTTAGATCTCAGCACCCACCTGAAAGCTAGGCAGGATGGTAGCCTGTGTGTAATTCCAGCTCTCAGAAGGTGGAGATGAGGCCTCTTGAACAAGCTGGCCAGCTGCATGATTTTGGTGAGCTCCGGGTTCGACGGAGAGATCCTGCCTCAATACGTAAGATAGATAATGAATGAAAAAAATGAAATAAAAGGAGGAGGCAGGACTGCTCCTGAAGTAGGGAGAAGATTTTTATTGTAGACGTCATGGAGAAAGTAGGCAGAAGGAAGAGTCCAGGCTGAACATGGCCGGCAGACTGGACTGGACCATGAGAGGACAGTGGGGGAGGGAGACCAAGAGGGGACAGTGGGGGAGGGAGACCAAGAGGGGTCAGTGGGGGAGGGAGACCAAGAGGGGACAGTGGGGGAGGGAGACCAAGGGAGGACAGTGGGGGAGGGAGACCAAGGGAGGACAGTGGGGGAGGGAGACCAAGAGGGGTCAGTGGGGGAGGGAGACCAAGAGGGGACAGTGGGGGAGGGAGACCAAGAGGGGACAGTGGGGGAGGGAGACCAAGGGAGGACAGTGGGGGAGGGAGACCAAGAGGGGTCAGTGGGGGAGGGAGACCAAGAGGGGACAGTGGGGGAGGGAGACCAAGAGGGGTCAGTGGGGGAGGGAGACCAAGAGGGGACAGTGGGGGAGGGAGACCAAGAGGGGTCAGTGGGGGAGGGAGACCAAGAGGGGACAGTGGGGGAGGGAGACCAAGAGGGGTCAGTGGGGGAGGGAGACCAAGGGAGGACAGTGGGGGAGGGAGACCAAGGGAGGACAGTGGGGGAGGGAGACCAAGAGGGGTCAGTGGGGGAGGGAGACCAAGAGGGGACAGTGGGGGAGGGAGACCAAGAGGGGACAGTGGGGGAGGGAGACCAAGGGAGGACAGTGGGGGAGGGAGACCAAGAGGGGACAGTGGGGGAGGGAGACCAAGAGGGGTCAGTGGGGGAGGGAGACCAAGAGGGGACAGTGGGGGAGGGAGACCAAGAGGGGTCAGTGGGGGAGGGAGACCAAGGGAGGACAGTGGGGGAGGGAGACCAAGGGAGGACAGTGGGGGAGGGAGACCAAGGGAGGACAGTGGGGGAGGGAGACCAAGAGGGGACAGTGGGGGAGGGAGACCAAGAGGGGACAGTGGGGGAGGGAGACCAAGAGGGGACAGTGGGGGAGGGAGACCAAGAGGGGTCAGTGGGGGAGGGAGACCAAGGGAGGACAGTGGGGGAGGGAGACCAAGGGAGGACAGTGGGGGAGGGAGACCAAGGGAGGACAGTGGGGGAGGGAGACCAAGAGGGGACAGTGGGGGAGGGAGACCAAGAGGGGACAGTGGGGGAGGGAGACCAAGAGGGGACAGTGGGGGAGGGAGACCAAGAGGGGACAGTGGGGGAGGGAGACCAAGAGGGGACAGTGGGGGAGGGAGACCAAGAGGGGTCAGTGGGGGAGGGAGACCAAGAGGGGCGGTTCAGGACAAGAGGCCAGAGGCCGGTGGAGCCAAAGTGGCTGAGTTACACAGGGGTCAGTCTGGGAGAAGGGAACCGGAAGCTCAGCCCCTGGAAGGGAGAGGTTCAGGGTAGGGTGTGGAGTGAGAAGTGCTGGGAGGAGGCACAGGTGATGCTGGGAGACCTGGCCAACATCCGTTTTGATATGTCCATAGGCACCCCAGTTAGCCCTTTGTCCAAGGTTTTTCCTAAGGTCAACCCGGAGGTCTCCACAATGCACGTGCACACGTATGCATGAGCACCCACCCCTACACACGCAAACATCCCTCCCCATCCCCACACCACCCATATACATGGAAAAAATAAGTGAAAACAGTACAGATAAGGGTTGGACCACTTTTTCATCCGCTGCTTGAGAAGTTATTCACCTTAACGTTTCGTCTACACATTGACATAAATTTCTACTTTGCACTTAAGGTTTTGCCCCTCATCTAGACCAGACCAGACACAGGAGTAAGAAGGATGGAAAGGAGGTCACAGAAATCTCAGTGTCTTCTTGGGGAGAAGCTGCCCTACGGGTAAAACTGACCATCTAATAGTTTCCCGGGACATAATATCTTAAGAGTTGACTCCTCCTGCTCTTCAGTGTGACAGTATTCTTCTGGAAACAAGCCAAGGGACCTGGTGGACATCTTTAAAACATGTTTTCCTAAGGAAAGGGGAGGAGGTAGGCAGAGGAGGGGAAGAATTACACAAAGATTAGTCTAACAGCTTAAAAATAAAAAGGATCGCTGGACAGATAGATACCAAATATAATAAGAAACATGCTGATCCTGGGGAGATGACTTAATATGGGCCTCCAGCCTCCTTGGAGCTTAACAGTTATCTCCAATTTGGAATTGGACTTTCAATTCCCACAGCAGTGTGCATTCTGGATGCACTTCTCAGGATGCAGGCAGCGACGATGAGCTATCTAAACCAGGCTGAAACTGAGAGGCTGTTAACAACATCTCAGAAAAGCGCTTCTCGGGTGGTTCTTAAGCAGCGGGCACTACAGGGACCCAGCAGCAGGAAGGAGCCAAGGCCTCTGTTAGTCTTTCCAAAGCTTAATCTAGGCACCTTCTTCTGAAGACCTTCTTAACGCTGAAATTTGAGCGATGCCGAGAGAGTAGTCTCTCCATCACATTTCATAGGGAGCCAGGCTGGCGGCTTGCTGCGTCCTTGTCTAAAAACTTCCTGGGCATTTCAATTGACAATGGAGGCATGGAGCTGGAGAGATGGGCCAGCAGTTGGTTAATAAGAGCCCTTGGTACTCTGGCAGAGGACTGGGGTTTGGTTCCCAGCAGCCACACCAGATAGCTCACAACCATCTGTAACTGCTGATCTGATGCCCCCTTCTGGTCTTCATGGGCACTGCATGCACTGGATATGTGCATGCCGCTAAACATTGATAAAGACTAGGCTGGCCTCGAACTCACAGCCTGCGTCTGCTACCCGAGTGCTGGGATTAAAGGTGTGGACCGCCATGCCCAGCTATAAATCCTATTGTTTTTTAAAGTAAGAAATGGAGGATGATTTGACCAGTGAACCCCTAACTTAACACAGCCTGTTCTTATATTTTCTGGTTAACTGCTTAGATTGTATATAATGGAGTTTTGTTTGTCTGTTTTCTACAGATGAAACAACCCTGAAGCCACATGAAGAATTCTCCGATGTTCAGCACCTCCTGCTTTGGCACTTGGACTGTTTTGCATTGGAGTGGAGTCACTCTAGAGTCCCGCTCTTTTATTTGTTTGTTTGTTGGTTGGTTGGTTTTTAAGCAGAGTCTTATGTATGCCTTGAACTCCTACCTCTCCTTTCTCCACCTCCTAAGTGTGAGATCACAGGCATACAGTGCCACGCCAGGTTTTACATAGTCCTGGGGGTGGAGCCTGAGGCTTTGCACACGCTAAGCAAATCCTCTACTACCTGAACTATGTAAGTCTCTAGTTCTCTTTGCGAGTGTTTGTTTGATTGAAGGTAAGGTCTCCCTGCGTAGCTCAGGCTGGCTATGAATTTACAGCAATCTACTGCTTCAGCCTTCTTCTGATTTCTGGGGTTAGAGACCTATGGCACTCGGCTCTTCTCAGCGGGCAACTTTTGCCCCAGCAGATGGGAATCTGCTGTCGGTGAGGGACCTACAGAGAACAAGTGAGGAGTCTGTGTGGCCGTTCAACTGAGGAGCAGAAGCCAGCAAGCTGGCACGAATTAAGAGCTAATGGCCTGAGAATGCAGCACTGCAGGATGAGGGCCCTGGGCTGCAGCTTAGATACGGACACCCGGACACCGCGGGCAGAGCCCAGACATGGTTTCAGAGAGCAACAGAGCCCACTCCAGCCTTCCTCACCTTGGCTCTGCTGGAGAAAATGAGAGGATGCAAGACTGGCGAAAAGGGAACCAGGGCTTCATGGGCTAGCTTCCGGTCAGATCATCAGAGGGCAGCAGGTGACTTTTAGGGAACAGTTGGATTTTCAGAGCTAAAACTTCTGTGTGGGGCTGGAGATGTAACTATTGGCAGAGTGCTTGACCAGCACACAGCAAGTCCTGTATTTGATTCCAGGCACTGCAGACACCACTGCATGCGTCATCACAGAGCTTGGGAGGTGGAGAGGCAGGAGAATCAGAAGTTCCAGGTCATCTTCAGTTCCAGGTCATCCTCAGCTACACACCAAGTTTTGAGGCCAGCCTAGGCTTTATGAGAACCAGTATCAGTAAAACAATAACAGCAAAGAGACTAACATTTCTATGTATACAAGAATCACTAGGGGATCTGGGAATATAGCTTAGTAGTAGAGTGTTTACCTAGCATGGGAGAGGTCCTAGGTTCAATCTCCAGTGCCACCAAAACAACCACTAGGATCACTAAGACATGAGCACGTAGCTCGGTGGTGGAGCACTTTCCTAACATGCAGATGATCCTAGTTTGGTCCTAGTGCTGGAGGGGAAAATAAATCATTAAAAGGTAGATTATTGCTGGGTGTGGTGGCGCACGCTCTTAACCCCAGCACTTGGGAGGCAGAGGCAAGGGGATCTCTGCGAGTTCTAGGCCACCTTGGTCTACAAAGTGAGTTCCAGGACAGTTCCATAGCAGTTTTCGCAGAGAAACCCTGTCTCAAAAAAAAAAAAAAAAAAAAAAGGTAGATTGTTTTACATTTGAGCTTCTATCTCCAATCAGGTGGAAGGGAAGGGCTGGGGAAAGGCTCAGGAGGCTGCGTTTTAGACCCACTCCCCCAAGTGAGTCTGATGCTCGTGGTCCTCAGACCACACTGAAAAATTCTTCTTTGGAAGCAAGTGCTCTTTACCCATCTGACACCCATGACAAGATGAAAATGAGGTCAGGATTCTCTGCTTCCTGTGAAGACATCAGTTCGGTATACAGCACAAGCTTTTTTCAGAAATGAGGCATTTCTAGCTGGTCTCTGGGGGACTCTCCCCCTCCACACAGAGCCGTGGCTAAGGAGCAACAGGACTGCCGGTGATGAGGCGCTAACCCTGGGTCTGGAGAAAGAGAGAGAGAGAGAGCATTGCATCTGCACAGATGAACTGCGTCTGTGACGTGCTCATGGAATCACCCTGCAAGTTTTCAGGGGAGTTAAATCATTCTGTCTGCTGTAAAGCTGAGGATTCGTACTCCTGGAGGGGTCTTGCCTCCTCTAGCTGCCATGCATTAAGGGGGGGGGGGTGCGGGGAAGAGCGAAGGAACAGGCACTGTATTACAACTGTGGGAAGCGGGACAAACAAAACGCCGCCCCGGTAACTTGAGCTTAACTCACCTCCATCATCAGGCTCTGCATCTGCTGGCTGAACCGAGGGTGCTTGTCAGGCCCGGCAAATACTGTTGGAAGGGTTGATAGGTCAGACTGTAAAAGTAGATGGGAAATTTGTACAGTCAACATAAGCAGGGTGAGAGAGTAGGGGAGAAACAACACACCATATCATCTGGGAAAATGAAACTCTTTGGCAAGACTTCACAACAGCCTGATTCAAAATTTCATAATGAAATTATGTCTCTGATCAAAGCCTGCATGAGCTCATGGGCTGATTTCTGCCATTCGTGTTTATTCTGGTTTGCACCAAGTTGAGGCATCAGAAACACATTAATCTAATCTTCTCTCTGGGAGGAGGAGGCTCTTGTACCCTCATTTGGGGATCAAAGGGACAGAGTAGAGCAGAAAAGACCATCTTCATTCAGCTCCTCACTGAACGTGCAGTTTTCTTTGATTGATTCTCAGGGTTGCCTTAGGTTCAGGGGTAAAGCCTTCCTAGCAAGGCTGAGAGTTTGTGACACTTGCCCTTGAGGCAATAAAAGCAAAACATAAGGGGAAGGGAGCTGGGTGGTGGTGCACACCTTTCTTCCCCGCACTCAGGAGGCAGAGGCTGGCAGATCTCTGAGTTTGAGGCCAGCCTGGTCTACAGAGTGAGTTCCAGGACAGCCAAGGCTACACAGAGAAACTCTTGAAAAACAAACAAACCAACAAACAAAAAAGATAATGTCTCCATCTATAGCCTGGCTTTTATTTCCTTATATAGCCCAAGCTAGACTAGCTGTGAACTCAAGGCAATCCTACTGCCTCAGCCTCTCAAATGCTGAGATTACAGGCTCGCATCACCATACTCAGCTTTGTTTCAGGTTCTGAAGCACAGAGGTGAATTAATGTGCAAGGCTTCCTCTTTCCCGCAGCTTCTGATCTAGATTTGGGTAAACAGCCAATACTCTTGTAAGACCACTTCAACTAGTGGCAGGTGCCGTGAAGTATGGTGGAATGGAATAGCAGGAAGGAAGTGGTTCGTTTAAAACAATAAATCAGGAAAGACTTCTACCAATAGGATAAGTTGCCAGATAAATCAAGGGCATGTAGCTCAATTTGAAAATGACAAGTGAACAATGAAAAAAAAAATTTTGAGGTAGGGGCTCTCTATGTAACTCAGGCTGTCTTTGAACTTGTGACAATCCGTCTGCCTTAGCCTCTCACGTGTATCATGATTCCTTAGATTCTTTAAGTTGTTCTGAACAATGCTTGAAACATAAACTAGAAAGTATGTTTATTTTTTTTCTAATCTGAAATTCAAATTTCAATGTGTACTGTATTTGTCTTGATAATTTTTTGTTTGTTTGTTTGTTTTTTGAAACAGGGTTTCTCTGTGTAGTTTTGGTGCCTGTCCTGGATCTTGCGCTGTAGACCAGGCTGGCCTGGAACTCATAGAGATCCAGGTGTCTCTGCCTCCCAAGTGCTGTGCAGCTTTGCGCCTTTCCTGGAACTCACTTGGTAGCCCAGGCTGGCCTCGAACTCACAGAGATCCGCCTGGCTCTGCCTCCCAAGTGCTGGGATTAAAGGCATGCGCCACCACCGCCCGGCCTTCTTCTTCTTCTTCTTCTTCTTCTTCTTCTTCTTCTTCTTCTTCTTCTTCTTCTTTTCTTCTTCTTCTTCTTCTTCTTCTTCTTCTTCTTCTTCTTCTTCTTCTTCTTCTTGTTTTTGTTTTTGTTTTTTGAGACAAGGTCTTGCTATACAATCTGGACTGGCCTGGAACTCATGGCAATCTTCCTTCCTCTGTCTCTGGAGTGCTGGTATTGCAGGTGTGGGCCATCATACTGAATTATTTGCTAGGGTTTGCAATCCTATGGATAGATATTTGATCAAGGAACTGACCAGAAGGAATCTGCTATGCAGATTCTGGGAAAGAGTGATTCAGACAGAAGAATATCCAGTACAAATGCCAGGAGGAACAAGAGAGGTCAGAGGAAACAGAGCCAGATCACAAGATTTTGTTTGTTTGTTTGTTGTTTGTTTTTTCGAGACAGGGTTTCTCTGTGTAGTTTCGGTGCCTGTCCTGGATCTCGCTCTGTGGACCAGGCTGGCCTCGAACTCACTGAGATCCTCCTGGCTCTGCCTCCCAAGTGCTGGGATTAAAGACGTGCGCTACCACTGCCCGGCAGATCACAAGTTTTGTAGGGATAAAAAGGAGTTTGAATCTCTCTCTCTCTTTGTGATAATAAGTTATTAAAGGATTGTCTCTCTTTTTTTAATTAACTAATTTTGAGCTGAGGCTTGAACCCAGAGCCTGGTGCGTACTAGATGGCGTGCTCTACCCCAGCCTAAAATCTGAAGGTCGGGGATGGCCTGTACTGATATTTGCCTACTGCTGCTGGGCAGCTTTTGGAAGGGTTCAGAGAGTAAATTCCGATCAGCTCATGCACTGACTGATCAGAGAAGAGCCCAGGGCTGCCTAGTGACCTGGATGTTGCTATGGAAGGGACGCTTGGCGGTTGCTAGGCCAGGAGGAGGAGGCGGAGACAGCGGGGCGGAGGCGGGGCTGGGCCAGCTCAAGGAAAGCGCCGCGCGCTCTCAGGAAATCGTTCTGGGCCGCGCGTGGCGCGAGCGGAAGTGACGTCACCGGTGTGCGGGGTCCAACGTGTTTCACGTAGGTCGCTTTCCCGGCTGGGAAGTTCTGAAGTGGTTTACCTTGCGTGTAGCAGAGCGGTGTCGGTACTGTCGCCAGGATGGTGAAGCCCAGGTACAAAGGACGGAGCACCATCAACCGGTCGGCAGCCAGCACCAACCCCGGTACGGCGGGTCGGGCGGAACTAGGCCGCGGGAACCTGGGGGAGGAAGGCCGGGCCTGTGCGGCGAGCCCGGGGTGTAGGCACCTACTCTCAAGTCGGAGGGCGCGTCACGCTAGCCTCTGGCAGCCCTGCGGCCTCTCAGGCCGAGGCATAGAGAAAGGCAGGTAAAAAGTGAACTAGGATCCTGGAGTCCTGGCACACGCCTGTCATCCCAGCACTCGGGAAACTGAGGCAGGAGGATCGCGAGTTGGAGGTCACCTGGGCTACAGGCCACAGACTCTGAAAACACAAAGTGGAGTAGTTGACCCGGGAGACCTTTCACCCTTGACCATACCCTAGCTCTGACCATGTAAGTGAGTGGTTAGCTCTGGCCCTTGGAATCAGATGATGTAAAGGCAACCCTGCAGGTAGATTTGATGATGATTTCAGTACAGGTGTTTAACACTGGTCAGTTAGAGCGGTCAGCCTGGTCAACATAGTGAGACTGTCTCAAAGACAAAAACACACACAAAAACTTGAGATATGCTCTTGTCTCCATGGAGCTGCAAGGATAGCTGATCTCAGTGTTTTCCTTTAATTTGCATAATTAAGTTTTTAATTAGATTTATAAAAACACTCAAGGAGGCTGGAGAGACCACTCGGAGATTAAGAGCTCACTCACACTGTTCTTGCAGGAGGACCAGAGTTCAATTCTCAGTACCCAGTTCAATTGGCTCTCAACTCCCTGTAACTCCAGCTCCAAGGGGTTTCCAAGGTGATGCCTCCGGCCTTCAAGGCAGCTACACTAACATATATGCATTTACTCACATACATCCATATAATTAAAAACAAAACAAACAAACCCCAGGCACACTGTTTAGGTAGCAATGCAAAATGAGACTATACCAAAATTTAAAGTTGCTGCATTACTTTGCTATCTTTCATAAAAGTATTTAGTCATATAATACCATTTATTTGGAAAATATACTTAGGATTGGCTGGTAATTAGTTTGATGTTGTTTTTAAGCAGAGTTTAAGTTTATCAGCAGTTTTAAAATACAGATGTAAGTTTTGGGGATTAGTAGAAAGAAATAGTCAGGAAAAGGGCACATAGCCAGGTGGCCAGGTGTGTGTATATTTCTCAAGAGTTCCAGTAATTTAGTTGTATTTTGTGTTTTAGAATTTAGATTATGAGGGGCTGGAGCGATGGCTTGGGGGTTAAGAGCGCTGGTTGCTCTTGCAGCGGACCTGGATGTGATTTCCAGCACCCGTGGTGCTGACAGCCTTCTGTAACTCCAGTTCCAAGGGATCTGACACCGGACATTCTGTGCATTTGTTACACAGACATTTGGTCAGGATACCCATATATAAAATATAAATAAATAGAATTATTAAAAATTTAGAATAGGAGAACTAGTTATGAGTTCACAAAGAGGATTTCTAGGTATGCTGCTTCTAAACTCAGAAGCTTCATGCATCAGCATGTAAGCCATAATTTGTGTGGAAGTTAACTCAATTTTTAAAAAGCATCATTTCTTGAAAGTTCAAACTACAAATAGTTTCTTTTTTTAATTTATTTGTTTTTATTTTATGAGCATTGGTGTTTTGGCTGCATGTATGTCTGTGTGAGTGTGTCAGATCTTAGAGTTACAGACAGTTGTGAACTTCCATGTGAGTGCTGGGAATTGAACCTGGTCCTCTAGAAGAGAAGTCGGTGCTCTTAACCACCGAGCCATCTCTCCAGCCCTAATAGTTGCTTTAAAAATACTTATTTACACTCTCTCTGTACTTTCCCTCTGTGCGGCATCTGTCTCCCTCTGCGTCTCTTTGACTCTCTCTCTCTCTCTCTCTCTCTCCTTTTCCTAATAAAGCTCTAAAAAGGTAAAAAAAAAAATACTTATTAACCCTGGGCAGTGGTGGCATGCCTTTAAGCCCAGCATTTGGGAAGCAGAGGCAGGTGAATCTCTTGAGTTCCAGGGCAGCGTGGTCTACAGAGCAAATTCCAGGGCAGCCAGCCCAGCGCTACACAGAGAAACTGTCCCCTCAAATAAATAAATAAATAAATAAATAAATAAATAAATAAATAAATAAATAAAATTATTTACTTTATGTATGAGTTTTGCCTACATATACCTGTAACGCCTTGTTCATCCCTATAGTTGCTTGTGGGTACTGGGAACTAAATCCAGGTCCTGTACAAAAAATATCAAATTCTCTTAACTGCTGAACTCTCTTTCTGACCCAGCTCCTTTATTTACTTATTTTTAGACAGGATCTCCGAGCATCATCACTGACTCACTGTGTAGCCAAGAATGTCTCTGAACGTTTAGTTCTCCTGGTTCTCTAGTGCTGGAATTACAGGCTGTGCCACAGTGGCCGGTTTGTGCATTACTCAGGATCAAACCCAGGGCTTTGTGTTCGCTAGGCAACCATTTTACCAATTGAGCTACATATCTGTTGTGGACGTGGTAGTGTTTGGTCAGACTTGTTAAAGTGGGTACTGATTTTATGCCACCAATGTAGAGTGTGATTGAGGATTAAAAATCAAACGGCTGCCAGGGCATGCTGGTGCACACCTTTGATCTCAGCACTCAGCAGCAGCAAGCGGATCTTTGTGAGTTGAAGGTCAGCCAGTGTTAAATTGTGAGACCCTGTCTCAAACACTCTTAGTAAGAAGACAGAGGGTCTGGAGAGTGCATGCTAACCCTGTCTCAAAAAACCAAATCAAATGGCCAACACAATCCTCCCACAGTGGCGCT
Organism: Peromyscus eremicus; assembly: GCF_949786415.1. Taxonomy (NCBI): domain Eukaryota; kingdom Metazoa; phylum Chordata; class Mammalia; order Rodentia; family Cricetidae; genus Peromyscus; species Peromyscus eremicus. The sequence goes on from NC_081417.1 coordinate 136,141,767, forward strand.
TCCCAAGTTCTTGTCAACTTTTTCATTTTCACTTACATATTCTTTTCTTTAGAAAAATTTTAAAAAAATTCTGGAAAAATTAGTTTGTGTAAAGCTGAATGAGAGCTTTGATGTTTGATAGTCCCTTTTATCACAGATATTTTCTTTATTCTGGGGCAAGGCAAGGTAAAACAGGAGGAATAAAATTCCCAGATTGGCCGGGCGGTGGTGGCGCACGCCTTTAATCCCAGCACTCGGGAGGCAGAGCCAGGCGGATCTCTATGAGTTCGAGGCCAGCCTGGGCTACCAAGTGAGTTCCAGGAAAGGCGCAAAGCTACACAGAGAAACCCTGTCTCAAAAAATCAAAAAATCAAAAAAAAAAAAAAATTCCCAGATTGAAGTCTTGAGTTATGAAGTGTCTATATGCGTGTGCCTGAGCATGCTGTAAAGTTGCCTGGTGGGGCTACTCTATGTTGCTGCTCATTTTGGTCCTCGAGGTCCTTATTTAAGAGAGGTGGAGCTGAGTGTTATGGCACATGCTTTTAATCCCAGCAGAGGAGGCAGAGGCAGGAGGATCTCTGTGATTTTGAGACCAGCCTAGTCTACAGAGTTCCAGGACAGAGAAGCCCAGTCTTGAAAAAAAGTGGGGGGGGAGGTCTAGAGGTCTGGTAGTACACTATTTTAATTCCTGTACTTGAGAGACAGAGGCAGACTGATCTCCATGAGTTTGAGGCCAGCGAGGCTACATTGTGAGACCCTGTTTCAAACAAACAAAAAGACAGGGTCCGAAGAATGCATGCTAGCTGCAGGACGGTCCTTTGAGGGTTGGCTCTGTGTAGTTTTTTCCTCTCTTTTTCTTTTTTCAGTTTTGCCAATATTGCAACTCTGTTTTTTAAAATTATTTTATGTGTATTTGTGTTTTGCCTGCATACACACACACACACACACACACACACACACACACACACACACACACGATCATTGTGTGCCTGGTGCCTACAGAAGCCAGAAGAAGGTGTTGGATCCCCTAGAACTGGAGTTACAGACGGTTGTCAATTGTCACTTGGGTGTTGGGAACTGAACCCTAGTCCTCTGTAAGAAAAGCCAGTGTTCTTAACTACGAGCCATCTTTCCTATTGTTCTGTTGTTGTTGTTCTATTTTATTTATTTGTTAAACTGAGACCTAGATTGGTATCCTTTGTGGTTGAGAACACAGACTGTGATCAAATGCTTGTGTTTAAATTCTGGCTCTGCTGATTAGCAACCATATGACTCTGGCACAATATGACCACTCAGTGTGTCTCAGTTTCTTAGTCTGTAGCACATAACGTAGGCATGTATGACTGTTGTATGAATTGAGATGGTGCCGGTGCTGGAGTTAAAACTGGTGATATTAGCATCCCGTTGTCAATCCCATTCTTTTGGAAGTTTGGTGGTGGACTCCAGCTTTGTCCTAGCACATTCTCATAGTCATTTGTTGGAGCACCATATGGAGAGAGCAGACATTCTTTGGTGAGGTTAGCTTGGCTAGTTGAGTAAGCTGGTAGGTGCATTTTAAACAGTGACCGTACTTACCAATTGTTGATTATCAAATGGTTTATTGTCTATTTCTAGATCGAGTACAGGGAGCTGGAGGCCAAAACATGAGGGACCGGGCCACAATTCGACGCCTGAATATGTACAGGCAAAAGGAGCGCAGGTGAGCGTTGGACACAGCCAGCCTCCCCTTTCCTTCATGCCCTGGATTTAAAGCGGAGACTTGGTTATCCCTTGTTCCCACCCCCACTTTCTCCCAATGGGAGTAGGATGCCATTTCCTGTGGGGTTGCTGTGGTAATACAGCGAATACAGTTCAAGGCTGGGCAGTTTTGGTGAAGCAGTGGTTGTTCCCTAACACTTCCCAGCAAGTGATCATCCTATTTCTCACACACTGATCTCCAACAGTGTACTGTCAAACTCAATTAAATGCCCATCAGATTCAAGTACAAAGTGTATAGACCACTTACGAAAACTGCCAGGAAACTTGACTTTGAGAGCCAGACTTGAGATCACAGCTTTGTGGCACTAGGGCTCATCACAGCCCGGAGTTCTGCTGAGGCAGCCTCCACTCCAGGGACTTGCTGAGAGTGGCATTTTGCTAGCTGGTTTTAATTTGTTTGGTAATTAGATTCATTTCTTCTAAAAGTTGTGTGTAAAACACAAACGTCAGTAACCTAACCTGCCTTGGTCGCCTACTTTGCAGTTTGCTTTAGAATTTTGAGTTCCAGGATAAATCACCCTCTACTTAAAATTCATTTAAACCAGCCTTTAAATAATTACCAAAAAAACTCAAGTATGTGATTTTTTTAAAAAAGCAAACAAACAGTAAATGGATTTTTAAACATCAGCATTGTTACTCATCTAGCAGAAATCATTACGTGCTCTGTTGCAAGAGGTTAAACGGCTTTTGGGCAATCTGTTTCAAATGTAGAAGGACTTTTTGTTTACTGAAGTCTGTATTTCATGATCATCTTAAATCCCCCAAAGTCCTTTTGATGGAAAGCATGCTCTGTACGCAGCCTGGGCTGTTGCTGCCTTTCTTCTGTCGTCAACCCAAATCTGTTATTTCCTCAACTCAGGAACAGTCGTGGTAAAGTGATTAAGCCGCTGCAGTATCAGTCAACTGTGGCTTCTGGCACAGTGGCGCGAGTAGAGCCGAATATCAAATGGTTTGGTGAGTATCATCTTATATCTTCTTCTTCTTCTTTTTTTTTTTTTTTTTTTTTTGGTTTTTCGAGACAGGGTGTAGCTTTGAAGCCTGTCCTGGAACTCACTCTGTAGCCCAGGCTGGCCTCGATCTCACAAAGATCCGCCTGCCTCTGCCTCCCGAGTGCTGGGATTAAAGGCGTGCGCCACCACCACCGCCTGGCATCCTGTATCTTCTCTGCACATGTATGTTGAATGGGAAGACTCAGATGTTGACATGTCCAAAAGAAGGTTTTAGTGAGTGAGACTGTCAAGGGTTATGAAAAGGAAATACAAAGTACCCACAGGGGGAAAGAGAGGGGCTGCAAAAGTGGTGGGCTCCTCACACTGTTCCTTTGGAAGAGAGCTCATTCTTAGTTGGAAGTGAGCCATCGTGTCCACAGAGGCAGACAGGACCTTCCTCATAAAAGCATCTGTAGACCTTGGACTGTTTACCTCTTCATTTCTAGTTGGCTGCAGAGATGGTTGTATGAGAAGTGGCCATGCAGGTGCTCTGGTCCCTTTACCTTGCAGCTGGTTGGATGTCCTTTTTTTTTTGGATGTTTATTGGTCCTTGCAGGAGTGAAGAGAGTTTCTCCAGTCACAGAGGGAAGGAGCTGGGACTCTAGGCCTAGAGTATCTGAATTTGGAAGCAAGTTGTATATGTGGCTAGAGGCAAGTTATTAAGGCTCTGTCCCTTAATTTCCTAATTTCTAAAATGGGAATAAGAATGGTATAGTTTCAAGATGGTCGTGGTGGGGCACACCTATACTCCTAACGCTTGGGAGATGGAGGCAGGAGAATCAGAAATTCAAGGCTAGCCTGAACTGTATGAAACCTTGTCTCCAAAAAAAAGATGACCAGTGAGATAGTTAGCTCAGTGGTAAAGATGGTTACGCTCAAAGCTGGCTTACTTGAGTTTTGTCTCTGGAACCCACATAGTGGGAGGAGGAAAGGAGGTAACTCCAGCAAGTTGTCCTCTAATCTCCACACAAGAGCTATGGTGCTCCCTGTCGTAAGTAAAATTGAAAAGAAATCCATGTGTGTGCAGTGCTTAGCATCGTGCCTGGCAAGTAGTGGGTGTATGTCCTTGACGCTGTGTCGGCACGTGCTCTTGTTGACTTGAATGCTTTCTTAGCATCAGAAGTCTGACGTTCGCAGGTGCAGTTGTCTTCTTAGAGGTGTCCTGAAGACCTTAGGAGTCCATCCAAGCCCTCTTAACTCTGAGTTTTGGGCTTCCCTCTCTGAATGATCAGCTGTGATTGGTGCCATGTTTCTTTGCTAGGACTGGCAGGAACTAAGACATTTGTCAAATCTCAGTTCTATTCAGTGATGTTTAATTTTTTGTTTCATCTAATCAGGAAGTTGGGCTCGGAAAACTGTTGAAACCCATTATGTGTCTGAGTTGGTGGGTGAATCCTAGTGTGTGAGTGCAAGAGAGGCACGTGTCCCCCTTTTCCTAAGTTTGCAGAGTTACAGGGAGTAGATGGATGTGCAGGCACTTAGGGAGTGGAGAATGACCTTGCCTTCCCCCGTCAGTGAGAAGATGAGTGCAGAAGCAAAACCAGTCCCTCAATGAATGGCAATGTTCTTTATCTGTGAAATAGGAAACACTCTCGAGATCAAGCAGGCATCATTACACAACCAGTCCCTTATTGAATGGCAATGTTCTTTATCTGTGAAATAGGAAACACTCGTGTGATCAAGCAGGCATCATTACAGAAGTTTCAAGAGGAAATGGATAAAGTGATGAAGGACCCATACAAAGTTGTCATGAAACAAAGCAAGTTACCCATGTCTCTTCTGCATGATCGAATCCAGCCTCATGTAAGGGGAAGCGCCGTGTTGGTGGTAGGGTTCTGTGGGCCAGCTTTGGGCAGATACCACTGTTTGTCTTTGGCTCTAGTAAGTAGCAGTGGGAGTTTTACGAGACTTGGTTCTCTCCTCTGTCACCCTTTGTATGAATTGAGTTTGGCTCAGGAGGTGCAGCACTGTGTGGATCCAACAAAGCTTTGCAGTGAGACCTGAGTTTTAATCTTCACTCCTCCCCTCCTCTGTCCTTAGTTGGCTTTCTCCATGATCCATAACTTCCCTAATGTAAAGAGAACTTTCCTGTTCGTGTTTGGATACAGCTGAAGCACCTGTGCATGCTGGGCCCAGTAAGCATGCAGCACTCTGCCTATCTGCCTATTAAGGCTGAAGAGATGATAGCTCTTCAGAATGTCATTTCTGTGTCGTGTGTGTGTGTGTGTGTGTGTGTGTGTGTGTGTGTGTGTGTGTGAAGACTGGAGGACAGCCTCGCTGTCCTTCTCCAGGCACTGTCTACCTTCCCTTCTTTTCTTTTTGAGGCAGGCTCTCTCACTGGCTGGAACCTATTAAGTAGGCCAGACTGGCTAGGAAGCCCCCGGGGAGGAGAGTGAAGGTTGAGATGGAAGGAGCCTTCAGTGTTGTATTACCCCAGGCTCTGGGAAATGCTTGGAGGTTGTGAGCCGAAGGAGAGGATGCTGTTCAGGTTGTTGATGGCTGGAGTGTGCAGTGCAGTGGGGACTGAGGCTCGCTAGAGTGGAAAGCGTTCACACGGAGTAAAGACGTGCCCTAATGTCTGCCTGCACGTTTTTAACTTGCATTGAAGAATTCCCAGAAGTCCCAGTGCCGGGCTTCAGTGCCAGTCTGAGGAGGGGAGGAGACACTGACAAATATACAAGGATTAAACAGTTCAAAGAAAAGTGTTTACTTAGAGAACAGAAATCAAAAGCAAAGCTGCCTATTGCCTCAGGTTTTGTCAATTATGTCCTGTTTTATGACGGATAGAAGGACGGCACCTATTAGTGCAGTGGCTGTTTCCTTTCAGGGAAGCATGAGCGTCATTCCTGAACCACAGACAAGTTGCTCATTTCCCTTCTTCCCTTTGTCTCTTCTCCCTAAAGCCATCCTCTGACCGACTATTGCATGCCTTTCTGGGAAGAACAGAGGCTCCTCTATTGTGGATTTATTGCTTTGTTGCCTCTCCCAGTTGTTCCTAGCTCAGCCATCTGATGTGTGGAGTGAAGGAACCTCCAGTCACAGGAGTCAGCTTGGGTTGTTGTTGTTGGATTTTTGTTTTTGTTGTTGTTTTTCAAGGCAGGGATTCTTTGTGTAGCCCTGGCTGTCCTGGAACTCACTCTGTAGACCAGGCTGCCCTTGAACTCACAGAGATCTGCCTGCCTCTACCTCCCAAGTGCTAGGATTAAAGGTGTGTGACACCACCACTCAGCCTAGCTTGTGTTTTAATACAGGAAAATATTCAGAATAATTGGTGGGCTTTCTGCTTTGTCTTTGAAAAACCTTCCTATTTGAATCTGGTGGCTGTGGCATGGTATGGAGTCCAGTTCTGAAATGGTTCTGCACAGGGAAGTCAAATCAGATACATTTTAACTTTTGCACATTCAGTTCTGTGTGTTAGATATATTTCTGTAGCAATGTAGTCAAAGTAGTTAACTAACTTTGCATGTACACTGTGTGTAGTATGATAGTAAGCTTATAGGTTCAAAACCATGTGCTTCATAGGTTATGAGATTTAAAGATTTGATAAGTGTGTGTGTGTGTGTGTGTGTGTGTGTGTGTGTGCGCGCGTGCGCGCGCGCCCTCTGAGGCTAAGAGGTGTCAGATCCCTTGGAATTGGAGTTCTGAGCCACATGATATGGGTGCTGGAAATTGAACTCGGGTCCTCTGGAAGAGTAGTATGTGTTCTTAATTACTGAGCCATCTCTCCAGCCCAGTTCTGAGATTTCCAAGGGTAATTTTCTCTCATAGTGATTTGTAAACTTGACAGATTGATTTTGTGTGTGTTGTGTGTACTTGCGCATGTGCCGTGAGGCAACTTTTAGAAATGGAGTCTCACTTGCATTCAGCCTTGCTGAAGCGGGGTCTCTCTTGTTTCTCTGTACTGTGTACTCTAGGCCAGCTGACCTGCAGACTTCCCAGGCAAGTCACGTGCTCACCTGCCATCTCCCTGGGATATTATAGATTCACACCACTGCCTCTTTTTTTTTTTGTTTGTTTGTTTGTTTGTTTTTCAAGACAGGGTTTCTCTGTGTAGCTTAGCTTTGTGCCTTTCCTGGAACTCGCTTTGTAGACCAGGCTGGCCTCGAACTCACAGAGATCTGCCTGCCTCTGCCTCCCAAGTGCTGGGATTAAAGGCGTGCGCAACCAACCCGGCTTCACTGCCTCTTTTTATGTATGTCTTACACGCCTTTCGGGGATAAACTGGCCTTCACTGAGCCATCTCCTCAGCCCAGGCATACTTATTGACTTCAGAACTCAGTGCCACAGAAAATGCTGTTTTCCTTGTGGATGTTCCCCCAGTTAGACAATAGCAAGGGAAAGTGAACTAAGACCGTAGTGAGTCCAAGTAAATGATGACCACTTGATACCTTAAAAACCTGAGGAAGTTGGAGGAGCAGTGGACATTGGGAAGGCATGAGGCTGCCCCATCACTCATGGCTTTCCTAGCTAGTACTTACCCAGGGCTCTGTGCTTAAGGGGAGGAAGGTGTGGTTTTTGTTTTGTTTTGTTTTGTTTTAAAGGAGTCTCTGCAGACTCTTAACATTCTGTTACGTGGTAGATCCTAACTCAAACTTTGACTTTTATCTTGCTTCAAGAATTCCTATGCCTGTAACTCCTTTACAGGCGCATCAAGTTCTAGTTAGTATCAGGTTCCTTTATCACATCTAACCTATTATTTTGGACTTTTGCTAGATGTTTTTCATCTGAAGAGTTTCCATGTGCATTTAATAAAAACGTTACCTAAATTAGGGAGAATGTTATCTGAAACTAAAATGCATCTTATAAAACAAGCAATTCCTTTTAGCCATGAGAGAAATTAACTTCCAAGAAAAAGTTGGCATTTACAGTTGGTTTAAAAAAGAAAAAAACACACACATTTGACTGATTGTCCTTGACAAAACCTGTGAATTTGGCAAATTTTATGCACTTTGTTTGAAAGCTCCCAAGAAGGGTCAGAAAAGATAAGTTAATTTGCATCCTTGTAGTCCTGATTCCATTTGACTGGAATCTATGATGAGTGAAGGAAAGCAGACTTTGGCAAGTCTCACATGGCTGGTCATACTTGGTGTCTGTATTACCTTGAGATTCCTGCAGTGAAGCTCTAGTGTTGCAGAACAGAAGAAGCCCTGTGCAGTTTAAACATGCATTGCAGCTGTGAAACCAGCCTCGGTTTGTGCTCTCGTGGGTTTGATGTGGTCTGGAAAAAATAAGTACAGACACCTTTCCCCAGGTGGTTTTAGCTTTTTTGCTTTGCCTCAGTGTTTTCCTTTCCTAAGTCTTACCTACACTTCTCCTTTCTTTAGAATGCAAAGGTCCACATTCTTGATACCGAAAGTTTTGAAAGTACATTTGGCCCAAAGTCACAGAGAAAGCGGCCAAACTTGTTTGCAAGTGATATGCAGTCCCTTCTGGAAAACGCTGAAATGTCCACTGAGAGCTATGACCAGGGCAAGGACCGTGATTTGGTGACGGAGGACACTGGTGTAAGGTACGCATCTGAGGTTCTCATCTTTGCTGCTGTGCTACAGAATGTTCTCTCTGAGTCCTTTGTGCTGATGTGGGGCATAGTGATTGCGCTCAGACTCAAGGCATCAGTGCAATGGAGGACAGACCAAAAATAATTCCACATGGCTTCATTACCGCACACCTCTCTTCATTCCTAAAGAAAAGGGAGTAATGTTTTCTTCTTCCGTGTGTCAGTGGTGTACACTGTCATTCGAAAATTACAGAATGTAGTTAAGTCGGAAATTGACACTGGCTTCCTGGGTCTCTAGACCACTGCGGTTTATGGTTGATCTTTTTCTATGACCCTCCAAAGACAATATGAAAGAGTGATGAACCTGCATAAAGGTTATGGGGTTGGTTGTCTGTTAAAATTTGTATCATTTTATTTTGTGTCTATATATGTGTAGGTACATGAGGGCCACCGTGCTTATATGGAGGTCAGAGGAGTTGATTCCCCCCTTCTCCTACATGGGTCCTGGGATCTGACTCAGGTTGTTGGGCTTAGAGCAAGCCATCTTGCCGCCCTCAGCTTCTTTTTTAAATGATTACACAGAGGAATAGTTTTCATTATGGCATTTTCATATGTGTGTGTCCTACTTTGTGTAGGTAGTTGTTTTAGTTTCATTTTATAATGTTAGAAAGGGAGAGGAAGGATCATAAGCTTTCTTCATTCTCATGGGGATTCATATGCTGAAGATGACAGATTGCCAGTAGGGATTCCCTGCGACCCCTCTTTTGTGAGATAGGGTCTACTATTGAGCTCTGGCTAGCCTGGAACTCGCTATGTAGAGTTATTATATAGCCTCAAACTCACAGATATCCTCCAGTCTCTGCCTCCTAAGTGCTAGGCTTAAAGGCATGTGCCACCACACCTAGCTATAGTAATTTTGTATTTACAAATATATCTTTTTCAGTAGACTTTCATTGTGGTGAGCTTTGCTATTGGATAGTTGTACTATTTGTAGGTTTTCCTGTGTTTATCACTATCACTGAATCTTCCTCATCCTCAAGGATTACTGAGAGGCAAGCTGGGCGGTGTCGTATACTTTTAATCCCAGTACCTGGGAGGCAGAGGCAGGTGGATCTCTGTGAGTTTGAGGCTGTCTGGCCTGTATAATGAGTTCCAGAACAGTCAGAGCTATATAGTGAGACCCTATCTCACAAAACAAACAAACAAACAAAAACAAGAAAGGATTACTAAGAGGCAAGTCATGATACCCAACCAAAGGGTCTGCCTCCTTTGGATAGGCAGCTGCTACCCTGTCCTGCAGAAAGGCTTAGCTTCTCTTGGGCAGTGCTGGAACTCCTGTTCTCCCACATTCAGTTAACAACGTGCAGGCAGGTTTGACTGTCTTACAGAAACGTGTGGACTGAAGACCACAGAGGTGTTACCTCATTGCTAATGCCACCCCATCTCGCTGGAGATGAGAGCTCTTATCACTTGAGACCGAACAGAAAGAAGTAGCATGTTTGTTTATTTTTAGAATCATGTGAATGTTTGCGTGTTTGTGTTCATGTGGAGGAGGTGTACGTGTGCATATGAAGAGAGGTCAGCCTTCAAAAAAAAAATGTTTTTTACCGTGTATGGGTATTTTGCATGCCTGTATGTCTGTACCAGATGTGTGCTTGGCACCCATAGAGGCCGGAAGAGGGCATTGGATCCCCTGGAACTAAAGTTTAAAGATAGTTGTGAGCTGCCATGTGGATACTAGGAATTGAACCTGTGTCCTCTGGAAGAGCAGCCAATGCTCTTAATCTCTGAACCATCCTTCCAGCCTCTAGGTGTCTTCTTCAATTGCTCTCCACTTTGTTTGTTTTTTTGTTGTTGTTTGTTTGTTTGTTTTGAGACAGTATCTCTTGTACTTGGAGCTTGCTGATTGCTTAGACTAGCTGGCTAGCAAGCTCCAGGGATCTTCCTGTCTATGATTCCCCTGTGCTGAGGTTATAGGCACACCCCACCATGCCCAGCTTTTTACATGTTTTCTGGGGATCTGAACTCAGATCCTCCATGCTTGCATGGTAAGCACTTTACTGGTAAGCCATCACTTAACCCTCTATTTGAGCTTTTTTTTAATGATTTATTTTATTTTTAATTATGTGTATGTGTGTTAGAGATGGTATGTGAGTACAGGTGCCCGAGAAGGCCAGAGAGAGCATTGGGCCCCCTGGATCAGGAATTACAGGCAGATGTGAGAGCCACTCAACATAGGTTCTGGGAACCGAATGAACTTGGGTCTTGTGCAGGAGTGCTACACACTCTTAACCTCTGAGCTGTCTCTCCAGCCCCAAAATTAATCTTCCTTAGTTTTGTTTTGCTGAGACAGGGTCTCTCTATGTAACCTTGGCTGGCCTAGAATTCACTATGTAGACCAAGCTGCCTTTGAACTCACAGAGATCCACCTGCTGCTGCCTCCCAGGTGCTGGGATTAAAGGTGTGTGCCACCATCACCTGGCTGGCTGCCTTCCTTCCTTCCTTCCTTCCTTCCTTCCTTCCTTCCTTCCTTCCTTCCTTCCTCCCTCCCTCCCTTCCTTCTTTTCTTCCTTCCTCTTTTCTTTTTTTCTTATAAACAGGGTCTCACTGTGTAGACCAGCAGGCTGGACTTGAATTCACAGAGATCAGCCTGAGTCTGCCTTCCAAGAACTAGGATTACAGTTGCTCACCATCAAGCCCAGCTCACTCCCCACTCTCCAAGAGCAATGACTCTGAGAGACATCCATCTTGCTGTCTACTCAACTGCAGAAGTCACACCTTTACTGTAGTTTCCCAGGAGTACATTCACTCTCCTGCTCATGACCAGCTGAAACTGTCACCAAATATTTGAAATCATATACTGCCACTGAAACAGTTGGCTATTTAGACCCCAAAACAGGATCAGTCATTTGTTATCATTATATATCATTCTTTTAAACTAGTTCTTTGGCTTACCAATCAACTTTTGTAACCTGAACTTTTCTCTCTACAAAGGTAGTCTAATCCATCTATCACTCAATATTTCAATATTGCCTTTTATTTGTTTTTTTTTTTTTTTTTTTTTTTTTGGTTTTTTGTTTGTTTGTTTTTTCAAGACAGGGTTTCTCTATGTAGCCCTGCCTGTCCTGGAACTTGCTCTGTAGACCAGGCTAGCCTGGAACTCACAAAAATCCACCTACCTCTGCTTCCTGGGTGCTAACTTCTTTTCTATTTTATTTAATGATTATTTGTTTGTATGTACATATACATATGTGCCACGGTATACATGTGTGGTCAGAGGACAACTTGTGAGAGTCAGTTTACCTTCCATCATGTGGGGTCCGGGATCAAACTCAGGTTGTCAGGCTTGGCAGCAGGCATCTTTACTGAGCCGTCCCACTGGCCAGGCTTTGTTGTCATTTGTCGTCTTCCTTCAAAAGGTAAAGCAGATAATTGGGGAAGACAGACTGTTTTTGTTTATTGTTCCTTCAGTAAATGTCCTTGAGGCTAGTAAGTAAGCAATTAGAAACTTTATCCAAAGAAGTGCCTCTCTTGAGAGCCGTGAAGCGTGGATTGTGACACAGGTCCTGCCTGTGCCCTTCTTAATTCTTGGTGACAATGGCTGACGACAGCCACACCTTTTTCCCTGTTATGTACTTGGTTTTTTATTGGCGCACAGCCATCAGCACTGTCGCTCTAAGAGTCCCATCACCTTAGTTTGACAAGACGAGGGATGGATGCAGGAAACCCCGTACTGTTTTTCCTTCTGTGTCTGGCTTATTTCATGTGGCGTGATACCTTCAAGGTTCATCAGTGTCGTGGCAGTGTGTCATAATGTCCTTCCTTTTACTTATTTTTTAGTAGCATTCTTTTTGTGCTTTTAAATTTTTATTTATATTATTTTTTAATTATTTGTATATGTGTGTGTGTGTTTAGGGTTTGGAGGAGGTTGTTTGTTTTGTTTTTATTGATTGATTTTATTATCTTAGTGTGTTTTGCTGGCACATGCGTGTATGGACCACATGTGCACAGTGCCTGCAGAGGCCAGAAAAAGATTTCAGATCTTCCAGTACTAGAGTAACAGACAGTTGTGAACCAGCCATATGAGTATTAGGAAATGAACTTAGGTCCTCGGCAAGAGCAGTAAGCACTCTTAACTGTTGCATCATCTCCAGCCCCCTACCTCTCCCCACTTTTTGATGCAGGGTCTCACTGTGTAACCCTGGCTGGCCTGAAACTCGGAGATCTGCCTGCCTCTGCTTTTCATGGTGCTAGAATTAAAGGCGTGGGCCACCACTCCCGGCAATGTCCTTCCTTTTTAAAGCCAACTTTGCAAATTCACTTAGATATTTGAAGCATGATCCTAATTAGTTTTAACAGTAAAAACCCGGAGTCAAGGTGAAAGCTGAAAGAGAGAAGCAGAGCCTAGTGCTGGGAGTAAAGGTGTGCACCACCACTGCCCGGCTCTGTTTCTCTTTTAGACTGGTTCAGTCTTGTGTAGCCCAGGGTGGGCCTGAACTCCTGATCTTCCTGCTTCCTCCTCTCCAAGTGCTGGGATTAAAGGTATGTGCCACCACTGCCTGGCCTCTATGGTTATCTAGTGGCTAGCTCCATCCTCTGATCACAAACAAAATACCACACAACAAATATTCTTCCCTTTGATACATTTGTGTGTGTGTGTCTTTTCATTCTTGAGACAGAGTCTTATTATATAGTCCTTGCTGGCTTGGAAATTAAACTGTGTAGAGCAGGCTGTCTTAACTCGCAGAGCTCCATCTACTGGCTCTTGAGTGCTGGGATTGTAGGCGGGAACCACCGTCGTTTCCTTTTAATCTTGATAGTGCTTCAGTTGCTCATTTCTGGTCCTTTCTTCCTTAGAAATGAAGCTCAAGAAGAGATATATAAGAAGGGGCAGTCGAAGAGAATATGGGGAGAGCTCTACAAGGTAAGACCCGTGCCGTTCACTGAGCAGCTCCTCCGACCTTATGAACTTGGAGGCAGTAGCCAACTGAAACTCTCAGAGGACATAACACTCAGCTCCTGGCTTCATCCTCTTTACTCCATGAAGGAACTGATGGAGCCTCACGCGTGCTACCACGGTGCTTGAAAGGAAGAGCACATGTGTTCTGTGTTGCCTGTGAGTCTTGTGTAGACCACCTGTTAGGGTGATGCCCCATGGGCATGGTAGTGTTGCGTAAGAATTGTAGGGTATTCCTCCTCGCTATCTCATTCTGTAAATGAGAGCACGTGTCTGGGATGGATTCCTACTTTAGCCAGCTGCCTAACTCCATGGGGAAGGGAAGGAGAGTTTTCTGTATACTCCTGAGTGCTGGCCTGCTGCTTTTGAACTGGCTGAGCTTTATGTCTGGTGGGGAAATAATATCATTAGGAGTTCCAAACATAGCCATGTAATTAAACAGTCACAATAGGAAACTAGTACCATAAAGGTAAACTAGGCAGATTTAATTTTCTGTAAAATACACAAACCCATACGTAATATCTAGTACCTATGAATCTGGTGGCTTTGAAATCTGACAAGTTTTCTATATTCTTGGAATGAAAAGCTTTGGAATTCTGATTATTGGACATTGAGACGGGATGCTACACACCCACTCTCCTCACTAGACTGTTGGCAGTTGCCTCTAAATGCCATTTTGTTCCTTTGAGCTCCCTTCAATGTCCCCTTCATTTTGTATGTGCTGTAGCAAACCGTTTCTGCCTCTTCGATTTGCAGGTGATAGACTCATCTGATGTCGTAGTTCAAGTTCTTGACGCTAGAGATCCAATGGGGACTCGTTCCCCTCACATCGAAGCTTACTTGAAAAAGGAAAAACCCTGGAAACACCTCATTTTTGTACTCAATAAGTGTGACCTTGTTCCAACTTGGGCAACAGTAAGTTCAGCATATGACCTAAAACCCACTGTGGAGGCCACTGGGACAAACCTTTGACTGCACATCAGTGCGTAGGTTCTCAACACAGCATCGAAGGGTCACACTCTTGGGATTGTAGTCACTAGCATTGTGTGCACTGATGGTGGCAGACACCTTCTGTCCTCTGCTGGGGACAACTGCAGGATTTTGTGTCCCCTCTGTGGAGGCAGCTGCCCGTCACTAGCTGCTTCTCCATTGTGTTCCATTAACTGCAGTTAGCAGTCATGATAGCTTTTTTGGAATATTGTTTTGCAGTCGGTTATTAGACGGAAGACAAAGCACTAACTGTCATACTTGAAAGAACATCTCAAAGAATTACAGCTGGTGTCTCCCTTAGGCAACACTATTTGAAGCCATCCAGTAATTCCAACTCAGAGTCTTCTGGCTACTGTAAACAAAGAAGCTGTAATTTACCAGCATGTTTTCTTTTCTCCTTTAGAAACGATGGGTTGCTGTGCTTTCCCAGGACTACCCAACCCTGGCTTTCCATGCGAGTCTCACTAACCCCTTTGGAAAAGGAGCATTCATTCAGCTTCTGCGGCAGTTTGGGAAGGTAGGGAGGCTGCTTTTGCTGGAGTTGTGGAGCTGAGTTTATATAAGGGGCTGGCTTGTGTGTCCAAAGTTGCTAACTTCAGGTCAGCACCTGGGAGGTTGAGGCAGGAGGATCAAAAGTTTGAAGCCAGTATGGACTTCATAATGATATCTGTCTCAAAACAACTTGTTGACTTTACTTCTCACTGATTTCTAAAGGTATAAAAACCCACAGGCCCTCTGGAGTCTGAGGAATCTGAAATGTTTTCTCATTTCTCTTTTGCCCTTCTTTCTGCCATATCCCTGACACCTACTGATTCAGCCTTTGCCAGAGGATATATGCCCAGCCTCACACTCTGTAATCCCCATCACTTCAGGGACATCCTGGAACCAGATCCCCCTCTTTCTGCCTGGCTCTAACAAAAGACTTCTGTCCCACCCTTCCTCATTTCCCAGAAGCAATTTTTGACTCAGCAATCATTTCTGGTATTTCCTACATGCTGTTAGAATATACTTATGATTTATTTCTTTATTTCCTTAACTCTTCCCCATAGTTTTACATACTTATTAAATGTTTCCTGCTTTAAAAATTTAGGGCTAAGTTTTTTGTTGGGTGTGTCTTTGTTTTTTGTTTTGTTTTGTTTGTGTGTGTGTGTGTGTGTGTGTGTGTGTGTGTGTGTGTGTGTGCGTGCGCGCACGAGCTAGGCATTGAACCCAGAGCCTTGAACATTCTAATAAATACCTGTTACTACTGAGCTACAAGCTCAGTTAGAAGTAGTGCTCGTGCATGCTCACTGTCTCTTTCTCTCTCGAGCTCCTTGTTTTATGGGGGAGGGCTGTTTTATTTTGTGGTGTTTTGAGACCAGATCTCAGTGTGATCCAGGCTGGCTTCATATTCACTGTGTAACCAAGGCTGGCCTGGAATTTGCAGCGGTTTTCCTACCTCAGCATCCTGTTGTCTCCTGACGCTGGGCACAGTTGGGTGGCATCTGTTCATGTTCCCTGCACACACCTTTCACTCCCTCTGCTTCCTCTGTACTGTGGACAGCAGTGTTGGGCTGATTGTACTTGCTCATCACAGTGTTCTGACTGAAATGCCGTTCCCAGCAGTCCACCCAGGTCCTGTCACTGCAGCTCTCTGATAGAGGTGTTTGTCTCCTCTCCTGCTGATTTTCTCGGTTGTTTCTTTGTGTGTTTGATATGCGGGCAGACCCCTGATAGAGAGAGTATTTGGGCAGGCAGACCCCTGATAGAGAGAGTAATCGGGCAGGCAGGTAGGTAGTCCACTTTGCAGCCAGCTCTCTCCCTATGGGACCTGGCTGCTCCCAGCCTGTGGTCTGCCTTCAAGTACTATGTTGGGCACAGTGGCACAAGCTAGTAATCTCAGCTACTCAAAGACAGGGACCCTCCCCCCGCAAAATCACTTTAGCTCTGGAGTTTGAAACTGACCCGGGCAACATAAAACTGGTATCAGATTGAAAGCAAAAGTCACTACAGCCTTGATAGACTCTCGGTGTCTCTTTTGGTGTGGGGACTGCTAGATTGTTGGGTGGCAGATTTCACTGAAGGATAATACTGTTAATTAGGGACACGGGAAGTTTCCTTGGGTTTGTGAGTATCTCTAGAAGAGAGTCTTCCAGTTTCTAGATTGAGCTCTGGGGGAGCAGGGTGCTAGAGGGCTGGTTTCACCGTCTGGGTTAGAGTTGGATGGGACTGTGGTCAGACATGCATGTCTGGGGTGAGGATCTGTGAGTTTCCTTCCCTGAAGTTGTCTCTCCAATGGCTGGTGATGCACTGAGAATACAAGGTGCCCAAGCTACCTCTTCCCAGTTTTGCTCTCCATGCTGTTAACCGAAAGCAAGGTTGCTTTATCTGGGTGCCCTAGGACATGGCTCACTCATGACCTGTAAATGCACATGTGGCTGGCTTACCCAGGCTGTGTAGCTGGCTTGTGTATAGGCTTCACATCAAGTTGTGTTGTGCTCTGCACTCTAGTAAATAATCTTCCCATTAGCCAAGTAACACAGTCTGACCCAAGGGGATTTTATGGCTGTATGTATGTGATGGATAGTCTTGTCTTGTCTTTTCTTTTTTTTCCACAGTTGCACACAGACAAGAAACAAATCAGTGTTGGGTTCATTGGCTATCCAAATGTAGGCAAGAGCTCTGTGATAAACACATTACGATCCAAAAAAGTTTGCAATGTGGCCCCCATTGCAGGAGAAACAAAGGTGCGTATGGATTCTGCTCTGCGTTTCATTTCTGTGGAGACTTGACTGTTCAAGATATGGAGGTCTTCCTTCCCTCTCTCCTTCCCTTCCTCCTGTCCTCTTTCTTTCTCTAACAGTACTGGGGATCAAACCCAGGACATCACATACATGCTAGGGAAGTGTCCTGTAGTGAACTTGGCACCCAGTCCTTGTCTGCTTCTCAAGACTGAGCGTGCCTTGTGTGCTAGCTACTAAGTGGCTGTGGTTTGGTTTGGTTGATGTTGTCCTTCATATTTAAGCCTTCTGTAAATTGCCACTCTGGCCTTTTTTTTTTTTTAAGATTTATTTATTTTTATGTGTATAAGTGTTTGGCCTGCATGTGTACATGTTCACTATGTGCATGTCTTTTGCCAACAGAGGCCAGAGAGGGCACCAGATCCCCTAGAACTAGAGTGACTGATGGTTGTGAACTGCCATGTGGATGCTGGGAACTGACCCTGGGTCATCTATAGGAGCAGCCAGTGCTTCAAACCACAGAGCCATCTCTCCAGCCCCATCTCCAACCTGTTGCTTTGATAAAATCAACCCAAGAATATTTGGTGTCTGGGTTAAAAAGGAAAGAAAACTTACCTATTTATTTATTTTTGGTTTTTCGGGACAGGGTTTCTCCGTGTAGTTTTGATGCCTGTTCTGGATCTCGCTCTGTAGACCAGGCTGGCCTCAAACTCACAGAGATGCACCTGGCTCTGCCTCCCGAGTGCTGGGATTAAAGGAGAATGCCACCACCGCCGCCGGCAGAAAAGTTAGTCTTCAGGTAGATTCTGGTATTTGGAAGTCAGTGGCAAAGGCTAACAGCTCTGTGCTTCTGAGCACTTTTAAGACTTAGAGTGGTTCACTGCTGGTTTTGCACAATACTGAATGGAAATCCTGCCTCTGCCTTATTCTTAGACTCTTAGTGATTGAGTTCTAGTTTGTGCTTGGTGGGAATATGTCACGTGTGGCTTAGGTAAAGGATAGAATCTGGCCCTGTTGGTCAGCGGGTTGCTTTTCTTCGGCCCTCCCTTCTTCCCTTTCTAGCTTAATACTGTAACATCACAGATTAGTGAAGTTAAGCTTCCAGTATTTGACTCTGGCAACACATAGAATTTTTTGTCTGCAGGTCTGGCAGTATATTACCTTGATGCGTCGTATATTCCTGATTGACTGCCCTGGCGTGGTTTACCCCTCTGAGGACTCAGAGACCGACATAGTGCTCAAAGGAGTGGTGAGTATTTGGTCTTAACAATCCTGTTTTCTTTTGGGGGAACCCCAAGAGCCTTTGCTACTCCTCATTCAGAAGGCAGTCTGGGGTCAGCCTGTCTAGCCAGACGCAGAAACATGATACTGAACAGAACAGACTCCTTTCCACTCAGCCTGCCTCAGGAGGTCGAGGGGCTGTGGGCTATCTGGTCAGTGTCATCCTACAATAGTATGTAGTTTCCACATGGGATCCAAAGGGAATCAGGGCTTGTTTATGCTTAGTGATAATTCATCTCTGTGGGTTTATGGATTGAGTCATCTTGGAACCCAGTCATTTCCTCACTTGTTTCTGAATATGACTGAAAACTTTAAATGATTCCCCTTAACCATAACCATGCTTCGAGCATACATCCTTGGCACATTCCTCCCCTTCCTTCTGAAATTCTTGGATTCTTTTTTGTGTTCTGGGTTGGCAGTTTGCAGACATTTTAACCATTCCTGCCAGTGGGAAACACAAAGCATTCCAACTTAAAGCTGCCTGTGGAGGCCACAGTCAGTTTGTGGTAAAGTAGGATTAGAGTTGATCTCTGGGCTCCGTGGCTGTGGTCAGCTCTCAGTGGTGCTCCTAGCTCCTGCCTAGCTAGCTCAGACACAGACTCCAGCAAGGCCCCACTCACCCTGTGATATTGAAATCCATTTCACTTTATAAAGATTACTGAGTTTTCCTGTCTGTTCAGAAGAATTGAACAGAGCATTTCTATTACTCTCTAGGTTCAAGTTGAAAAAATTAAGGCTCCTCAAGACCACATTGGTGCTGTCCTTGAACGAGCAAAGCCAGAATACATCAGCAAAACATACAAAATTGACTCCTGGGAGAGTGCTGAGGACTTTCTTGAGAAGCTAGCTTTCCGCACTGGGAAGTTACTGAAGGTGAGCCGGTAGCTTTGGTGATTGGGACACAGACCTGCCGTCCTGAGAGCAGCAGGAACTGTGTCAGCTGGTGATGAGCAGCCAGGAAGGCTGAAATGGCCCTCGTTGGGAAGTACTCTTGGTCTTTTGGTTTAACTTGGAGTCTGTCCTGTCTTCTCAGGGCGGAGAGCCTGACTTGCAGACTGTGGGTAAGATGGTTCTCAACGACTGGCAGAGAGGTCGGATCCCTTTCTTTGTCAAGCCGCCCAATGCGGAGCCTCCGACAGCTCCCCAGGTAAGAACAGGGTGAACACAGCCTGGAAAGTGGGTTCTCATGACCTCGCTGTGGTGTAACTTTTGGTTGTCTCCCTTCGTGGAACATCATCTTCATTCTGCTGTGTGTATCATTCCAGAGAGCCATTGGGTAGACTTGAGGAGCATTAGAAACAAAAACAGAAGAAAGACAGAGCAGTGAGTGCAGATGCCAGCCTTGGGACTGGAAGAAAACATAACTATGCGTTAAATGTCGGTCTTCTGTGGGAGCATAGGTGTTGCCAGAGTTCATTCCTGAAGAAACCTTTATGCACACCAGCCCCAGCCTCAGGAACAAGGGAGTGAATAGGAGTCCTTGAACGCTGAGAGCACGTGGGAATGGAAGCCCTAGAGGTGGGGACTTTCTGGCCAGGAGGCCTTGGGCTTAGGGACTGCACTGAGACATGAACAGGAAGCTCTCTGCTGCCCATGGATCTTACCCTGACAGTGGCTTGGCCTAAGGCTCAACCTTAACACTTGACTTCCATGTTTCTAGGGTACCAGAGGGCTTCAGTGAGAATCAGGATGGTCCCTTCTCTGATGAACTTAGATTTGGGGGGGGGGGGGGGTTGGAGTTCAGGTATGTAAGTGCATATACATGTATGCAGTGGGTGCCAAGTATGTGCTGTTTTTCCACTCCACTTCTGCAGTTCTCTGACTATTGAGGTTCTGATTTTAACTTCTGGAATTAGTGGAGACCCCACAAGTCAAGTTGGAGGCTCACAGCCTGGTATGGGGCTGTAGCATCACAGTTACACTCAGCCAACTACAAATTCAGGGGCTGTGGGGTGTGATTTGCTAGAGGAATAACACAACTCAGGAAAATACTTCACCTGTGATTGCTAGTTCATTACAGAGGCTAACGGTCAGAAGAGCCCAATGGAAGCAAGCCATGCCTAGGCCAGGTAGGAAGAGGCAGCACCTTGTGTTCTTGAGCTGGGTGGGCCCATCAGTGTCTTTACCATCCTGGAGGTGTTTCTCATTATGTAGAGGAATCAGTGGCTATAGGGGATTCAGCTCAGTCTCTGGCCCCTCTTCTCTCCCCAGAGATTAGAGGTGGAACTATGAGTGTTACAGAGTCTTTGTGGTGACTAGTCCTACCTGAAGCCAGCTAGCTTTATTCAAGTGTGTTGGAAAGGTGTTCCTCAGGGAGACCAGAAGACACACATCCCTCAAAAGCATCCAGAAGGTTTAGGAGCTCTGCACCAAGAACATGGTCTTTATGCTTGAATACAGCCAAGTACTCAGAGAGTTGTGGGTACTGTGAGGGCTCAACCAGGATGAGTGTTGAAGGAGTCAGAGGAGGACTTGTAAGTGGAGGTTAGAGAGGGCTTCTAGGAGGTGTTACCTTAGTATTGAAGGAAGTCCAGGGTCACTTTACAATTTATTAACAATCAAAATCAGTGCAGTACACTCACAAGACAGAACGAAGCTGCCATACTGCTGCAGGTCCAGCTGCTGCCGCCTCTTCATTGCAGTGAGGGATGGGGACCCTGAACCAAGCTGCAGCCACTTGTTCCATAGCCTGGTGCCACCTCCTCCACCTTCCAAAGACAAGTGCTTCCACCCAGGCTTTTTATTTGGATATTCAGGTCACATACTCTCTAATAAAAACTCTGCCCTTTGGGCTAAGCCACTTATTGGCTATTGGACCAAATGACAGGATTCCTGTAACATTTCCCCCTTTTTGTCTAATTAAGAAGGAGCTAATCTGGCTGGGCGGTAGTGGCACATGCCTTTAATCCCAGCACTCGGGAGGCAGAGACAGGTGGATCTCTGTGAGTTCCAGGCCAGGCTGGTCTACAGAGTGAGATCCAGGACAGGCACCAAAACTACACAGAGAAACCCTGTCTTGAAAAGACAAAAAAAAAAAAAAAAAAAAAAAAAAGAGGAGCTAATTCTAACATAATACAACTCTATAATAAGAACATAAGTATTATCCAGAAGAAAAGTTAATAACCTAAACAAAGTGCTACATATAACAAGAACAATTATCGAGTAAGACACACATTGTAGATGTCCAGACCATAGGTAATTGGCAAATATATAGTGACTACTCCAATAGTTGTCCTTCCCTGAAGAATCTAAGTTTCTTAGCTAACATTCAGGAGGATTATAACTATAACTATCTAGTCTTCAACCCCATCCAAGACCTGAAAAGGAAAGTAATATTACCTGAGTAAGCAGGAAGTGCAAGCAAGCGACTTCCAAAAAATGTAAGAAATGACAGAAACAGCTGGCTGCCTGGACAGTCACCCAAGGTTCCTCTGCAACATTGAGGCATCCATCTTTGGCCTGCAGGCCTAGCCTATCTGATAGACCTTTTTCAGAAGCAGGAAATGAAGGACTGTCCTACCCTGTCTTGGCAAAGTTTGACAGTTGCTTTTTTGTGTGTCCTACTTGTCCAGATTGGACAGCATACTTCCTGTCAGCACTCAAGGCAAGGTCAGTTTCTTGCCCAATAGGCCAGTTTTGCCAAAAGGAAAACAAACTCCATATGGAGTGTCTTTGGTGCCCATCATCCTTTCTGGAGAAGATTGGTGCTGCCAGGAGCAAACGTGTCTCACATCAGAAACATTCTAAGTTATTAAAACATTTTAGCCAGGTGGTGGTGGCACATGCCTTTAATCCCAGCACTTGGGAGGCAGAGGCAGGTGGATCTCTGTGAGTACAAGGCCAGCCTGGGCTACAGAGTGAGTTCCAGGAAAGGTGCAAAGCTACACAGAGAAACCCTGTCTTGAAAAAACAAAACCAAAACCAAAACCAAAACCAAAACCAAAAAAAAAACCTATTTTAAATGCCATATCCTGTAGTTCTTTAAAGTATTTGAAGATTACCTATCTGGAACATATCTCTGCACACCTAGAAAACCTAACTAACATACCTATAATTTTGACAAATATGGGTGACTATTAACCTGTAATTCTTTTTTTTAATTTTTATTTTTATTTTTTTTTTTAAGATTTATTTATTTATTATGTATACAGAAGAGGGTGCCAGATCTCATTACAGATGGTTATGAGACACCATGTGGGTGCTGGGAATTGAACTCAGGACCTGTGGAAGAGCAGTTGGTGTTCTTAACCTCTGAGCCATATCTCCAGCCCCTAACCTGTAATTCTTTATAAACCTATATAACTTTAAGGACTAAAATTTCACATTATATAAATAAATAAGCTGTATAGGTAATACCTTATACAAAAGTGCAAACAGATGTACAGAATAAGGACAATAACCTTAAAATTGTGACTATACAAAAATACATTAAATGGAAGTAGAAAAGTATATACAGTGACAAAAATAACCTTAATTTGTATCAATATGCAAAGTTATCTTAAACAGAAGTAGAAACATACACAGTATAACAAAAATAACTACATTTGTATCAATATACAGAAATGTCTTAAACAGAAGTGGGAACTTACGTACAATGTAACCAAAATAATTTTGAATTTGTATCAATATATAAAATTATCTTAAACAGAAAAAAACATATATACAGTATAACAAAAATAACTTTAAATTTGTATCAATAGATAAGCATCCATACCAATGTAACTTATTTAAAACTGATAGTTACAGAGATCTAACTCAATCCCCTACTGGTGTTTGTCCTTTTTTTTTTTTTTTTTTTTTTTTGGTTCATCCTCCTTTTCCTGTTGGTGAAGTAGTAATTTCTTGAAGGTCTGAAGGCTAGAAATTGCCAGATACCTTTAATCTCAGCACTCAGGAGGCAGAGGCAGGTAGATTTCTGAGTTTGAGACCAGCTTGATCTACAGAGAGAGTTCTACAACAGCCAAGGCTACACAGAGAAACCCTGTCTCAAAAGAAAAAGAAAGAAATCTAGAAATCACCTCACTACAAAATGTACAAACTTTTAAAGTGTGTGTGTGCGCGCGCGCGCGCGCGCGCGCATGCCTATATGCACATGCTTGTACACACATGTACCATGGTGTACATGTGGAGATCTAAGAACTGCTTTGGGGAGCTAGTTCTTGCCTTTACCGTGTGGGTTCTGAGCATTGAACTCAGGTCGTCAGGTTGGACAGCAAGTGCTTTACCTGCTGCGCCAACTTGCCAGCTCAAAATGTACAAACTTTTATACAGTTTCTTCTGTTTCATGGATTCTGGACTCGTTTAGCGTTTTACCCAGCTACTCTTGACTTTGGAGACTCATTATATGAGTCTAGTCACAGAGATAAAATGATCCACATGAGAAATGCTGTGGAAAGCTTGGCACGTGTGTCTGTATATGGATGCCTATAATAGGCCAGTCATCTCAATGTTTCTAGACCCAGTGCTCATTCGGAATTTGGCTTGGGACTCTTTGAAAAGATGCCTCCTCACATCTCTCCTTATACTTCCTGGTCCTCATTTAACCTGGCTTCCACTTCCTTGGACTTGTGTCTTCCATTTTTTTACGTGCGTCCTCTGCTCCCTGTTCCTGATACCCAAGGAGGACACTCACTGGTTAGTTGGTTTCCTCGGCTTGGTACCTTCCCTCTGGAACCACAGCTCTGTCCCTTTGATCCTTTATAGTACGGCCTGTGGTGTTGAGTTACGCTGGCTCAGAGTAGATAGACGATGCAGTTCCAGTGTGAGGGTCTTCCTTTCTTTGCTTAGATCTGAGAGGAGGACTGCTCGCCTGAGAGCCGGGTAGGAACTAAAGCATGGGCTCCTCTTCTGGTTCCCTTGTCTCCTTCTCATGCCTCTTTTGTCCTCACTAGCTTCCACCTTCCTCACCATTGGAAGTTCCCACAGAAACAACCCAGAACAACCCAGAAGAAGAGATCTCGGAAGCCGTCATTAAAAAGTCAGACTCTGTCACTGAAAAGGAACCAGAAGCAGACTGTTGCCAGGACTCAAACTCAGAGATGCAACAGATCCTCGCACGTGTTCGCCAGAACTTTGGCAAAATCAATGTGGGGCCTCAGTTTTCTGAGGATGACCTGGTTCCTGTGGAGCTGTCAGACATGGAAGATCTGGAAAGCCTTTCTGCAGAAGAGGAGGAACAGGAGCAGGAAATACCAGGAGAGGATGCTGAGGAAGAGCCTTCCCAGGACTCTCAGGAAGAACCTGACACCAAAGACAAAGACACCAAAGCTGTGATTAGAGCCTTAGATGAAAAGATCGCCAAGTACCAGAAGTTTCTAAATAAAGCCAAAGCTAAAAAGTTCTCAGCCATTAGGTAAGATCATCTTCGTCGTCATCCTCTTCGTCTTCTTCCTTCTTCTTTCTTCTCCTCCCTTCCTCCTTCCTTCCTCCTTTTTCTTTCTTCTCTCTTCTTTCCTCTTCCTAATTAGCATACCTGTTCCTTTCCCACTTGCCATGAACACTGGCTTTGCTATTAGAGTTTTAAAGTACTCAGGGTGGAAGCCAGGGCCTGTGTCTGCCAGGCAGGTGCTCTACCACTTAGCTGCAATCCCAATGTGAACAATCTTGTTTAAAAAAAAACAAGCTGTAATTTGACATTTTCAGACACCTGAAGTACAAGGACCTTGGTGATCTAGTATTTTAGGCCAGGAGCTGCACAAACTGCTGGGCACTGACTGTGTCACCCATCAATGACCAAACATTGTGGAATTTGCTTTTCTTCAAGAGTATTGCATCTCTCCAAGGCAGCCTGCTTAGAGCAGTTAAAGGGAGTGCTGGGCAGCTTTGTGACTTTGCTTTTACTTTTCAGAATATCCAAGGACTTAAGTGAAAAGGTTTTTGCAAAATATGAAGAGGAGAAGAAAAAGTCTACAGAAGTCAGTGATGCAGGTGAGGTCGATTCTTTGTTTTGTAGCTTTAGGATCGTTTCCTCCATCCAGGCAGATGCCAGGTGTCTGGTTCCATATCCTACTTACCATGCAAATTGGACTCTCCACTTGAAATCTGCACATTTGTTAAGGTAAAAGTTGATAGCTAGGGAAAATTGCTTTTCAAAAGTGCCTATTACAGACAGTTGTGGTATATGCCTTTAATCCCAACATTCGGGCAGCATATCTCTGTGAGTTCGAGGCCAGCCTAGTCTACAAAGTGAGTTCCATGGTATCTAGAGCTGTTACACAAAGAAACCCTGTCTCGAAAAAAACAAAAAAAGAGAAAGCCTCATTTTTGCCAGGCAATGGTGGTGCATGCCTTTAATCCCAGCACTTGGAAAGTAGAGGCAAGCAGATCTCTGTGAGTTCCAGGCCAGCCTTGTTTACAGAGCTAGTTCCAAGACAGCCACAGCAACATCGAGAAACCCTGTCTCAAACAAAAACAAAGTGCACATTAATAACTTCACAGTCGAAGAAGAGAAGAGTCTGCGGACAAATTGAGGCAGGAGGTCTGTCTTAGTTACTTTTCTGTTTTGCTGTGATAAGGCACATGACCAAAGCAACTAATAGAATGAAGGGCTTAATTGGGGCTCACAGTTCCAGAGGATAGGAGTCCATCACGGAAGGGACCATGGCAGCAGGCAGGCAGGCATGACACTTACTGGAGCAACAGCTGAGAATTCATATCCCATCCCACAAACAGGAAGCAGATACCACATTGAGGATGGCTGGAGGCTTTTTAACCTCAGAGTTCACCTCTGTGACACCTGTCACCTTTTCCAAGCTGTTCCACCAATTGGGGACCAAGTATTCAAACATTATGAGCCCATGGGGCCATTCTCATTCAAACCACCACAAATGTTTCATAAACTTACTGATAGTTCCTAAGTGATGTAAGTCAGACCCCACTGTGACCCTGGCTTCCTGCTGTGACCCTGCTCCTCTCTGCCTCCTTACACAGGGCTTGTACCCACGGTAGTCCTCCAGGTTTTGAAATGGTCTATTTTTAATCTCCTCTGTGTTTTATGTATCATTTGTATCCAGCGCCCACCAAGAAGGGAAGGAAGCGGAGTGCGCAGATGGAAGAAGAACCTTCAAATAAAACTCAGAGGATGCTGACATGTAAGGAAGTAAGTATTCTGCTTCTTTTTTTTTTTTAGATTTATTTATTTATTATGTATACAACATATATGACTACAGGCCAGAAGAGGGCACCAGATCCCATTACGGATGGTTGTGAGCCACCATGTAGTTGCTGGGAATTGAACTCAGGACCTCTGGAAGAGCAGTTAGTGCTCTTAACCTCTGAGCCATCTCTCCAGCCCCGTATTCTGCTTCTTTTAATGAGACGGGGCATAGACAGCAGAAGTCCAGCCGGGCATGGTGGCACATCCCCACCATGCCCACCATGCCTTTAGTCTCAGCATTGGGAAGCAGAGGCAGGTGGATATCTGAGTTTGAGGTCATCCCGGCTTTCATAGTGAGTTCTTGGACAGCCAGAGCTACATAGTGAAACTTCACAGGGGAAAAAAACAAAAATCAATAGAAGTTCATTTTGAGGTTGTTTTTTACATTTATTTTGTGTGCGTGCATGTGTGCAGGCACCTCATGACATGGTGAGCACCTGGAGATCAGAGGACAACTTGTCTGTTCTCCATCACATAGGTCCTGGGAATGGAGCTTTAGTCAGGCTTGGCAGCAAACACCTTTACCCCTGAGCCATCCCTTCGGCTTGTTTATTAATTATTTATTATTATTATTATTATTATTATTATTATTATTATTATTATTTCCTTTGAGGCAGGGTCTTGCTGTGCAGGCCCTGGTTACTCTCAAACTCAGGCAGTCCCCTTATCTTAGTCTCTCAAATGCTGAAGTTACAGCTATCACATCCAACTAGAAGTCCAGTTCTCAAGACCCATTCTTTCTGAAACAAATAAGAATTTAGAGCTAGGCATTCTAGAAACCCCACTTTTTAATGACCTGTGTAGTTGAACGTTTCTCTCCCGCCCACCAGTTTCAAAAATAACCAACACAGAGGCTTAATATTATTTATAAATGCTCGGCCAATAGCTCATACTTGTTACTAGCTAACTCTTACACTTAACCCATATTTCTTATCTATGCTTTTCCATGTGGCTCATGGCTTGTTACCTCATTTTCTACACTTCCTGCTGCCTGGCTTCTCTCTTGACTCTTCCCTTCTTCATCCCAGCATCCTGTTTGATTGTCCCACCTAACTTTATCTTGCCTTGCTATAGGCCAGTCAGCTTCTCTATTAACGAATGAGAGTAATACACATTCACAGTGTACTGAAGGATTATTCCACAGCAGACCTGATGTAATTTAATTTGGGTCAAGAAGTGGCCCCTTGAGTCTGAGTCTTAGTTTCAGGAGTTCTAGGTTACCATCTTCAAACCTGTGTCCTGTTGGCCAGAAGAATTGGTTTGTCTGGTTCCAGGGAAGTGACACAGAGTACAGCTGATGAGGCAGGCAGGTACCTGACCTCTGGGAAGGACAGCTTTGCAGAGCTGAAGCAGACTCCCCGGGTAGAGGGATGAGGGCTAGGCCCAGTGAGTCTGCTGCTGGCCATCCGTCTGGGGTTGACAGTCCCTCAGCTTTGCTTCCCTTGCTGTGGTAGCTGCACAGGCATGGAGAGGTGGAAAGTGGGCTCCTGTTTCACGACCTTCAGTGTTTGACTGGTTTGCTTTGCTGTTGTGTTTTGCAGCGGAGGAGAGCAGCCCGGCAGCAACAATCCAAAAAAGTTGGTGTGCGCTACTATGAAACACACAATGTGAAAAACAGAAACAGGAACAAAAAGAAGATGAACGACTCGGAGGGACAGAAACACAGACACAAGAAATTCAGACAGAAGCAGTAACATCTAGAAAGTTGTTTATTAAATTATACAAAAATGTGCCATAGGAATTGTGTTCATTTTTTTCGTGCCCAGTTGGCATCTGTAAGACACAACACACTTGGGAAGCTTAGCAGTTGGGGCTGTACCCCAGTGCTAGTGACAAGAGTAAATCCTCAGCCAGAGAGTTTTTCCAACACTTGACCTGGCCCTCAGTTCCTCCAGAGTGGGACCCTTCTGTGTGTGTCTACTACAGACGTGTATTTTTTCTCTTGCTCTACTCAACAGCGCTGGGAACCGAGCCTCCAGGGCGGGAAGGGCACAAGTGCTTCAGAGACGTTCGTGGTGAGGCTGGCAGGAATGATGAGTGCTCAGCAACTGCGATGAGTTTACTTGGGCTTGTGAGGGTACAGATGCTTTGCTGTGCAGGCCACAAAGCCAGCACACCACAGGGACCGGGCTCTTCCGGGAAGGTGGCAGCACAGCAGCTTGTTCTAATGGAGACCTAGTTCCTCAGGATACTGGGTGAGAGTCAAAGATGTGACTTCTACTATAAGGTCACAGTGTTAGGATATAGTCAACTCAGAACAGCTCTTGGGATCAGAAGCCTTGCAGTAAGCCTTGACTGGGCTGGAGGGCAAAGCCTCCAGGGAGTGAGTCCTTTCTGGCACCCCTGAAGGGGTGCTGTGTACTTGAGGCAGTCCCACCAAATGGAAGGAAATGTTAGTGCTGCCTTAAGAACTGTCCTTCTGACACTTGACTGAATGATGGGTGTCACCAAGCTCCCTGTCCTCCCCCATCCTGGGCTTCCCTGAGTAGAAATTTGTCTGTAATTTGAGTCTTCTGGATCTACAAACTGTCTAGGCCATAACCTGACTAGAACTACGTGTGAAATGTGGCTACCTCCTTGGCTGTTCATTATGACTAGTTAGGGGTGTGGAGTCGGGCTTTGATATCCTTCCTGCAGAAGGTGCAATGGGGAGGACCTGGGTGCACACAGCTCTCAGGATACCTTTCATCGAGCATGGGTTGTCTGTTTCCTCACGGAGCCAGGCAGACTGAGGACAGGGTCTTATGTCTTGGTGGGTGGGAATGGAGACTAAAAGCAAACTCGGAAATAAGTTGCTAAGTTACACTAGAGAAGTGATGAAGTGGAAGGACGTCCCAGGGAAGCCCAAGAGACAAGGGGAACGTGAACTGAACTTGATGCAAGAGTAGTTTCTCTGGGGAAACACTTGCTTCCTGAGTTGTTGAGATGACACATTCCCCAGGCCAATCTGTAAGCTGCACATGGACGCGGAGTTACACCACCTTCCATTGCCCAACCAGGAGCCTGGCTGCTAGACCGTAGGTGTTTGATGGCACTGGGCAACAGTTCTAACAATTACATGAGTGGTGATCAGGGGAGGGGAGGGGTTGTTCACTCAGGAAACTGGCTTTTTATTACAGGGCCTACGGTGGGGCGGAGTGCCTGCTGAGACCCATATGGAAATTATCACTTCTTTGGTGCGATAATGCCTTCCAGTTGGGCCTGAAAAACAAAAACAAAACTCCATTAATATTTGCATCTTGCCTGGGAGGAATAGCCCAAAGGCTGCCACTCTGAGCGCCCCCCCCCCCTTCTGACTCAGCTCCACATTTTCTAGATTAGCTGGATTCAAGCTTGGCATGCTTTTGTTACATGAGCAGAAACCAGAGCTGTCCTGGTTTCCATACAATAATAGTTCAGTGTATAATAGGAAGCACAGAAGGGGAAATGGAATAAAAGTTGTTGAAACAGTGGTTTCCCATCGCTCCTGCTTTAAGCCTGAGTATGTCCCCTAAGTTAAACATTGGGCTCCCTGGCTTAGTACGGTGGAGCTCTGTTGGACCAGAGGTCTAGGAAACAGAGACAACTTGACACTCAATTAGAAGAAATTGCTACCAGTGAGTAGGGAAAGCATAAGACACTTGGGGCTTATTTACTGAGTTCCTCTAGCAGCCAGCACAGTGATTTACTGCCCTGATAAGTGAACAGACCCTTAAGGTCCATCCTGGGGACTGGAAACACTGCTTTCTTTGTAGTGCAGCTTTGAGTCAATAAAAAGAGCTTTCGGGTAAAGAATCCTTCGCCCTGGGGATTTCAAGGCTGCCTTTGGATGTCAGAAGGATGCTAAGGTATTCAGCTTTGCTCTTGCTGGAACTAAGGAACCAGCTTTGGAATCTGCTGTGTCAACATTTACATCTGGCTGGGGAAGTCTCCAGCTTTTCTTCTAATAGACTCGAGCAACTAAGCAAAATCTCTCATCCTCTGCTGATGGCTCATACAAAGCCTTCCTTATCTCAAGGGCCAGACCTTTTGGCTTTAAGTTAGGGAGGTAGGAGAGAGCTGCTTTATAGGCACCATTTTTTTTTGTTGTTGTTGTTTGGTTAGGTTCCCCCCCACACCCACCCCACCCCGAGACAAGGTTTCTCTGTGTAGTTTTGGTGCCTGTCCTGGATCTCGCTCTGTAGACCAGGCTGGCCTCGAACTCACAGAGATATGTATAGACGCCATATTTAGAAGAGTAATGCTTAAACCTCAGCAAGCCCCAGAACCTTCCGAGGCCTTGTGAAGCTGCGCTGTTGGGCACCAGCTCCATAGCTTCTATTTGGCACATCTAGGGGTGTCCAATAATTATTTATAAAAGTTGCCCTGTGAAAAGGGTGATGCTTGTCTGGGGCTCAGCCTTTGCAGCCAGTGGCCTGGCCTCCTTCCCACTCAGCCCTCTGCCATACACCTAGCGGGCCTTCCCATATACTCCTTATTTCAAAAGCTTTCTCTGCTTTTGCCACAGTGCATCAAGATGCCAGGGTGAGCAAAAGTAGCTACCACACTTAGTTAATCTTTCATTCTATTGGGCATGATAAATTTAATTCAATAGTTATATACATCTCCATTGGCTTTGAAAGTTATAAATTTATAAAACTCAAGTTCCATTTGCTTTTGGGATACCATCTTACAAGGACTCCAGTTTGCAGTAAGGCTCATTAAGGAAGGGAATGGCTCAGTTGCCTTTAGCCTACTGGCTATGGGTGGGATAGGACCTCTGTTGGTCTTTTCTGTGTTGAACACACAGATTGCAAGCCCAGTGCCACTTTGAGATCTGTGGCAGCAGTTAACTCTGCAGCTCACACACGATTGAGCTTGTATGATAATGAGTATTCAGAGACGGGTAATGCCTGGGGGGCACTGACCTTTTTTGAGACAGGGTTTCTCTGTGTAGCTTTGGAGCCTGTCCTGGAACTCTGTAGACCAGGCTAGCCTTGAACTCACAGAGATCTGCCTGCCCCTGACTCCCAAGTGGTGGGATTAAAGGCTTGCACCACCACCTCCCAGCTTTTTAAAAAACTTTTTACAGCCAGGACTGTTACACAGAGGAACCCTGTCTTAAAAAACCCAAAACAAACAAAAACAAACAACTCTTTAAAAGAAAATTAAAAGGAGAGTTGGGCATGGTGGCACATGCCTATAATCCTGGGAGTACAGAGACTATGAAGGAAAGTGTGAGTT
Source organism: Peromyscus eremicus (assembly GCF_949786415.1). NCBI lineage: Eukaryota > Metazoa > Chordata > Mammalia > Rodentia > Cricetidae > Peromyscus > Peromyscus eremicus. Next base: position 136,173,295 of record NC_081417.1, read on the forward strand.
TGAGGCTAGCCTGGGCTACATGAGACCCTGTCTCAAAACTCTAAACAAGAAAAAAAAAAGTGAAAAGGAGGGCTGGAGATAGAGTTTAGGGTCTAACACTTGTCCAGTGTCCTTCATGACACTGAATCTCCACTACTACAAACAAACAAAAAACAAACAAACAAACAAACAAACAAACCCCAAAGACTCCAATGTGCTCCTTTACCTTCAGCTGCTGATTGGTCCGCTTCAGGAACTGGATCTCCTCATTGTGTTTCTTCTCCTCCACCTGCCGCCTTTCGCTCTCCCGCTTCTCAGTGGCCTCGCATTTCGCCTTCTGTTCATTCACTTGCCTCTCCAAATCTCTCTTCTCTGTCTCCAAGTCTGCAATCTGAAGATAGAATGGCCGTCATCCTGGGACATCCCCACGTGCATGTGTGTTATGAGAGCCTGGGTGGGGAGACTTAGGACACAAGAGTCCAACCTAAGACGATGCCAGGGTGTGTACTGCCACCCAGTGGGAAGTCAGTGATTGACATGGAGTGTCCTCAGACAAGAAGACCACCTTCTCACTGAGGCCTTGCACTATCAGTGTGGAGGACACGCTCAGGACCAGAATTCGGGGCTGTAATAACAACTGCAAGCCAAGACTAACAGAAAAGCCTGGGAGCCTTGGGGACATGGTGAAGCCCACTCACTTTCCTCTCCATGTCTGACTTCCCCTGTTCGGCCTGCAGTGCCTTCCTCATGCCAAATGCCACGCTGCTCTCATACAGAGTCTGGTAGGCGGCGATGGTCATGCGGATCTCATCCCGGACCCGCAGCAGCAGCAGCCCCCTCTCTGCACAGTTGATGGTGACCTCCCGGATCAGCTCATCTTCCAACATGCACACAGGGAGATAAAAGGCAGTGGTGAGGGGACAGGCACTTAGTCTATGGCGAGCCACCCTTCCTCTTGTGAAGGACTTAGGATGTGTTCTCAGAGGCATGGGTCTGGGGAAATAAAAAACCAGGCACAGTGGCACACATGTAATTCTAGTCCTGGGGAAGTGGAGACAGAAAATCCACTGGAGCTTGCTGGCCAGTTAGTCTTGCTAAATCAAAGAGCACCAGGTTCAGTGAAAGATTCTGTCTCAAAAACTAAGGTAGAGGGGCTGGAGGGATGATTCAGCAGTTAAGATCATTGACTGTTTTTCCAGAAAAATCCATGTTTAGCAGCTAACAACCACCTGAAACTCAGGTTCCAGGGTATCCAATACTCTCTTCCAGCCTCCTTGGGCACAGCATAGATGTGCACAGACATACTTGCAGGTAAAACACCCACTCACACAAAGTTTTTCCGAAAGATCTCAAAAAAAAGTGGAAAATGAGAGAAGTCATTTGACATTGACTTCTGGTCTTAACACGTGCACACACATTCATGCACAAACACATATGTGCACACATACACATGCATACAGCACACACAAAAAATAAAATATGGTCTATAAGAAGGCACTATGAGAGGGCGTTTTCCATGACCTAAGGAACTGACCATACAGTCACTCCTCTGAACCTGACTCTTGAAGAAGCATTCTGTCAGCAAGCTTAGCATGGAAAGAGAGAGACTAGGGCCCCAGGTTTGTTTGTGGTAGCTGGTCCCCTCGCTTCCATGTTCAGGCACAAAGTGGGTACAAGAACTGGCCTTCCCAAATGGTGGTGTTTAAAAACACTCGTGCTAAGCCGGGCAGCAGTGGCGCACACCTTTAATCCCAGCACTCAGGAGGCAGAGGCAGCAGATCTTGAATCCAGGCCCACCAGGCCTAGATATTGAAACCCTGACTTTAAAAAAAAAAAAGCACAGGCTCGTTATGGAAATCTTTAAAAAAAAAAAAAAAGAAGCAAAGACTCAAAATAAGAAGTCTTTTTTCTTACTTTTTTTAATGTAGCCTTGGCTGGCCTGGAATTCACTATGTAGACCAGGTTGACCTCAAACCAGACAGATCTGCCTACCTCCGCCTTCCAAGGGCTTGTATTAAAGGTGTGTACCACCATGCCTGGCTAAAATGGAAGTTCTTACCTTATTCCAAATACCTATTAAGGGGTCAGTGAAATGGTTCAGTGGGTAAAGGCACTTGCCACCATGCCTGATGACCTGAGCCAATCACCAGAACACACAAGGTAGAAGGAGAGAATCAATTCTTGCAAGTTTTCCTCTGACCTCCACACTCATGCCATGGCACATGCGTGCCCCTATAAAAACATGCATGTGCACGTGTGTGCACCCACACCCACACACAAAATAAATCTCAATCTACATAAAAACCAAACAAACATCTGTGAGGGATAAGGCACCTCAGTGACGGTGAATGTCTGGCGCATGGATGACTGGCTGAGGTGGAGACTGGGAAGGGAAGGGAATGTACTCAGCAGCTGTGGGGGAATCAGGAAAAAGAAGAGATGATTTCTAGAGTGCGGGGTGTAGTTTGGGGGTAACCCGGGCATGGTTTTGTGCTAGAAGGAGGCAGACAGTGTATAGTTTTCACCCCACCAAGCCTACTCACCGAAACACTGAGAGTAGAGTTCCCTGCGCACAGGGCAGATGCCTGTCTCCCTGGCCTGTCTCTGCTGAAGCTTCAGGTCCAGCTGCTCCTGCAAATGCACCACATCCATTCTGGTGCTGGGTGTGCTGGACACCTGCTGGATCCATAGCTGTGTGTCTTCCACCCATTCCCTATGACACAGACACAAGCCACCCAATGTGAGCAAATGGCCCTCGGCCCTCGGCACTCTCTGCCTGAGCAGGAGCAAGAGGCAGCATAACCATCATGCCACCAGAATCCACTTCCCTCTCTTTCCCAAGCCACACCCGCTGCTATGCAGCCCCTACAGGACACCTACCTCGGGGTTGGTTAGATGGGCAATCTGCACTGTCCATGAGACCACAACCCTCTGCTCCAGGTCATACCTGCCTAGCACGTTGAGGACAGATGCATGGTCCTGCTGCTTGATTTGAACAGAAGATGCAGTGGGGATTCCCCCACACTGGCTTACGGTGGAGACACGGAACATCATAAACCTCACGCAAGCCACTAGGAAGCATTGGTGTGTGTTGGGAGTGTAGAGGTTCTTGAAGGGCTGTGTTTGCGATGGCTGCCCATAATGAATTCGGTGCTGGAGGCACAGCCAGTTCCTGCAGTGGTGAACTTGCAGGCAGGATAGCAAGGGAGGGAGGGAGGATGTCTATGTTGGTGGGAGAGAATCCACTGAAAAATGACACCTCTCTCTTATCTCCATCTCTGGAGACGATCACAGGTTCTCCGTGTTTCCTTTATTCTGAGAGAAAGCTTTATTGCCTTGGGTAGAAAAATGTCCATTAGGTGGAGGGTTTTTGAGAATTCTAGCTGGGCTATGTAGCCCAGGGTGGCCTTAAATGTTTATCCTCCTGCCTCTGCCTCCTGAGTTCTGGGATTAAAGGTGAGATTCACTGGGCCTTGCTTTATTTGTGGGTTTTTTTTTTTTTAAACATAGACCTTTTTTTTTTTTTTTTCCTGAGACAGGGTTTCTCTGTGTAGCTTTGCGCCTTTCCTGGAACTCACCTTTGTAGCCCAGGCTGGCCTCGAACTCATAGAGATCCGCCTGCCTCTGCCTCCCAAGTGCTGGGATTAAAGGCATGCACCACCACCGCCCTGCTACATTTTTTTTTAAAGATTTATTTATTTATTATGTATATAGAAGAGGGAGCCAGATCTCATTACAGATGGTTGTGAGCCACCATGTGAGTGCTGGGAATTGAACTCAGGACCTCCATTAGAGCAGTCAGTGCTCTTAACCTCTGAGCCATCTGTCCAGCCCTATTTGGAGTTTTTTGAGACACAGCCTTGCTATGTAGCACTAGCTGGTCTGGCATTCCCTTTGTGGTCCAGGCTGGCCTTGACTTTGAGGCAACCTTCCTGTGTCCAGCAGAGTGCTGGGATTAAGCACATGCCACCACACCAGGCTCTCTATGGGGGAATCTTGATGGATGTACCAAGGGAGCAGAATACTGGGAATGGAGTTTAGGAGGAACAGGGCTGGACTAGAGACCCATATTTGAAAGCTGACTGCATAGCTGCCATCTAAAGTCACGAGACTGCTCAGAACATGGAGCGTATGAGGATGGATTTAGAGGTTTCCTTCCTGGCTGTGAGCATCCAGCCATACTTAGACTCCATGAAATCAAGAAAGCTGAGCAAAAACCCAAGGCAGAAAACAGGTAAACTTCCTGGCCCCACATAGGTAAATTTCCTGGCCCCACACACCCAAGTTCTGGAGACAAGAGCTTGGACCTTTTCCCAGCTACTGCTTCTCCCACCCCACCCCGTTTTTTATTTTTATTATTTTTATTTTTTACCTTGGAGGCAAGATGGCATTCAAGATTTCTTCTGCCTGTTTTGCAGGATCTGGGACACAGGAAGTCGAGGGTAGCTTGGCCTTGGGTGGCTGTGGGACTGGACCCGAGGGTCCAGGCTGCTGGAGGCTGACTTTCAGGGGCCGAGCCTAAGAGACAGGTGAGACAGGACCTCCAGATTGTTCCAGCTCTTGTACAGCCTTCCCCATTTCCAGCCGGCTTCCCTCATCTGTGGTCTCAACAGAGTATGAGCTGAAGAGACCAAGAGGGATATCTGGCTCTGGCCCTGTGTTTGAACTGGTGTCCCCCCCCCCCCCCGCCCCACTGGTGTTTCTAGAGCGAGTGGTCAGGCCTCTGCTCTGACTCTCTAGAGATGGGGAAGTCACTACCTGGCCTATACTTGGACCTGACTACCACAAGCCCACAAGTCCATTTCCCTGTGACTTCTCATCTTAAATCTGTCCTTTAGGGTCACAGCTAGGCTTGTCTGATTCCTCTCCCCACCTCCGTCGTCCTTGTCCCAATCCCCTTGGCTGTCAGTCCCAGCAATGCCTGTCTCCTGAAATTCCAGAGGTTCTCAAAGCTAGGATGTCTTTCCCCATGGGAATTTGTAGGATCTCGCATCCCCTGAGACCTGTTCATACCTTGGGGCTCCGTTTTTCGGTGTTCCGGCTCACCAATACCGGGGTGTCATATTTGAGCAGAGAGTCTGCGGGGGGTATCATGGTGGCAGCAGGGGTGCCAACTCTGTAGCGGCCCCTCCAGGTGGGGTCTTGTTTGCGGTCACCATGGAAACCCCTCCTCGCCTTGCCCCATGGATGGGGCGGGGCTTCATAGGGAGGTGGAGCTGGCCGCGTGCAAGTTTTGTTCTACTGAGCCGGCTCCGCACACTCTAGGCTTCTTGGTAAACAAGACTGGAGCCCTACCGCTAGGTCTGATAAGGGATGTGATGACATGGGCAAACCATCTTCCTGAGCCTTAAAATGGAAGTTATCTCCTGACTCCTTAGATTGTTTGGCAACGATTGGCACTGGGAAGGCGAGGCTGGTGGCTCTCTGTGAGTTCCAGGACAGCCAAGGCTACATAAAGACACAGTCTCAAGAAACAAAAAATTTCCTATTATCGAGTACTTGTCTGTGTATTGTTAACCATCAACAATCCGCCACGAACAGCGTTGGATTAGCTTTCCCACATAAGACTTTTCTTTTTTTAAAAGCCGGGCAGTGGTGGCGCACGCCTTTAATCCCAGCGCTCGGGAGGTAGAGGCAGGCAGATCTTCGAGTTTGAGATCAGCCTGGTCTGAGTGAGTGAGTTCTAGGACAGCCAGGGCTGCATATAAAAATCCTGTTTAGAAAAACAAAACAAAACAAATTTTTGGTCATTTTTTGAGGCCTTGGGGATTGCCCTCGGGGCTTTGCACAAGCGAGGCAAAAGCTCACTTTACAACTAAGCTACATCCCCAGGCTTTCCGCCACTTTTAATTTCTATTTGGCCGTGCCGCGGATGGAATCCAGGGCTTCGGGCTCGGCTAGGCAATCGCTCTACCCGAGAGACAACTTTTTCAAAATTTGAGACAGAGTCTAAATTGCCCAGGCTGGCCTCGAATTTACAGCGATCCTCCTGCCTCAGCCTTCCGAGGTCTGGCCCTGACTTTTCAGTCCTCCAGTCTCACTTCCCCAGCAGCCGGGATGCCCGGGACCATCAGCAGGTGTCCCCAGCGTGTGAACCCAATCGCCTGCGGCCCCGCCCACCGGGGGGGGTGGGGGAACCTCGCCGTGAGGGCTTCTGGGATAGCAGGCTGCCCGGAAGCAGAAGTGCAAAGGTCGGCCCGTCACTTCCTTCGGCTCGAGTGGCTCAACGGACCGTGCAAGTGGCTCTCGGCCGGGCCGCAGGATGAAGGCGGGCAAGAGCGAGCGGGAGCGAAGCGGCCGGCGGCGACACCGGGCTGACGACGCGCTGGCGACCGTGGTGGTGAAGCAGGAGCGTCTGAGCCCCGAACCTGTCGCGCACCGCCGGCCCGATGCCCCAGCCGCTAGCTCGTCCCCGCCCGCCACTGAGCCGGGCCGCACCGGCCACCGCGGGAGTCGAGCCCGGGGAGCGAGCCGGTGAGAGGGACGCGGCCGGGATGGCGCGGGGCCCGGGCGGTGCGAGCGACTCAGGGTGCAGAGCACCTGTTGAGTTGAAACGAGGTTCCCCCGCCTGCCCATGGTGGACGGTAGGAATGTCTTTCCACTTGCCTGCCGCCAAAGAGTGCCTCACGTTGGGTCTTGGCGACTTCTTCGCAGCACTCATTCTCGGATGCCTCCGTACGGCATCGATTTACTGAGTGCATAGTGTGGGCTAGAGATCAGTTGAGGTATTGGGCCGTATGTGAAGAAGAGAGATGGTTTGACCCTGGCGAAATTGGGCAAGCCCTAACCCTAAGAAGGAAAATAAGTAGATAGATTCAATTAGTGTTAAGGATCAATTAAAACAGTAATGTGGTAGTGAGACGTTGAGTGAAAAGAGGAGAGGGCTCGTACAGAGGTGCCATTGAAGCTGAGACCTGACCTATAAGATCGACCCATCCTCTTGAGTCAAGAATCTTAACAATCCAGGGACAACCCAATGTCGTCCGTCGGGCATGCTTGTAATCCAGTAGTGGGGATGCTGAGGCGGGAGGATCTTGAGTCCCAGGCTGAGTTATGTACACACACGCACACGCACACGCACGAGATCATGACAGAGAAAAGTATATGCAAAGACTGGAGTGGAATTGTGTTTGTTTTAAAAGTTGAACCAAAACAGCCAGTGTATCTGGAATTGAGCGATGAAGGAGGAGCATTGTAGGCTGGTAGGAATGACGTGGGGTGGAAGACAGGGTGGGACCCTAGGACCTGCCCAGGGATTGGATGTGTTTGTTGGAGAAGGGAGTGTGTTAGTGAGAAAAAAAAAACCCAGGCAAGATTGACTTCCTAGATAGTGGTGCCAATTAGTAGGATGACAGACTGGGAGAAGAAAGGTTTTTAAGGCTTTGGGGTTCAAGAATTAGGTTATCTAAGTGAGAAAGCTTAAGCAGGCAGTGAGTGTGTGTGTGTGTGTGTGTGTGTGTGTGTGTTCGGGAGAAGTGACTAGGAAAGTGAAAGCCTGACCCCCCTAGTGATCTCACAAATGTGTTGTGTTTAGTAGGCGAGCCTGATCCTTGAAGCTAATTTATTTGGGGGAAGGGACATTGAGGTAAAATCCTGTGTACCATGCTCTGAAAAAGGTCCCCAGCCAAAAAGAAAAACAAGTCCTCAGGGAGAAGAAGCAAGTCTCCACGGACTAAGAGAAGCCGGAGTCCCCACTACTCCACGGTCAAAGTGAAGCAGGTGAGTGAGTGGGCAGGAGCCTCTGATAGGAAGTTCAAATCTAGAGCTGTTGCTGGACCCAAAGAGGGTCTGCACCTATGTGTGTACATGTTTCCTTGTCCTGGCAGTGGGTTTTCCTAAAAACTGGATATGTGTGTGCGGTTGTTCTACATGAAAATTTAAACATGGAGGAAATTACTGATTTGATTCTGATAACTCTTTGTCAGGAATAATACAGAGATGTACATTTCCTTGTTTCTCCCAGTGGTAACTTCTCACCCAACTGTGGGCAGTATCGTAGTCAGGATATAGACATTTCACGGCTGTTGAGATGCCATTCCCTTCTGTCTTTATCCTTCCTTACCTCCGGGCCTCTTCTCTGTTTCTCATGTCTTGGATGCACATCGTTTATGGTACTCTCTAAAGCAGCACGGATGGCACAGCTTTGACCTGTGAGTGCCCACCTACTCCAGGACCCTTTTTTCAAAGGACATTGTTATTTTATTCCACATTGAAAATCAGTCAGCATATGCCTGTCATTCTGCCAATACCATGCTGTCTCAATTACCACATTTAAATAATCTTGAAACTGAGTGTCCTGATTCCTTTTACTTTAGTCTTTCAAAAATGATCTTAGCTGCTCTAGTTCCTTTGTCTGCATCTCTGTAAATGTTACAACAGTCTTAAATGTGTGTGTGTGTGATAAATATATATATTCTTTTGCATCTGTATGAGTGTTTTGCCTGCCTGCATGTATGTATGTATGTGTACTGTGTGTATGTCTGGTGCCCACAGAGTCCAGAAGAGGGTACCAGATTCCCTAGAACTTGAGTTAAGGATGGTTGTAAGATACCATGTGGGTATTGGGACCTGACCCAGGTCCTCTGGAGAACAAAAAGTGCTTTTAGCTGCTGAGTTATCTTCCAGGTTTTCTAGCAGTGTCTTGCTCGGGGCAGGTGTGGTGGTGTATGCATGTAATCCTACACTGAGTCAGGAGGATCACAAGTTCAGGACTGTTTTAAAAGCTTGGTGAGCTTTTCAAAAAGTGACACTGTCTCAGAAGTGAAGAGGGCTGGGGCTAAAGTTTAGAAGTAGAGTGCTTACCTGGCCTGAATTCCAGTCCCATTACCATTACGAATGTATTTATATTAATGGAATATTACTCAGCCATAAAAGGAAGAAAATTCTAACACGTTACAAGATGACTGAACCCTGATGACTTGCTTAATAAACCAGGTAGAAAAAGACAAAAATTGTATGATTCCACATCTTTGTAGTTGAGACAGTTGGTCTGCTAATTAGGGCCAGACTGGCCTGAAACTTGCTTGGTAGTTAGCCTAGGCAGGCCTAGAACTCTGGTTTTTTGTTTTTGTTTTTGTTTTTTTTTGGGGGGGCGCGTACGAGACAGGGTTTCTCTGTGTAGCTTTGTGCCTTTCCTGGAACTTATAGAGTTCTGCCTGGCTCTGCCTCCCGATGTGCTGGGATTAAAGGGGTGCGCCCTCACCGCCCAGCAAGGTTTATTTATTTATTATGTATTCAGTGTCCTGCCTGCATGTATCTCTGCAGGCCAGAAGAGGGCACCAGATCTCTTACAGATGGTTGTGAGCCACCATGTGGTTGCTGGAAATTGAACTCAGGACCTCTGGAAGAATAGCCAGTGCTCTTAACCCCTGAGCCATCTCTCTAGTCCTAGAACTCTGGTTTTTTGAGACAGGGTTTCTCTGTGCAGTCCTGGCTATCCCAGAACTCACTCTGTAGACCAGGCTGGCCTCAAACTCACTGGCCTCTGCCTCCTAAGTGCTGGGATTAAAGCCGAAAGCCACCACCACCTGGCTAGGCCTAGAACACTTGATTCTCCTGCCTCGGCCTCCTGAGTGCTGATATTATGGGTGTACCATCAATCAGACTCCACCAGTGGTCTGTCCCCTCCCCTGTGCAGATAGTTTCTCTTCCTCGCTAGATCACTTGGTTGGCATGGAACCCTGCCTCTGCTTCCCGAGTGCTGGCATTAAAGGTGTGCAGCCTAGGCCCTTCTCTTTTGATAGTAGCTATTCCTGACCTTTTTAGTTTTGCTAATCTGAGAAAATGTCTATTCTTTTAGCATTGATGCTCTGGTTCCTAGTGAGATGGGGGTTACTAAGTGTTAGCTTCTTCTGGAGACTGCTGTTGATAGGCTTTGCCTGCGACTGCCTGCCTTACTGATTGATTTCTCATTGGTCTATTTTTGTTGTTGTTTTTTCCAGGCAGGGTTTCTTTGTGTGATAGTCTTGCTGTGTAATAACCTGCTGGAACTCTGCAGACCAGGCTGGCCTCAAACTCACCAAGACCCACCTGCCTCTGCCTCCTGAGTGCTGGGTTCAAAAGCATGTGCCTCTACTGGCCGGCTCTCATTGATCTACTGCTGTGTGATGTGTATTGTAGTTTTTGCCAGGGCTGATTTTCAATATGTGTCTCCATTTTGTCAGAAGTTTGGAAACTGCCGAGTACCTTCTTGTAGGTTTCTTAAGGCTTTCATGTTTCTGAAGTTTATTCCTAGATGTTTGAATAATCTTTCTAATTGTTGAAATTGGAGCTTTTGAAATTATTTCAGTTTCCTTTTTGACTTATGAGGAAGTTAACTTTTTCCTTTATGTATCTTAAATGTGACTGTTCTGAAGTTTTCTTTTCTTTCTTTCTTTTTTTTTTTTTTAATTCCTTTTTTTTGGGGGGGGGTGGGTTTCAGGTAGCCCAAGCTGTCCTGGAACTCACTCTGTAGACCAGGCTGGCTTCAAACTCAGTGATCTGCCTGCCCGGCTACTCTGTGCTATTTTCTACACATTGCTGCCTTTTGAGTTTGCCTGAAGATGACTGAAGGGAATATTATTTCTCCCTTTCAGCCTCTTATTTTGAGGGCTCTGGATGTGGGCTTGGGCTATCAGGCCTTTATTTGAGGAACAGCATGGAATATATAGTCTTAATGGCCCTCCAGGGGAACAGAACTACCACAGATAGTCTTGTGTGGATAGGAATTTGTTCTGAATACCAGCATCCAGGTCACAGATGTAGTGGTGTTTTTTTGATGTTTAATTATTTTATGTGTGGGTGTTTTGTCTGCATGGATGTTTGTGCACTATATAGATGCAGTGTCCACATACGCCACAAGAGGGCATTGGATCCCTTTGAAACTGTAGTTACAGATGGTTGTGAACAGCTATGTGGATGTTGGGAACTGAACCTGGGTCCTCTGGAACAGAAGTCAGTGCTCTTAACGGCCAAGCCATCTCCCCAGCCCTGGCAGCTTATTCACAGAGTAGAAGCTATCTTTCCTTTACTGAATACATCTTAATTTCAGGAACGTGAGGACCATCCAAGGAGAGGACGAGAGGATCGGCAGCATCGGGAGCCATTAGAACAGGAGCAAAGGAGAGCTCGTAACAGTGAGCGTGAGCGAGACCGGCACCGGGGCCATTCCCGCCAAAAGAGGAGCTCTGATGAGAGGCCTATCAGTGGGCAGGGTCGGGATCGAGACAGCCAGAATCTCCAGGCCCAGGAAGAAGAGAGGGACTTTCATAATGCCAGGCGCCGGGAGCATCGCCAGCAGAATGAGGGTGCTGGCGGTGAGGCTGAGGAGGTGATCCCTCGCCCTGCTGGTAACAGAGGCAAAGAGGTGCCTGTTAAAGAAAAACCAAGCTTTGAACTCTCTGGAGCACTTCTTGAGGACACCAATACCTTCCGGGGTGTGGTTATTAAATACAGTGAGCCCCCAGAAGCCCGGATCCCCAAAAAACGGTGGCGTCTCTACCCCTTTAAAAATGATGAGGTACTTCCAGTCATGTACATCCATCGGCAGAGTGCTTACCTTCTGGGTCGACACCGCCGCATCGCCGACATTCCCATCGACCATCCCTCTTGCTCAAAGCAGCATGCAGTCTTCCAGTACCGGTAGGTAGACCAGAGGGAGAGCTAGAAAGGGGGCTGGAGTGAGTGTCTCACTGAGGATTCTACAGCTGTGCGTGTAGAAATGCAGAAGAGCCCATTACCATTGTAGCTAATGAGCTGGGCTGAAAGAGTCTGACAGTCCTTGAGTAATCTCTCTCTTTTTTTTTTTTTTTTTTTTTTTTTTTTAAGATTTATTTATTTATTATGTATACAGTGTTCTGTCTGCACATATCCCTGCAGGCCAGAAGAGGGCACCAGATCTCATTACAGATGGTTGTGAGCCACCATGTGGTTGCTGGGAATTGAACTCAGGACCTCTGGAAGAACAGCCAGTGCTCTTAACCGCTGAGCCATCTCTCCAGCCCCCTTGAGTAATCTCTTAACGTTTGTATGAGAGTCTTGAACTTGATATCAGAAACCCAGATATTAGCCCCTACCATTGCGGTGGTGCGGGCCTGTAATCCAAGTCTTAGGAGGCCAAGCAGGAAGATTGGCATACCCTCTAGGCATGGGCTATGTACCAAGACCCCATCTCAAAAAGAAAGGAAGGAAGGAAGGAAAGAAAGAAAGTCATGCCCCACTCTGGACCTGTGTCCACCTGCCCCCGGGGCTGTAATGAGGACCAAGTAGAAGTAGAAGCCGGAGTCAGAATGCCAGGTATACCTTGGCTGAATCTGCTGCTTGGACCTGACACCTTTACCAACTGATCCTAAACACTTCCCTGAGGAAAACAGGACCAGTGTTAACATCCTCATTTGACAGCCGAGACTGTCAGCTAATGTCAGTAAATGATCTTCAGAGCAGAACTCTGTCTCATATCTAGCCCTTGACTCTCAAGTCCTAATTCTGATGTTTTTCCCCATTTGGACTGGTGCTAAAGTAGGTGTACAGCACTGGGGAAGTATGTTAGTAGCCCTAACAAGAGGCCCTGAGTTCTACACTGGGATCTTTCATGGCCGCCCATCCCCGCCCACCACTCCCAGCCAGCTCTGCCTTTCTCCTAGGTGTATTTAAACTGCTTCCGGTTTCCCCATCCCAGGCAGTTCTTCCCTGTGACCTTCCAGTTTTCATTTGAACCGTGGTCAAGCCAGGTCGGTGGCATCTAGATCTGTAGCAGAGAGCTTCAGAGGAGATGGTCTCTGCTAGGACTTGGCTCACGGGCTTCTCTCCCCGGTCTCTTCTAGGCTTGTGGAGCACACGCGTGCTGACGGCACGGTTGGTCGGAGGGTCAAGCCCTACATCATTGACCTCGGCTCAGGCAACGGAACCTTCTTGAACAACAAGCGTATTGAGCCACAGAGATACTATGAACTGAAGGAAAAAGATGTTCTTAAATTTGGGTTCAGCAGCAGAGAATATGTCTTGCTCCACGAGTCTTCAGACACCTCTGAAGTAGACAGGAAGGAAGACGAAGATGAGGAGGAGGAGGAGATGGTGTCTGACAGCTAGCAACTGAGAAGCACCCCACTTTTAGAAACCGTTCCTAATGGAGGCCGTGGGGTTGACTCTCCAGCGCCTCTTCTTGCCTTAAGTCTTTCCTCTGTTGCTGCCCAACTGTCTTGCAGTATGAGAACTCTGACCTCGTGTTGTTGAACTTGGCACAGCAGCCGCCTGCCTGTGGGCGCTTGTCTTCAGAACAGTCTCACCAATTACAGCAGGTTGAGTTTCGGTCAGAATGTGTGGCTGTGGTGGGCGCCTTCAGAACTGCTGCACAGGAACATTAAGCCCTTGGAAAGGGGATTGTGGCTTGTTCTCTCTGTACAGTTTCTTATTTATATAGTCGTTGAGCTTTGTGGACCAGGAGTTTTGTTTTGGGGACAAACCCTGGAGCAGAGAATCTCAGTAAGCTTTGGGTGTCACCAGAACAACCTCCAGCATATACCAAAGCTTTGACCCGGGTCAGCTCTTGAGTCATAGAAGCTGATTTTGCACTTCTTTTTGGGGGGTGACCATTTACCACATGACCTCATTATTGACTGTCGAAGCTAAACAGACACTCTACAACGCCTGTGTAGACATGACTGTGTAGGGAGGTCATGGCTTCTACCAACGGGTGCTGGTGTCCTATCATGCACTGGGTTGTGGAGCTGCGTCCTGTGAGGATTCCTGATTCCCCATGAAACACGGACATGACAGTTTTGATCATCTGGTCTTTCTTCAGCTTTGCATTTTTATTCAGATGTTACCTCTCTTTTCTCCCTTTGAGAAACACACTGACGTTGACTTTGTAGCAGGGGCCTTGCTGTGGCCTAAGGTCGTGTGTATGTGTCTAAAGGAGGTTTGTAGCTTCTGCGTTTCTGTTTCATCTTTGACCATGTGTTTGTATTTACTTCCCAAGGGTGGAAAGCTAGGGGAAGCCCAGCTTCTGAACTTCCCACCTGGGCTCTGTCTGTGTAAGTAGAAAGAAAGTCATTACTTACAGTATGTGTGCTTGTAAATGGTGTGTTTCAGAGCTATGTGCTGATCTTCATATGACACTGTTTTGTGATAGAAATAATACCACATGATAGGCAAAGGCCTGTCTGCATTTGGAGAGCAGGTTTTCATTTATATGTATTTTTGAGATGTAAAAAAAAAATAAAATTTGTAAATATAGCCCCATTTTAGAGGGTAATACTTTCCTAGCATAAAGGACTTTTGTTCATAGGTGTGTTTGCTCCTAAAGGGAGCTATCGGTGTTTGAGGTTAAAGGTGTGTGAGTGTATAGGGGATTGGGGAGAGAGACCCAGAAGTACTGAGGACAGGAGCCTCATATCAGCAAGGAGGGCATGGGTCAGTGGAATCACCAGTGCTTTTTTGAACTGTCGGGGAAGGTTTGTGTAGATGGCCCTTCATGTGGTGAAAAACATCATCAGGACCACTTCATCAGGTCACGGTGATGAGGGCGGGGACACAAAGGGAGGTGATACTACTCAGACTGTTGATGCTCTTAACTTCCTCCTGGGGTTAGACTTTAGGATGCTGATAAATAGACGTCTTTGCTTTCTGTCGTCACTGTCTCACTTGTACTAAGGGCTAGAGGCTGGCTAGTGCAGCAGGCGCGGCTCAGGAATGTGCATTCAGAAGAGAGCAACACAGTCCCTACTGTGTCCAGAAAGCAGATTGTACTTGGATGGACTTTTTTCAATCCAGACAAGGTTTTCTGTCCGGGATTCCACAAGAATATGCCATCCTACTCCAGGGCCTCCTTGTCCAGTGATAGTTTGGGGATTTGCTTTCTTGACAAACACTGGCAGATGACCACTTTGCCTACACCTTTTAGTAAAGAGGTCCCAGTAACCAGAAGTGGTGACTCATGCCTGTAATTATGGCCCTGGAGAGGCTGATTGAAGAGGATTGCTGCAAATGTTAGGAGACATGGACTGTGAGGCAGCCTGGTCTACATAGTGAGACTTTCATCTCAACAACAAAAATGCCCCAATTCTATTGATTGTGAACGTTTGCTTTAGTGGAGCAATGGCGTCCTAGGTTAATTTCATGTCAGACATCTGCGAAGATGTCCTTGTTCATCTGTCTTCCCTTGCCCTGTTGAAGTACAGCTGTGTGCGAAACAGCTCTTTGCTGTTGAGCTCCTACACCAAGTTCTCCTTGGTGGTCCCCAGATTTGCAGAGGTGGGAAAAAGACTTTAGATGTGGGCTACTGGGAGGGCTCAGCTAATAAAGGCGCTTGCCACCAGGCCTGAAATTGATCCCCAGAACCCACATGATGGAAGGACAAGCAGTTCTCACAAGCTGTCCTCAGACCTCCACGTCTGTGTATGTACACAAGATAAATACTATAAAAGTCCTCACCGATGCGCTCAGCTACAGTTGTTTGTCTTGTTCTGACAATATCAAAGATAGCTCATGAAGTGCAAATGCTCATGGCTCTTTCAGATACTTGTACTGTGTGTCTCAGTGGTATGTGGACAATAGGAGTAATCAGTTGAGATTGTGGTATTTGAAACAGGATACTATAGCTCAAGCTGGTCTGGAATTCACCTTGTAGTCCAGTCCATCCTTAAACTATTGGCAGTCCTGTCTCAGCAAGTGTCTCCCCGTCTGGTAACACTTCCAGGTCTTCACTATGGTCTTCCAGCATCAATCTGTGCACCCAAAGGAACTGGCCCTAGAAACAAACCATCAACATCAACAAGGTCCTGTAGTTCATGCACAAACCCCTGGCATCCTTTGAATGCAAGCTCTGCTTGATGCTGCATAATGAGGACAGCTACCGGGCTCACACCCAAGGAAAGAAACAGCAGACCAACTTGGCCCTGCAAGTTGCCAAGGAGGCTTGTACCCTAGGCCAGGGTGGAGGCGAAGTTTATAAAAGTTGACCAGCAGGGCTACCAAGTGACCAAGCAAAGGGACATGGAAATGGATCAGCAGAGCTTGCTATTTCAGATCAGCTACCCTGAGCCCATGGAAAACATGTCACACAGCTGCTTCACATTCACCTAGGAGCAGAGGATCGAGGCCCATGAAGCCAAGCCCTATGAGACCACAGCTTGGCTGGGGGATTGACAAGGCCGAGCATGAGTCCTAAACCCACTGCAGCCTTTAAGACTAAGCAGTTCTACCTCCAGTTTCACATTAAGGTGGAGATGACCCTGCCTCAACCACGTCAAGCGGTTCCCACTGCTGTTCATGAACTGCTGGTTACCTTGCCTCGAAGCCCTCATCCCCACCCTGTCTGGTGGCCTTTTCCTGCCCCTTCCACATCTTCCTTTGCCCCCCTGTGCCTCTCCAAATGCTGCAACTGGTTCTGGGTCCACCGTCCAGGAACCGAGTTCCACCCATCAGATCCAGGAGTCGCCCCACTAGCCCCAGGTGTTCACCCTCATCAGCTGGGATTCACTCCCAGGCTCCAGGAGTACACCTGCTGGCTGTGCAGTCCCCTCTCCTGCCCCAGGAGTATACCCTCCAGCCCTGGACCATCTACAGCTGCGAGGGATACAGTCCCAGTCTGCTAGGGTTCACCCCTTGAATCCCAGGGTATATCCAACTCTATGTTTCTCAGGCTAAGTGCCCCCCACCTCCCAGCTACACGCCACCTTCTCTTATGGCCAGTCCTGAGAAAGTTTTTTATTTTGACCTGAGCCCATTAAACAGCCTCCCCTGTGTGTGAGGGTGATTTTAAATGGCTGGGGATTAGTTTAATAGAGTGCCTGCCTGGCATGAGTTCAGTTTCCAGCACTGAAGACTTTAAAAAAAAAAAAAGGATGAGACATCGGGGTGTGGTGGTCACACCTTTACTATTAGTACTTGCGATGCAGAAGCAGGCAGATGTGTTAGAAATCAGTCTGGTCTACATAAGGAGTTTGAAGCCAGCCAGGGCTACAGAGTAAGACCCTGTCTCAAGTAACAATTTCAAAAATGTAGTGTAGGCAGAGTTTTCTGTCTAGACCACCGACCACTGTCCCGCCAGCCACTCCCCAAATAACCAGAGTCTTATTAATTATAAATGCTCGCTGATAGCTTAGGCTTGTTTTTAGCTAGGTCTTATAACTTAAATTAACCAATTTCTATTATTCTATGTGCTGCCCCGAGGCTCATTTACCTCATGTACATGCTTTCCATCCTGCCCGCTCTGCGTCTCATGGTGTCTCCTCCGACTCCAAGGTTCTCCCCAGCATCCTGTCTGCCCCAAAAATCCTGCCTACCCATTGACCAATCAGCTTTTTTATTAACAATGAGAGCAACACGTCTTCACAGTGCACAGAACGATTATTCCACAGCAATATAGTTTACAAAGTGACACCAGTTGAGTTCACTTACTGAAAAGCTGGAGTGGCTCAGCTGTATGAGCACAGCATGCTAGTAGTTGGCTTGCAAGTGTGAGTTAGACACAGCAACACCGAAGCAGGATGCTCCTGGAAGGGGTGATGAGTGACAATTGTCTGAAAGCAAAGAGGGACTTTGAACAGGCAGGAGAGGGACCGAGGTACCAGCTGGTACTGTCGGGGAAGCAGTGGGACTACAGAGGTGCATGGGAAGAGTGTAAAGGTCATGCTCTGAACTTCGTAGTGGCGAGTGGCACCGAGGTCACAGAGCCACCTGCAGAGCATGATAGACAGAGTGGGGGAGGCATAAGAACTGAGTCAGCTGCTCACATCATGGGAGTCATGGAAATCACACTGGGTGGGACAGAGTTAGGCCCGGGCGAATCCTTGTCTCAATAATAATAATAATGGTACAGTGCTTGCTTTGCAATCATGGAAACCTGAGTTTGCTTCCCCACCACTCATGGAAAAACCAAGCACAGAAGTATTTGTTTGTAATCCCAGGGTTGGGAATGTGGAGACAGCTGGGTCCTTGGAGTTCACTGGCCAGTCAAATGAGCTTCAGGTTCTGTGAGACTCTGTATCAAAAAAAAAAAAAAAAGGTGAGGAGTGATAAAGGAAGACACCTGGCATTGACCTCTGGCCTCCACATGCACACACATGTGCATGCCCCTGTTATGTGACAAAACTACCCAAGGAGATGCATCACACCAAAGTGTGGATACCACCAAAGTCCAACTTGGTGAACCAAGTTTTTTTTTTTTTTTTTTTTTTCAGAGAAGAAAGCCAAGAGGTCAGAGCTAAGAGCCTCAACCTTCCTGTTTCAGCGATCCTCTTCAGTCAAGAGAGCTCTCTGAAAAGGGGGCTACTTCCTGTGTGTATGTCTTTATATAACCAAGTTTTGTTTTGTTTGTTTTTGAGATGGTTTCTCTGTGTAGTTTTGGTGCCTGTCCTGGATCTTGCTCTGTAGACCAGGCCGGCCTCGAACTCACAGAGATCTGCCTGGCTCTGCCTCCCGAGTGCTGGGATTAAAGGCGTGTATCACCACCACCCAGCTTGTTTTTGTTTTTGAGACAGTTTCTCTGTGTAGCCCTGGCTGTCCTGGAACTCATTCTAGACCAGGCTGACCTTGAACTCCCTGAGATCTGCCTGCCTCTGTCTCCCAAGTGCTGGGATGGTAAACCAAGTTTTATTGAGATTACTTACAAGAATATGGGTGAGGTTATTTACAGGAACAGAAAAGGTGCAGACAACTGCATTTCCACAGCTCACCCCAGCATGGGGGACAGCTCACAAAAACTGGGAAGCTGGAGCACAGTGCGCAGCCTGCAGGCAGCTCAACAGGTTGGAGTGTGCTTTCCAGGGGCCTCAGTTGGTCTAAACCTCTTCCAGGCAGCTGGTCTGGTCTCAGAGTCTTTGCACCTCAGCTTTCCTTCCTTCCAGAGGGACTCTCAGCTTTTATGGTTTACTCGGGCAGGGAGGGGGTCAAATAAGTCTCGTCAGTTTCAGGGACTTCCTAAAGCTAGTTTGATTTGTTTACCTTTCTGTTTTGACTTCCCAGCAGGATGGAATGTTTGAATCTGTTTCAACTTCCTAAAAGTCCTACACAACAACCCTGCCAAATGATGGAATATAAGAGCACTTTCTAGGAAAATACAATTCTAAACACCTTAAACAAGTACTAGCTCGTACTAGAACTCTCCATCCTCAATTAAGCAGGATTTGACTTTTGCAAATGAGAGAGCTGAGGCACGGAAACAGTAAAAGTCCCAAATTTTGTGTGCCTGTATGTCTGTGTGTGCCTGGTCCCCGCGGAGGCCAGAATATGGAATCAGATACCCTGGAAATGAAGTTATAGACAGTTGTGAACCACCATATGGGTGCTGGGAACCTAACGCACGTCCTCGGTGAGAACCACAAACACTCTTACTGCTGAACCATCTCCAGCTCCATATACCACATTCTTTTTTTTTTTTTTTTTTTTTTTTTTCTGAGACAGGGTTTCTCTGTGTAACAGCTCTGGCTGTCCTGGAACTCTCTCTGTAGACCAGGCTGTCCCTGAACTCAGAGTCCGCCTGCCTCTAGCTCCCGAGTATACCACATTCTTAATTAAATTAATTTTGTGTGTATGGGTGTTTTGCCTGCATATGTGTCTGCACATCTCGTGTATCCCAGGAAGGAGTCAGGTCCCCTGGAACTGGAATTAAAGAAAATTGTGAGCCACCATGTGGGTACTGAGAATCAAACCAGGGTCCTCTGGAAGATCAGCCAGTGCTCTTTAATTTCTGAACCATCTTTCCAAGCCCCAATTTGTAGGTTTTTTTGGTTTTCTTCCCTAGTGCTGGGAATCAAACTTTGTGAAAAATCAAAAGCTCTGTTAATTCCAGTTTCTGAGGATTCAACGCCCTCTTCTGACCTACAAGGGTTCTGCAAGCATGTACCCAGACATAAAGGCAAACACTTACACACGTGAGAATTAACAAACCCTTAAAATGGCGACAACTCCACAAGGCAGCATCACTTAGGAACTAGATGCAGAAATCAACAAAATACTAGCAAAGTAGGACAGGGGAGACAGGTTAGTAGGTAAAGCACTTGATGGGAATTCAAATGATCCGAGTTCAGTCCCCAGAACCCAGCTGACAGGAGGAATGAACAGACTCCTGCAGATTATCCTCTGACCTCCACACCTGTGTCCTGGTGGCATACTCAGCACTCAGAGATAAGTGATAGAAAATACATTCAAGCAGTGCTGGCAAACACCTTTAATTCCAGCACTTGGGAGGCAGAGGCAGGCAGATCTCTGTGAGTTCGAGGCCAGCCTGGTCTACAGATCGAGTTCCAGGAGTTAGGACAGTTACACAGAGAAACCCTGTCTTGGAAAAAAAAGAAAAGAAAAGAAAAGAAAAAGAAAGAAAATACAGGGGGCTGGAGAGATGGCTCAGAGGTTAAGAACACTGCTTGTTCTTCCAAAGGTCCTGAGTTCAATTCCCAGCAACCACATGGTGGCTCACAACCATCTGTAATGAGATCTGGTGCCCTCTTCTGGCCTGCAGGGATTCGTGCAGACAGAACACTGTATATGTAATAAATAAATAAATCTTTAAAAAAAAAAAAAAAAAAAAAAAAAGAAAGAAAGAAAATACATTTAAAAATTGGCAAATTAAATCCAGTAAAAAAAAGGAAGAGAAAACATATAAAGAGGTATCCATTGAATTCAACAATATACAAAAATAATTAAGATGGCCAAGAAATTTCTTCCTGACATTTATGGCTGCTACATTTGAAAGTCAATCAGAGTAATCCACTACGTTAAGAAGTTAAAGAGGAGCTAGGTGTAGTAGCTGAAGCCTTTAATCCCAGCACTCAGGAAGTAGAGGCAGAGGCAGGTGGAGCTCTATGAATTTGAGGACAGTCTGGTCTACCAAGTGAGTTCCAGGACAACCAGGGCTGTTACACAGCAAAACCCTGTCTCAAAAAAACAGAAAAACAAAAACAAAAATCTGGAACCAGTGCCCTCTCTGGCTTCCACAGGTACCTGGTACATACATGGTATACAGATACACATGGAGGCAAAACAATCATAAAATAGTAACTCTGAAAAAGGTATATTTTTAAAAAAGATAAAGATGCTGAGCCACAAATTTTCGACATCTGTACCACCACCACCACCACCACTACCCAGAGGCTTAGGGACCATTTCAGGCTGGAAGAGCCAGAGGTCAGGGAGCGCTGACATGACTCTGGACATGAGAGGACTGCCCAGTATTTGTATTTGTAAGCCCAGCAGCTGTGGCTGCCTCCAGAAGACTGGCATAGGATCAGGCCAGTCAACATCCAGCCTGGAGGAGTGAGAGGCTCACAAGCCCCCGTCCCTAGCTTAAGGAGCTATTGACAGTGGATGACTTCCATGGGGGAGAATCAGTTTTATTGAAGGTGTGGCCCCTGGAAGGTTGAGCACATTCCATTGGATGACCCCATACCCAGAAGTATATGGGCACCTCGAACTGGGACTAAGTCAGTTATTAAGTGGGGGGCAGGGGTGCTGGGGAGATGATGACTCAGCACTGGTTGCTCTTCTAGGGGACCCTGATTCAATCCCCAGCACTGACATGGCAGCTCACAATCCTTACTCCAGAATCTGATGTCCTCTTCTGGCCTCTTTGGGAATTGCATGCTTGTGCAGACATACATACAGTCTAAACACCTACATATGTTAAAATAAGCTGGGTGGTGGTGGCACATGCCTTTATTCCCAGCACTCTGCAGGTGGAGGCTGGGAGTTCCAGGACAGCCAGAACTACATAGTGAGACCCTGTCTCTTAAAAAACCAAAAACCAAAAAACAAAACAAAAAAACCAAATAAATAAATTAATAAAAAAATTTTTTCAAGATAGGATCATTTGTTATTTTTTGAGCCCAGGCTAGCCTCAAATTAAATAGTTGAGGCTGGCCTTGAACTTTTTTTGAGACAGGCTTTCATTATGTAATCCTGACTGTTCTGGTACTCGATATGTAGACCAGGCTGGCTTTGAACTCACAGAGACCCACCTGCCTCTGTCTCTTGAGTGCTGGGATTAAAGGTATATGCCACATGCCTGGCCTGGTGAAGTTCTTATGTGCCCCAGCCTGGCAGGAAAAGAGATGGGGTGCTAGGCTCAAAATCAGGGATTCATGCATGCTTAGGCTTAGGAGATAGAACTGAGTTCTAGCTCGAGCCCTTGACTTGTTTTGAGACCCAGTCTTTTGTAGCACAGGCTGGCCCAAATACTATGCAGCATCGTCTTGACCTTCCTGCTTCTCAGGGGCTAAGAGTATAGTCATGTACCTTTAGAGGGGAACATGAGAGAAGCGAGGAGATTAATGTTTCAGTTCCAGGAGAGAAAATTAGGAAAGAGGGTTTGAAGAAAATTGAGAATTTCTCAGACCTGTTGAACAATATCCACCTAGAGCATAGCAACTCAAGGACATCCACACACGGGGAAAAGAATAATGCCACCTAGACTCACTGTGAAGTTGAGAGCACTGAGAAATGCAGAGCTGGCCTGGAGTGCAGGCCCCATTGGTAGAGTGCTTGCTTAGTCTGTCTTGGTTCCCATCCTCAGCACCAGTTAACAATGTGGTGGTGGCTCACCCTTGCCATTCCAGCATTGGGAAGGCAGAAACAGTACGTAAATTGAAGGTCTGTGTGTTCTGTTTAATACCAGCCTGGGATACAGTACTGGATCCGAAGATAAAAGCTAATTCTTTCCTAATCCTTCCCCTCTGGCAAACCACGTACAATAATAGGAGATCTGCCTGCTTCTGCCTCTAGAGTGCTGGGATTAAGGACAGATGCCACCATGTCCAATAAGCGATGCACTTACTGCAACTGTATTCAGTAGGTTCTCTTACAATGAGGTAACTGGGAAGTAAATTCAGTTATGTGCTGCTGGCATAGATACAAATATAGAGATAGATTTATTAATTGAATTTGTTATTTTCTGAGACAGGGTCTCATGTAGCTCTGGGTGGCCTGGAACTCGATATGTAGACCAGGCTGGCCTCGTCTGCCTCAGATTAAAGGCATGAGCCATTAAGCCTGACCTTAACTTATTTTTGAGACAGGGTCTCTGCTATGTAAAACATGTTGGCTGCAAACTCATGACCCCCTACCTTCACCTCCTGAGTTGCTGCGATTACAGGCCTGAGCCACTAGGCTCTGCTGATTCACATTTCTCACAAGAATTATCTTTTGAGACAGGGTCTCACAATGTATCTCTGGCTGGCCTGGAACTCTCTATGTAGACCAGACTGACCTCAAACTCAAGAGATCTGCCTGCCTCTGCCTCCGGAGTGCTGAGATTAAAGGCATGCGCCACCACCCAGGAAAGGGCTGGGTTTGGGATCTGCTTTCCATTCCGGATGGTGGGACCGGACCTGCTCAGGTTTCCCACCTGCAATTGGGTAGTGAGGCAAGGGCATTGTCTGAGGCAAGGCACATAGGATATTTAATAGGCTTATGTTGCAGCTGGTCTCTGGATGCAGTGAAAGTCCGTGGGTGTCTGCAAAGATCAGGGGTTCAAAGTGGGGCAAGGGCAGCAAGGGCGACCCTACCCGAACCAGCACCACTCTGTGCCAGCTTTCGCGCGCGGAGCCCGCCAGCGGCCCCGGAAGCCGCGCGCGCAGGCGCAGTGGCGGCGCGCCCCCTGGCGGCCGGCGGCGGTAGCGCGCAGGGTCCGCCTACCGGTCGCGCGCCGCCGCCTCCGCCGCCGCTTGAGCCCAACATGGCGATGCACAACAAGACGGCGCCGCCGCAGATCCCAGACACCCGGCGGGAGCTGGCCGAGCTGGTGAAGCGGAAGCAGGAGCTGGCGGTGAGTGGCCGGGGCCGGGGCGCCGTCCCCGCCTGGCCTCGCAGGCCGCTCCGGAGGCGAAGGCGGCGGGCGGCCGGGGTCCGGGCGCTCTGGGCGGCCGGGCGCGGCGCGGTTCCCTGCGGCGGCGCGGCTCCCGGCCTGCGCTCGGCGGGGCGGGGCGGGGCGGCGAGGGCGCGGGAAGGGCGAGAGGCAGGAGGCGGGGACGACGATCCGGTCCGGCTTGGCGGGTGGGAGGGAGGCTGCTAGACCCCGGCCTGGAGAGGATTCGGGAGCGTGTCGGGTGGGTATCCGCACGGCGGATTGCACGGGCGGCGCGTTTCAATGGCCGGAGAGCGTGGTGTATTTGAGGATGCCAGGAAGGGGCTGGCGGGAGACGCAGGACTCAGTCTAGGGAATTTGGAATGGTGACGCGCACCCGGAGCCGCCGGCACCCTGGTGGCTGAGCCCTCCAAGCTCCCGCCTTTTGCATGGAGCATCCGGGAGGCAAAGCTCACCTGAAGCTGCCCTTCCAGGTTTCCATAGCAACCGGCATCCGCTGCGGGCGGCCCTTCCAGAGCTAGCGGGGAGGGAGCAGTTGATGTAGAAAAGATGATTTTGAAAAGCTCTTCACTCCTCTCTCTGCTGGTAGGGACACATTTAGTGAGTGAGAGTAGAGAGAGCTCACATTCTGTCTCATCCCTGCTCGTGATAGCTAGGTTTCCCTCTGAAGTAAATGCAAAATGTTGCATGTGTGTGCATTTTCTGAGGTCAGGCTACACATACCATTCTATTTATAAAAGGGTCCATCACCTCCACTCTTCCACAGAAATGGTTCAATGTGGGTAATCTTGACTTTACAAAGTCTGTGTCCAGATCTCAGTTGGCTCATGCTTAATGCTTGCTTCTCCGTGTCTCTCTTCTCATCACTTAGGAAACGCTTGCAAACTTGGAGAGACAGATCTATGCTTTTGAAGGAAGCTACCTGGAAGACACTCAGATGTATGGCAATATTATCCGTGGCTGGGATCGGTATCTGACCAATCAAAAGTGAGTGTTGGAATCTAGAAGTATCTGTTTATCCCCTACTAATATTTATCTGTAGGGTTTTTATTTTGTTTTCTTTTTTTAAAACATGGTCTTACCATGTAGCCCTGGCTAGCCTGGAACTTACTAAAGTAGTTCAGGCGACCTCAGACTCACAGATTAATTACATAGTTCCTTCTCCCTTTGACTCCCAATTGCTGGATTTAAGGGTATGGACTGCCATTGCAGGGAGTGGGTAATAGAGTCGTAGTGTGAAATGAGGTCTAGGCTTGAACTTGAATTCTGACCCTGCCATTGCTTCATGGAGTAACCTTGGACAAAGCCCATATTTGTGACTAGGGAAAGTCGGACCCATGGTGCAGGCGTGTGTAGGTATAAATGAAATACAGCATGTGGCTTAACTGTTTTCTACATTTTAATCAACCATGATATACAATTACAAACTTTGCTATAACTGTATGCTAATTGTGTTGTTGTTGATTTGGTAATATGATTATATAAAAATTTCTAAACTTGTGAGAATTTTTCAAATCTATAGAAAAATTGAGATGATATAATGCATGTTCAGCTTGTATTTTTCCCATATATCCATGAGTTGCTAACTTATTGTGGGTACAAGCTCTAATATATGGAACCATCTATGTGTGCTTAAAATTTTTTATTTTGAAATAATTGCAGATTCACATAGGAAGCTGCAAAAACAACAGATAGGTCTTGTATGTTTTTTCACACAGTTTTCTCTGATGGTTACATTTTATGTAACTCTAGTAGTACGTTATCAAAACCAGGAAATGGATATTGGCATAATGTGTGTGTGTATAGTTGTATGGCATTTTATCATATGTGCATATCCACAAGATGTAAAACTAGGCCCAGGAGACAGGACTCAGTGGGTAAAAGCTCTTGCTGTGCACACCTGATCGCCTGAGTTCAGTTCCCAGAACCTGTGTTAAAAAGGCTTGGCGAGAGATGGCTCAGCAGTTAAGAGCACTCCTGCTCTGTCAGGGGACAGGAGTTGGATTCCCAGCACCCATGTCAGGTGCTTTACAACTACCTGTAACACCAGCTATGTGGATTATGCAGTGCTGTCAAAATAACAAGATCCACTCTGACTCAGCAAGGTAGAACCGCAAGGGCCAACGGTGGTGCTGGTGCTGGTGCTGGTGCTGGTGCTGGTGCTGGTGCTGGTGCTGGTGCTGGTGCTGGTGCGCGCCCGCCTTTAATCCCAGCACTTGAGAGGCAGAGACAGACAGATCTCCATGAGTTCAAGGCCAGCCTGGTCTACAGAGTGAGTTCCAGGACAGCCAGGGTAACACAGAAACCCTGTCTTGAAAAACAAAAAAAAAAAAAAAAAAAAAAAAAAATGCAGAGCTGTTTTGTCAACATGAAGATCTCCTTCATGTTGCTCCTTTAGTTCGTTTCTGCTTCCCTGTACTTTTCTGCCCTACTAACCATTGAAAATTGAGCTGCTTATACCATGAATCTCTGCACCGAAGTATATTAACAGTTATCTCCTGAGAAGACTAGGACATTTCTGCATATAACTCTGATGCTCATAGCTTAAATATTAACACTGATTCCTTCAACTTCCCTCAGTTGGCCCTAAAATGCTTTACCACTTTTTTTTTTTTTTATCCTGGGTCCAATTACTTTCAACAGTTATGTCTCACTATATTTTTGTTGGTTTGTTTTTGGTTTTTCGAGACAGGGTTTCTCTGTATAGCTTTGTGCCTTTCCTGGAACTCACTCTGTAGCCCAGGCTGGCCTCGAACTCACAGAGATCCACCTGCCTCTGCCTCCCGAGTGCTGGGATTAAAGGCGTTCGCCACCATTGCCCAGCTAATATTCCCCTTCTTGGCTTATAAAACTATTACATTGTTTTTCTCCATGGGGGATAAGGCATGCTTATGCCTTAATGTGTGTGTAGAGCACAAGAAAACTTGAGGGAGTTAGTTTTCTTCTGCCTGGAATTAACTCAAGTCCTCAGGCTTGATACAAGTGCCTTTGTCTGTTACGTCATTTCACTGACCCATCTTTTGCTTGAGACAGGAGACCTATGGTTGCATGTGAGTGTTGGGATTCCAGGCATGTGCCATCATGTCTGGTTCTTTCCTTTTCTTTTCTTTTCTTTTCTTTTCTTTTCTTTTTGAGACAGGGTTTCTCTGTGTAGTTTTGGTGCCTGTCCTGGATCTCGCTCTGTAGACCAGGCTGGTCTCGAACTCACAGAGATCCACCTGGCCCTGCCTCCCGAGTGCTGAGATTAAAGGTGTGCACCATTATACCTGGCAGAAACTTTTAAAAAACTTATTATTATTTTTTAATATACTTATTTATGAGACTAGGCTTTAATATGTAGGCCAGGCTAGCCTGTAACTCACAGAGCTCTATCCGCTTCTGCTTCCTGAATGGAATTTATGCACCACTATGCCCGTCTATAGTCACTTTTTTTTTTTTTTTTGAGACAAGGCTTCTCTGTGTAACAGCCCTGGCTGTCCTGGAACTTGCTTTGTATACCAGGCTGATCTTGAACTCACAGAGATCTGCATGAGTGCCAGGATCAAAGGCGTGCACCACTACCACCACCCTGCTAT
The DNA here is from genome assembly GCF_949786415.1 of Peromyscus eremicus. NCBI lineage: Eukaryota > Metazoa > Chordata > Mammalia > Rodentia > Cricetidae > Peromyscus > Peromyscus eremicus. Next base: position 136,200,625 of record NC_081417.1, read on the forward strand.
AGTCATTTTAAAAAAATTGTTTATTTTATATATATGAGGGTTGTGTCTGCATGTATGTTTATATACCACATGTGCCCTAATGCCCTCGGAGGTCAGAAGATAACATCTGATCTTCTGGGGCTGGAGTCACAGACATTTGTGAGCTGCCATGTGGGTGCTGGGAATCAAATGTGGGTCCTTTGGAGGAGCAGCCAGTGCTCATAACCGCTGAGCTCATCTATCCAGCCCACATTGTATTTTTTCATAGTGATTTTTTGATTGAAAAAGTTTGTCACTGGCTAAAGTGGCACATGCCCTTAATCCTGGCACTTAGGAGGTTGAAGCAGGTGTTTCAGTATGAGTTCGAGGCTAGTGTGGTCTGCACATCTAGTTCTAGGCCAGCCAAGACTACATAGTGAGACCCTGTCTAAAGAACAAAAATTTGTTTATCATATGTGTGTGTGATGTGGGTGGGGGGTCTGCATGTGCCACAGTGTGTGGGTCAGAGGACAGCTTTGTGGAATTGGTTCTTTCTTTCCACCTTTACATGGTGTCTTAGAGTTTCTATTGCTGTGAAAAGATACCATGACCACAGCAACTCTTATAAAGAAAACATTTAATTGAGGTAGCAGCTTAGTGCCTTTCCTCTCTTGTCAGCCCCTGCACTAGACATTTTTGACAATAAACGTTATCATAATTGCATACTAAAATAGAGTGGAAAGCGGGATTGGGTCGGGCAGACTACTGATCCTGCGATAGTGCTGGTTGGTGTTATCATGCCAGGCAAGACATGACTCGGTGTCCTGGGGTCTCCTGTATGGTGATATTTTATTTGTGCTGAAATGTGATTTTATTTGTATGTTAATAAATAAAGTTGCCTGGGAGTCAGAGCTAATAGCAAGCCATAGCAGAAGTCTGGCAGTGGTAGCACACGCTCTTAATCTGATCACATGGCAGGCAAAGTCTCTGTGTGTTCAAGGACACAGCCAGCATGGTGACACACACCTTTAACCCAAGTACCAACCATAAAGACCTGGAGGTCTGTAAAGACAGGCAGTGACAAGGAAGTCATGTGGTTGAGAAGGTAGAACAGAAAGGCAATAAAAAAGACGGGTCACACAGGAGAAGGTCTGTCTGTCTCTCAGGGGAAGGACGGTGGCGACTGGTAAGCCAAAGGCTATTCGCTACTGCTCTGACCTCTTGGGCTTTTAACTCTTTATTTGGCTCTGTGTTTCTTATTTAATAAGACTGTTTAGAATTACATCTACACTCCTGAGCTTCTTCAAACAAACAGATGAAGATAGAAACATGACATTGTGTATAAAGCCACTAGAAATAAGCTCACCTCCCACAGTGAAAAGTGTTGGTACTTATAGGCATTCGACATGAGGTTTGTTTTGGCCAATTATGTGGATCAGAGGCGTTCCTGAATTGAACTTGATTAAAAGAAAAAAGAGTGGGGCTGGGGAGTTGGTGCGGCAGGTGAAGGTGCTTTCTGCAGCCTGGCCACCTGAGTGCAGTCACCTGAGGTGAAAGGAGAGAACTGACTTGGCAAGGTTGTCCTCTGACCCCCACACACATACATGGCACACATGCACTCCCCACACACCATTCATGAACACAATAATAATCCGTAACTTTGCATCTGCCTTAGGCACCCAGTTTGAGTGGAAGTCACAGCTTGGTACTTGTCTCTGTGTTTTAGAAACTCCAATAGCAAAAACGATCGGAGGAACCGGAAGTTCAAGGAGGCTGAACGGCTCTTCAGCAAATCCTCAGTCACGTCGGCAGCAGTAAGTGGTGGTGGTGGTGGCGGTGGCGGTGGCGGGTGTGCCTGCCTGTGGCCCTTTATTGAGGAATGTGGACTTTCCCTTCCCCGGGTGTGGGTTGGTGTCTTGGGGTCTGTGGTCACTTGTCTGGTAACCAGTGACTTCTCTTTTAGGCAGTAAGTGCCTTGGCAGGAGTTCAGGACCAGCTCATCGAAAAGAGTGAGTCTGTTTTTACCTTCTTTATCCATTTATTTTAAAGCAGCCATAGGCCCTAAGTTAACTCTGTTTACCCAGCTGAGTACCTGAGGACTGCATCTTCTATGGTTTTCTCTTGCTTCTGGACGTTGGGAGGCCTTTGGGCACCTTCCCCAAGTCTTTTTTTTGTTTTGGGGGTGGGGTCTTGCTATATAGTCTGTCTGACGTGTGGCTTGTACTTGTCCCAATCAGACATACACCTGCCTCTGCCTCCTGCTTGCTGTGATTGAAGGCCTGTGCCACCGTGCCACCTTTCTCCAGGGAAGAACCCAGTGGCCTTCTGCCACTTCTTTCCCATGAAGCAGGGCTGGAGATACTGAAAGACCCCATGCTCTGACCCTGCCACAGTAGGGCTTAAATTCCTAGGAATTCTGTTTGTTTTTTGAGATAGTCTCTTCTAATCCGTGCTGACCTGAACCTGCTAATAACTTGAGGCTGTCTCAACTTCCTGGCCCTCCTCCTGCTGTTTTCTGAGTGCTGGGATCATAGGCATGTGTCATCATCTGCTGGGAGGACTTTTCCAATAAGTCACTTAGATCCGGAGCAATGACTCAGTAGTTAAGAGTGCCTACCGATGGTGCAGAGGACCTGGGTTTGGATCCTAGCACCCCTATGGTGCCTCACAACAGCTGTAACTCCAGTCCCAGAGGATTGGTTTCCCTCTTCTGGCCTGTGAGGACACCTGTATGCATGTGGTGTACGTAAACTCGGGCAGGCACACACACATAGATACAAATATATTAATAAAAAAATACCCACATGGCTGGATGTGGTGGCACACACCTTAAACCCAGCACTTGCGAGGTAGACTCAGGCTGATCTGAGTTTAAGGCCAGCCTGGGCTACATAGTGAGACCCTGTCTTAGTTTTCTATTGCTGTGACAAGCCACTGTAACCAGAGTAACTTCTAGAAGAAAGAGTTTATCTGGAGCTTACAGTTTCAGAGGGTTTTAGTCCATGACTGTCATGGTGGTAGGTAGGCAAGCATGGTGCTGGAGCAGTAGCTAAGAGCTCACATCTTGAGACATAACCACAGGCAGAGAGAGACAGAGAGACATAGACAGACAGACAGACAGACAGGCACTGGGGATTTGAGGTAGAGAGAGAAACATTGGGAATGGCTTCTGAACCCTGAAAGCCTATCCCTAGTAATAGACCCCCTCTAACAAGGCCACACCTCCTAATCCTTCCCACACAGTTCCGCCAACTGGGGACCAAATGTTCACATAGGTGAGCCTATGAGAGCCATTCTCATTCAAACCACCACAGACAAAACACTGTCTCAAAACAGTAACAGCAAGTATTTAATAGGAAATTTCAAGCGTACCAGATAAATCCCTGGTGCTCAACTTAGGGGACTCTAAGGGTATATCTGTGTATTCTTAAATACAGAAGGGAGGGTGGGTCCTGTTTTCTTACACAGGTCATTTCTGTGTGGAAGCCAGGTCTAATGTAAAAAACAGCTGGCGTTTGTGTAGGCTGCTGTAGGTTTTCAGTGCTCTGTCCTGTTGTGGGATCAGAGCCCTGCTTTGGGGCAGGGATAAGTGGAAAGGGGATTTTGGTAGCTTGGACCTGAGAGTCACTCAGTGACTTCAGTTGTTATTAGCTCTGTGTAGATTTCTCTCCCAGCCAGACTCTCCCATGCCTTGGTCCTGCCTGTCCCAGAGTCATTTCCATCCGAGTCAAATTCCAACTTTCAGAAGCTTTCCTTCCAGCTTCTTCCCTGGTCCTTACCTTATTCCTGCCCTTCCCCTTCCCAGAACCCCCCTGCACAGTATCTTGGTGCCTGTCTGACTGCCTCATCAGATGCTGCAAAGTCTTTAAATTTGAGACAGGTTCTCACTGTGTAGCCTAGGCTAGCCTTGAGCTTAGGTATTATACCTGATTTTCTAAAGGATATACTGGCCAGCCGTTCTTTGAAATTACCCAGCACTTAGCCGCCTGCCTGTAGTACATGGTTGGTATTGCCTGGGTTACTACGTGTCAGGTTAGTTTTGACTGAACAGTTTCGTGCTTTGGTCTTATAAAACATTTTTATTTTATGTGTGTGTATGTGTTTTTTCTGCATGTATATATATGCATCACATGTGTGTCTGATGCCTGCAAAGTCCAGAAGACTGCATCAGACCCCCTGGAACTGAAGTTAAGAATGGTTGTAGCCACCACGTGGGTGCTGGGAGACAAACTCTGGTCCCCTGGAAGAGCAGCCAGTGCTCTTTACCACGGAGTCATCTCTCCAGCCTTTGTCCCTGTGTTTTGTAAGAGGATGTTGCAGATGCTTTTCCTCTGCTGACTGTTGGCCTCCTTCAGGACTGGTTTTCCCTGGACAACTAGTTGTCTTGTTTGTTTTGGTTTTTTGAGTCTCCATCTCACTGTGTAGCCCAGGCTGGCCTGGAACTCAGAGACCCGCTGCCTCTGCCTTCCAAGTGGTAGGATTAAAGGCATTATTTCTGCTTCCTTTGGCTCCGTATATTTGCCTACTAGAAAGAGGGTGGATTTGCGTGGCCCCTAAAGAGGAATTATTTTGTGTAAGTTGTGAAGCATCTTTGGGCATTGTAGTAGAAAGAATATAGTAAAAGAAAAAGCAAGCAGGTGGATTTTCACCCCGCTGGCGCGGCAGGGGCAGCAGGTGCTGCTGCATGTTCCTTCTCACAGAATTGCTCTTTGCGCCAGGGCTCAGTGCTGTAGGGCTTCCCTTCCTCCTGGAAACCTGCCCTCCCTCAGAAGTCACAGCCCTCAATCACCCTTCCTTTGCTGGAGCGTGTAGACTTCCTCATCCTTGCTCAGTTTTCCGTCAGTGACAAACAAGCTCTCGTGTGTGTCTCCTCTGTGCAGCGCTGCCCGTGGGACGTTGACTCGAAGTTGCACAGTCCTTGAGTTTCCATGAGCTAAGGAAGGAAACTCTTGTTTGTACTTTAGTAGCATCCTTGTCTGTCATGTATCATCAACAGACTTGTCATTCTGCAGCACAGCCTTGGGCTGGGACTTGTTCTATGGGAGAGCATTTTCCTAGCATGTGTGAAGCCTAGAGTTTGATCCCCAGCACTGCAAATCCACAGCTGAAATGCAGTTCCTGAAAGAGAGTCCATCTTTTTTTCCCTTGGAGCCTTTTGAGACAGGGTCTCAGCCCATGCTGGCCTGAAACTCACTATGCAGCCAAAGGAGACCTTGAACTTACTTCTCGTCTTCCTGAATGTTGGACTGATACATGCATGCGCACACACATGTGCCCCGTAGCCTGGTTCATGTGGTGCTGGGGATTGAACCCAGGGCTCTGAGTACAGTGACATCCCCAACCAGTTCTCATGGTTCCTGATGTCCATACGGGTCCTTTGGACAGTGTTATTGCCTTGGGTACCAGTTTATCAGACAGGAGACCTAGGTGAGCTCTCTGTTTTTGGGCTTTGAGCAGGTGGCCGTTGAGTGAGCTGGAGCGTGGCCGCTGTTTGCGTGGTACTCCTGCAGCAGAGGCTGCTGATGGACAGCCAGCTTCCCGGTGTCTTTTCAGAGTGGGGGTTTCAGCAGAGTTTGCCTTTCCCTCCTGTCTCTCAGAGTCTAGTCTTCCCAGCCCCTGCTGACTCAGTGTTTGACTGGCCTGTCACCCTGCTGTGGTCCAAGGCTCTGTGGGCTCCTGTCCTGCCACTATCCCTTTGTCCCCCATCAGCATTTTCAACACTTGACTTTAGACAAGATCTTTAGGGGCTGGAGAGATGGCTCAGTGGTTAAGAGCCTTTTCCAGAAGACCTGGGTTCAATTCCCATCACCCATATGACAGCTCACAACTGTCTATAACTCCAGTTCCAGGGGACCTGACATTCTCACACAGACATACATGCAAACAAAACACCAATGCAAGTGAAATTTAAAAAAAAAGGAATTAATTAATTAAAAAAAGAAAAGATCTTTATATATGTATTTAATACATGCTGCTTATTATAAACAGAGACTTATTAGTACAGTTGAAACCACCCTGTAGCTGAAACAGGCCTTGAGCTTGTAATCCTCCTGCCTCCAGAGTAGCTGGGATTTCAGTTCTAACCAGGCCTCTATATTTCACTCAGTGGTCCAGTTTAAGGAAAAAACTGACTCATTCATGTGAGGCCACATGGTGTGTATTAAGTGTGGACCTGGACCGTGTTCTCCTGTTTTGAACCTTTACCCTCTGTCTAGATGTATAAACCTCATGGGGTTGTTAAATGATAAATAACCACAGTATTTGATTCGGGAATCCAAGTGTGGCTTGTCTGTTCTGCTCACTTCCACTTTTTTTTTTTTTTTCTGAGACAGGGTTTCTCTGTGTAGCTTTAGGCCTTTCCTGGAACTCACTTTGTAGCCCAGGCCGGCCTCGAACTCACAGAGATCCGCCTGGCTCTGCCTCCTGAGTGCTGGGATTAAAGGCGTGTACCACCACTGCCCCGGCTCACCTCCACTTTCAATTCTCTTAGAAATGATTTTTTTGGGGGAAGGGCTCATAGCTGTCCCCTGTCGTCGTCACCATTCCCCCCCCCCCCCCCCCCCCCAGTGAGGGTCTACAGGCAGTTCATGGTTGCTGGGAGAGGGAGAGACTTCTTCAGTGGCCTATCCCTGGTAAGTTGCCTGTGCTCCTGTAAAGACCCCTCCCTCCCCCACTGCTCTTTTTCACTCCATTTAAGCTCATGGGAGCACCAACAATGTAAACAGCAACAATAGTAACGAAAAGGGAATGATGGGTAGGTTGGTGCAGGAAGTACTGATTTTCATACCTGTGCATCCCTATGCTGTATCTTCCTTCCTGTCCTCCCTCACGCCGCTCCCGCTGCTTCCTCCCCCCCCACCCCCCCCAGGGAGAGCCTGACTCTGCTTTCTTGGAACTGTTTTCTGTCCCCTCTTGTAGCCCCAGCTCCTAGAAGATGCAGATACCTTCTTCCTCGCATGATTCATGATCCCTTTTCTAGTTTCTTTTTTTTCTTTTCTTTCTTTTTTTGGTTTTTCGAGACAGGGTTTCTCTGTGTAGCTTTGTGCCTTTCCTGGAACTCACTCTGTAGCCCAGGCTGGCCTCGAACTCACAGAGATCCGCCTGGCTCTGCCTCCCGAGTGCTGGGTTTAAAGGCGTGCGCCACCACCACCCGGCCCTTTTCTAGTTTCTTAACCTACAAACACACGTATGTTAACACATACACATTAATTACACAGAACTTTAAGTTTAGGTTCCTCACGGTGGTATTTGTCTTTTTGAGTCTGGCTTATTTAGTTGAGCATGATGATTTCCAGTGGCGTCCACTTTCCTACAGATGTCATTCATGTACCATACATACTCTATCCATCCGTGTGTTGACGGACATCTGAACTGGCTCAGTTCCCCAGCTACTGTGAGCAGTGTAGCTGTAAACATGGACATGCAAATATCTATGTGGTGTGTAGAATTAGAGTCCTTCAGGAGTGGTGTAAGCGGGCCATGTGGTGGTTCTGTTTTTACTGATTGGAGAACACTCCATACTTACTCCTGTAGTGGCCGTACACTGCGCGCTCCCCCCACCCCCCAAGCAATGAATATAGGTTCTTTTTTCCCAGCGTTCTCACACCAGCATTTGTTGTCATTTATTTTATTTTATTTTACTTTATTTTATTTTTGGTTTTTCGAGACAGGGTTTCTCTGTGTAGCTTTGCGCCTTTCCTGGGACTCACTTGGTAGCCCAGGCTGGCCTCGAACTCACAGAGATCCGCCTGTCTCTGCCTCCTGAGTGCTGGGATTAAAGGCGTGTGCCACCACTGCCCGGCCTGTCATTTTTTTTTTTTTTGAGTCAGGGTACTCACTATGTAGTACTGGCTGTCCTGGAACTTGCTGTGTAGACCAGGCTGGCTTCTCACAGAGATCTCTTACCTCTGCCTCCTGAGTACTGAGATCAAAGGTGTGCTCCCCTATTCCCTGGCAATTTGTATTCCTTCTTTGGACAGATGCCTTCAGTTCATTAGCCCATTTTTTGATCAGGTGACTTGGGGTTTTGGTGTGTAATTTTTGCAGTTTAAAAAAAAAATGTATGCACGAGAGAGAGAGAGAGAGAGAGAGAGAGAGAGAGTGTGTGTGTTTGTGCATAGTTGTGTGTACATGTGGAAGCTAGAAGACGTTAGGTGTCCTCCTAGCACTCTGCCTAGTTCTTTGAGGCAGAGTCTCTCCTTAAACCCAAGGCTTGTATTTTCTCTGCTTGGCTGGAAAGCACCAAGCCCCAGCACCCCCGTCTCCACCTGCAGAGCTGACCTGTCCTGTGGTTCTGGAATCTGAGCTCTGGTCCTCTTGACTGTATAGCAAGTGCTCTTAATCACTCAGTCATTTCCTTCAGCGCCCCCCCCCCATTAAATAAAAACAAAACTAAAACATCCTGGATATTAATTTCATATGTGAAGATGGCAAAGATTTCCCCCCTCATTTTGTAGCCTGTCCTTCACTCCGGTGCTTCCTGCACCCTGCAGGCTTCTTATTCTTTATATCCCACTTGTCAGTTCTTGGGGTCCTGTGCAGAAAGTTCTTGCATTTGCCTATATCTTTAAAAAAAAAAAAAAAATATATATATATATATATATGTGTGTGTGTGTGTGTGTGTGTGTGTGTGTGTGTGTGTGTATTGTTTTTATGTGTATAATGTGTGGTGGGCAGGGGTGGGGGTCTTCGGGAGAACATTGTCCCTGGAGGCCAGAAGAAGGGTATTGGATTCTCTGGAGCTGGAGTTCCATGTGCTTGTGGAGTCCTGACATAGGTCCTCTACAGGAACAGTGGCTTAACCGCTGAGTGGTCTGCAGCCCAGGTGAGCGCCTGGGCCTGTATCTTCTCCCCAAGCAGTTTCAAAGCTTCAAGTCTTGTGTGAACCACTGTGATCTCTGATGACTTGGTGTCTGCTGTGTGAGAGCTACAGATCTAGCTTCATTCTCCTGTGTGTGCTACAGAGGCTGTTCTGTAGTGTATGCCATTGACAGCTTTGTCAGAGTGGGCTTTGATTGTGTGGGCTTCTTTCTGGGTCCTCTGTTCTAGTCCATGGATCTGCATATCTGTTTCTATTTCTGCCTGTACCATGCTGGTTTTGTTACTATGGCTTTATACTGTAATTTGAGATCAGGTACTTACAGCATCGTTTTTCCTGCTGAAGACTGATCTAGCTGTTTGGGGCCTTTTGTACTTCTATATGAATATTAGGATTTTTTAAAAAAATAATTCTGTGAAGAATGGCCAGGGTTTTGATGGGGTTGCATTGGGAATTTGCAGATCACTTTTGGTAATAGTCACATGTTAGTCTTCATGAACCCTTCCAGTCCATTTGTTTTTCAGTGTCTTAAAGGTTTCTTGTTTGTTTGCTTTTTGTTTTTTGAGATGGAACAGTTTTACTGTGTGTCCCTGGCTTGCCTGGAATTCTACATAGATAGATCTGGCTAGCATTGAGCAGGGAGATCTACCTACCCTGCCTCCTGACTGCTGGGATTAAAGACATGAACCCCCACTACCAAAAAAGTTTCTTAAAGTTTCAGTTGTAGGCATCTTTCAGATGCTAGGCTAGGTTTGTTTATTTATTTAATTTTGGTTTTTTGACAGAGTTTGTCTTCGTAGCCCTGGCTGTCCTGGAACTTGCTCTGTAGACCAGGCTGGCCTCAAACTCACGGAGATCACCTGCCTCTGCCTCCTGAGTGCTGGGATTAAAGGCATGTGTTACCACACCTGGCCTCATTTTATCTTTAAACAAAAAAAAGACTTAAAATTTATTTGTATTTTATATGTTTAGATATTTTTTTTTTTTTTTTTTTTTTTTTGGTTTTTCGAGACAGGGTTTCTCTGTGTAGCTTTGCGCCTTTCCTGGGACTCACTTGGTAGCCCAGGCTGGCCTCGAACTCACAGAGATCCGCCTGGCTCTGCCTCCCGAGTGCTGGGATTAAAGGCGTGCGCCACCACCGCCCGGCATGTTTAGATATTTTGTCTAAATATATGTGCACCACATGCACACAATCCTAGATGTCAGGTCCCCTGGAACTGTAGTTATAGATGGTTGTGAGCAGCCATGTAGGTGCTGGGAACCAAACCCAGGTCCTCTGCAAGAGCAGCCAGTGTTCTTTTTTGTTTGTTTGTTTTTTGAGACAGGGTTTCTCTGGAGCTTTGGAGCCTGTCCTGGAACTCACTTTGTAGACCAGGTTGGCCTCAAACTCACAGAGACCCGCATGTCTCTGCCTCCCGAGTGCTGGGATTAAAGGCATGCGCCACCACCGCCTGGCTGCAGCCAGTGTTCTTAAGTGCTGAACCATCTCTCCGGCCTATTGCATCTTTCTGAGGTGAGGTCTCAATGTGTTGCTCAGGCTGGTCTTGCACAAACAAAACTTCTCTCTGCATAGAATCGTCTCATTAACCTCATCAGGGATCAGCTGACCTTAACATTAGGCTTCATTCGGACTGAGCTCGGTTCCCTCGAGCTGTTTATCCTTACCCCAGCAGCATGAGCAGCGCAGTGCTGATGACTGTAGCTTTGGGAAGATAAGTTTTAAAATCCTTTTTGCCTCTTTCAGTTCATTTATTTCGAGAGAGGGTCCTGTTCTGTAGTCCGGGCTGGTGTTAAATTCATGGTCTTCCTCCCTCAGCTTCTTGAGTGTTGTGATTACAGGTGTGTGCCAACACCCAGCTCTTGTGGTAAATTATATGTGGAATCAGATGCTTTTCCAGTCCTGTGCAGCTCCGTGACTCTGGAGCTCCCTCTCCTGGTACTTTCCTGCATCGTGTTCAAATTAGTTCCATCATTTCTGAGATCGGGCTGTTTGTTTACTTTTTGGGGGGCGATGGAGAAGTGTGTGTTGGGGGACTGTGTTTATATGTGTTCCATGGCCTGCATGTGAACAGCTTTTGGGAGTTGATCCTCTCTCTCCCATAGGCTTTAGGGATTGATCACAGGTTGTCAGGCGTACACAGGAAACACTTCCACCTGCTAAACCATCTTGCTGGGCTCTTCTGCTTTAAAAAAAATTTTTTTTTCCTAATGTCTTTTTGAGATAAGGTCTCTTATGTAGTTCCGGCTGACCTTGAACTCCTGATCCTCCTTCCTCAGGCGTCCCAGCTCTGGAATTACAGATATAAGTCACTATTACACACCTTCTGTTTTACCTTTTTAAAAATTTATTTATTTTTATTTTATGTGCATTGGTGTTTTGCCATGGTGTCAGGTCCCCTGGAACTGGAGTTAAAGACAGTTATGAACTGCCATGTGGGTGCTGGGAATTGAACCCTGGTTCTCTGGAAGAGCAGCCAGTGCTCTTAACCGCTGAGCTATGGTGATAGATTGTGTACCCTAATAAACTTTGCCTGAAGATCAGAGAACAGACCAAGCCACTAGATTAAACTAGAAGCCAGGCAGTGGTGGCACACACCTTTAATCCCAATACTTGAGAGTCATATGCCTCTAATCCCAGCACTAGGAAAGTTGAGACAGGAAATGACATGGCTGGGCAGAGAAAGGTATATGAGGTGTGAGGAGACAGGAACTAAAGTCTTTTGGCTGAGGAGGCTTTTCAGGCTGAGGAGTCATAGAGTAAGAGGTGGCTAATTCCTTTGTCTCTCTGATCTTCAGGCAAATTTATTAGGGTACACAATGTATCACCACACTGAACCATCTCTCCAACCCCTTTACGTTATTTTTTAATCTCTGTGTGTGTGTGTGTGTGTGTGTGTGTGTGTGTGTGTATGCGTACATGCGCACGTGTAAGTTGGAGGACAACTTCAGATGTTAGTTCTTTACCTGTTGACTACTTTTTCTTTGGGCTGACAACTCACAAAAAATGACATGGAGACTTATTATTAATTATGAAAGTTCGGCCTATAGCTTAAACTTGTTCCACTGGCTCTTATAACTTAAACTAACCCATTTATATTCATCTATGTTTTGCCTTGTGGCTTTTTAATCTCTCTACCTTCTTGTACCTCCTGTTTTCTCTCTGTGTCCTCGTCCGTCTCCTCACCCCCCTTCCTGCCTAGCAAATGACCATTCAGCTCATTATTAAATCAATCAGAAGGTGTCTTGGCAAAGACACATTTCACAGTGTACAAAAAGATTATTCCACACCACTTACCATCCACTTCATATGAGACAGGGTCTCTTCTTGTTCTTCACTACACTACATATGCCGTGCATGTTGGCTTGGGGGCTTCCAGGAATTCTCCTGTCTCAGCTGGAGTTACAAATGCATACTTCCGTGTCCAGCTTTATGTAGGTTCTAGGAATCCAATCGTAGGTCCTTGCTCTTATGTGTCAAGTGCTTTGCCTACAGAGCCATCTACTCAGCCCCTTCTGGCTTTTTTTTAAAAAAAATGTTTTTATTTTATGTGCATTTGAAAAGCATGCAAAAGAGTCAGAGACAGCCTTGCTCCCATTGTTAGGAGCCCCACAAGAACAGTAAGCTATACAACCATAACATATAGGCAGAGGATCAGCTTAGACATATGCAGGCCCCATGATTGTTGCTTCAGTCTCTGCAAGCCCCTGTGAGCCCTGTTGAGTTGATCCTGTGGGTTTTCTTGTGGTGTCCTGGACCCCTACGTCTCCTACAATCCTTCATCCTCCTCTTCTGATGTATTCCCCAAGCTCCGCCCAATGTTCTGCTGTGGGTCTCTCCATCTGCTCCCGTCAGTTGCTGGATGAAGCCTCTCTGATGATGATTATGCTAGGCTCCAGTCTACAAGTATAGACAAATACCATTAGGCATCATTTCACTGACTTTTTCCCCCAGTTTATTTGGTTCTACCCTAGGTCTCTGGGCTATCCAGCTTCTGGTTCCTGGCCCTCCAGGCAGTATCAGGCATGGGCTCCCTCTCCTTGTGACACGGATCTCAAATTGGACCAGTCATTGGTTGGCCACTCCCACAAGTTCTATGCCACCTCTGCCCCAGCACATCTTACAGGCAGGACAAATTATAGGTCGAACAGTTTGTGGCTGGGTTGATGTCCCTCTACTGGAAGCCTTGTGGGGTGAAGCTCTATACCTCCCAAGTCTTCCCTCCACTGGAAGCCTTGCCTGGGTACAGAAGATGGCCCGAACACACGTGGCTCTTGAAGAGCTATTTTAAAATTGGTGATTTAGGGCTGGAGAGATGGCTCAGCCATTAAAGGCTAGGCTCATAACCAAAAATAAAATTGGTGATTTATGTCAGTTGAAGAACGTTAATTACTACTTTGTTCCAGCATCCTTGGGCTGGTGGTCTAGCTTACTGGCTGGGTTCAGTAGCCAGGATTGCCAAAGATGGAGGGTAGGATATCATTGTGGGACGTGCCTGTAATCTCAGCATTCAGGAGATGAGGGTAGGAAGATCAGAAGTTCAAGATGGGTGTGTGTGCTGTTTTAGTGGGTAAACACACTTGTAGCTAAGCCTGATGACGTGAGAGGTGGGAGGGGAGAGTGGACTGCCTCCGTTGTGTTCTGATTTCCTCCTACTTGCTGTGGATATTAGTTATTTTTGTTGCTGTAATGAAATACCATGACCAAAAGGGACTAATGGAAGAAAGTATATTTTGGCTTCCTTTATGGTTCGAGCACGGGTTTCCTGTGCAGGAAGCTGGCTGGTTATATTCTGTCACACTTGAAGCAAGAAGTGGGGTGAAGCTCTATACCCCCCAGGTCTACCCCTACGGCAGACTTCTTCCTGCAGATTATACACCGTTCCAAGCTACTCCCCCACCAAAAAACAGGTGAGCCTGTGGGGACATTTCCAGTCAACCCCCTGCCTCGGCACCCCCCAGAATACACATAGGTCAGTAAAATGTGATTTGAAAAGGAGGGGGAGCTGGAGATTCAGCTGTTAAGATGGTTTATTGCTTCTGCAGAGGACCCTGGGTCAATTCCCAGCACCCGTGTCTGACGGCCTGTAATAGCTGCTCCAGGAGCTCTGGTATCTTCTCGCCTCCACAGACGCCAGTATTCCACTGCCCAAAACTCTGCCCGCACACACATATGTACGATTTAAAAGTGAGCTCAGTAATATCTTTTGAAAAAGTTCAGAGGTATCCTCTTGTGACCTAGGGAGTTCAAGGCCTGAGTTACATGGGACCTTCTCTACGCCCCCACCTCCCCCCACAAAAGATCTAAAACCTCAGTGATTCAGGGATTGGACCAAACTCTCCTCCTCAGTGGGTACCTTTTCTTTGTCTTTCTTATTTATTTATTTGTTATTTTTAATCATATCTGTGTGTCTGTATGGGGGTATGTGCATGTGAACGCAGGCACCCAAGGAGGGGTGTTGGCTGTCCTGGAACTGAAGCCCCAGGTGGTGAGCCTCATTCCGTGGGTTCTGGGGATTAGACTCAGGTCCTCTGCAAGAGCAGTACATGCTCTTGACCTCGAGTCATGTCTCCAGCCCTCCCCGCCTCCCGCCACTCTATAAAGAAAGACAGGCTTCTCTGATGCTCTGTAGTTTGCCCAGGGTCGTCACCCTCCCTCTCCGGGCGTAGCTCTTCTCTCTTCAGCACACTGTGTGTTACACAGCCCTCACGTAGTGGGATGGTGCTCTGTGTGGTGGTCTGCTTTATCTCCAGCATTGTTCCAGGTAGCATGGTTTCCAGGCATTCTCCAGCTTTGATACTGTATCTTCTCTGTCACGTGGCCTGTGGGCCTACAAGCAAACGTCTGCTGATGACAGGAATTTGGGGAATACTGCTCAGGCTTTTGGGACCTGTTTCCTTTCCTCTAGGGGAACCAGGAAGTGGGACCGAAAGTGATACTTCTCCAGACTTTCACAATCAGGAGAACGAGCCCGCCCCGGAGGACCCTGAGGACCTGGACGGGTCCGTTCAGGGAGTGAAGCCCCAGAAGGCTGCCTCTTCTACCTCCTCAGGGAGCCATCACAGCAGCCACAAAAAACGGAAGAATAAAAACCGGCACAGGTTAGTGGCAAGGTCCCACCCAGTCCCAGAGTTCTCGTGACTACTGGGAGGGACTCGGTTGGAATGAACATGCCTGGGACAGTGGCAAGCCCTCACACTTTGGGTGGCAGAGATGTTTTTTGGTACAAGTCAGGTGGGCTGGTGTTGTCTGAGGGAGGAGTGGGTGGCAATAGAGAGGCCCCGAGGAATCAGTGGGAGTCGCTAGGGTGGAATGTGACTCCTTTAAGCCACCTGACATCGTGAGCTTTGGGACCTTTGCTAAGAGGAAAACGAAAATAGAAAGGAGTCCTTGCAGAATGACTCTGGCTATTGGGAGGCTATGGCCTGGGGTAGAGAGTTCTTTGAATCCTGGGCCCTGCCTGCTCCTAGGAGAGCTCAGTTGACACGCCGTTCTCTGACTTTTTAAATATGGGTTTGGTTTTGATTGTTATGACTTTTCTATTTTGTAGTTCTCTGAGTATGCTGCCTTCAGATACGGGGAAACCCTAAAAGTCGCTAAGCGCGAGCGTTCCTTCGTAGGAACCATCTGAGTGAGCACTGCTACTTGGGCAGTGGGAAATGAGATGGGAATGACACCAGTGGACAGAGAGGTCAGGTGTCTCAGGGACTTTAGTGGTCACTCTGCCTGGGTTTGTATGCTAATGCTGGGCCTTAACTCAGAGGGTAATGAGTCTAGAGCAGGGGGCTCTCCCTCTTGGTCTTGGAAGCCTGAACACTGTAGGGTGAAAGGGGTGTGCAGGGCTGCGTGGGGCTCCCGTCCTCTGGTTGCTTCAGAAGCCCGTGGGGTGTCCCTTCCTGCACTTGAGGTGTTACACTTGGACTTCATAGACCTGGCACTGTGGGTAACAGAGAGTTAAATTGAACTGGTTTAAACCTCTTTGTCATCAACAGATTCTTGAATGTTTTTAAGTTTTTCTTGTTTTTTAAATTGCAGAAATAGTGCTTCCTCCCAATAAATAGTGCTGAACGACTGCCGCTTTACGTTTTTCTACAAACCAAACCCCACTGTGCTAATCTAAACTATAGCAAGGAACAGCGAAGGATTGCCCCTACCGTCCGTCTTGCTACGGCTGTAGGTTATTGGAGCGTTGTGGTAGGCAGAGACCCATACTCTTACGAACGAGTATTTTATGGGCTGGGGAGATGGCTCAGTCTGTAAAGTGCTTGCTCTGCTGGCCTGAGGACCTGAGTTCTAATCCCAGCACCATGTCAAAGTACTCAGTGAGTTGTGCATGTCCGTAACCCCAGCATTGGGGACATTGAGAACTGGGGGGCTTGCTGGCCAGCCAGTCTAATAGAAGTGATGGGACCCTTTCTCAAAAACTACATGGAGACACCCAGCATCGACCTTTGGCCTCCAGATGCACACACATGTTTACACATGCACACAGATTGACAAGATCATTGAGTATTTTCTCTGTGTTGTTTTGATTACATTTTGGTGATTCTGTTCCTATTTCAGAGTGTGTAGAGCAGGGAGGACATTATTGAAAGTTCCCAGGACTCCACCACTGGCCAGTGTCCTCTAGACCCCGCTGCTTCCATGTAACATCTCCTTGGCACTAGTGATGGGATCAGCTCTTGAC
Organism: Peromyscus eremicus; assembly: GCF_949786415.1. Lineage (NCBI taxonomy): Eukaryota > Metazoa > Chordata > Mammalia > Rodentia > Cricetidae > Peromyscus > Peromyscus eremicus. The sequence goes on from NC_081417.1 coordinate 136,217,086, forward strand.
TGCTGGAAGGCTCTAGAGAAGCATTCCATTTCACTTTGTCCTTGCAGGTTTCTAGAACAACTCCACAGGATAACACTTCTTCTTATCCCTCCCATCCCTGGCCCCAGGAATGAATTCCTTCCAGAAACACTCTAGCGTTTAGAAAGACCGTTTTGGGCACCGCTCTCATAAGGGGCTAGTCCTGCTCAGAAGGTGGACCGAGTTTTCATCTCCAGAAGTCCCATCTGTCTGATCCTCCCAGGGCCTCGCCTGCTCATTTGCCCCCAAAGGCTAGTGGCACCGAGTTGCATTGTTTCTTAGGAAGCTGGGGTCAGGACTTCCCGAAGTGGCACCTCAGTGGGCTAAGGCTGTTGGAGTCCTGCTACCTTTGCACACTCGAGGGCAGGGGTGGAGCACTTTATCCGGACACTCGGGAGGGGGCACCCAGAGCAGTACTTCCTTCTCTGCTGTTCGGTGGCCCGTGTAGTCAGGCCATGGTGACAAGATGTCTTTGGATTTGCCTCGTGCCAGACACTGTTGAGGAGAAGCAGGAGGAAGTACTTGAACTTACCTTCTTCTGGGATATGAAAATCCATTAAGGACACCCCACCCTACCCCTTCCCCCCTCCCGCCCCAGGCTGGGGATTGAATGCAAAGCTTCATGCACGCTAGTCAAATGAAAATCACTAGTTTTCTGAATTCTTATATTTTACATGTCTGAACAAGCTAAGGCTTTATTTTTGGTTGTGAGCCTAGCCTTTAACGGCTGAGCCACCTCTCCAGCCCAGTCCCACTGTCTTTAAAGAGAAAAGAGTAAATATTAGCTGCTCTTAGAGGTTTTTACTATTACATTGCACCCAAGATTTGTTTTTGTAAGTCGTTGCTTGTTTCTTTGTAAGACGGGGTTTATTATGTAGCCCTGGCTGGCCTCAGACTACTTTCTTCTGCCTTGGCCTCCTGAATGCTGGGATCGTCAGGGATTGCCATGCCTGCCACCAAACCCAAGTTTGGCTATTAGATACACTTTTATTCATGTATGTATTTATTTCCACTACTAGGGATTGAACCCAGCATGCACCTACCAGTCAGCCACACCCCCAGCTGACACGTTCCATTTTAATTTGTGAAGGGTGAATCAGTTTGAGAGGAAAGCCTTTTACAAGTCCTGCTTGTCTACTGGTGTGTGTGCCCAGGAAGGTCCTACGTGAAGTGGTTTTGTAGGGTGCTGACACTCGGCTCTCCTATGACGCTCACAAGCACGGTCTAAAGAGCGGAACAGCCAGTCAGTGTTGTCTGACTACCTGTCTGCAGTCTGAAAGGTGCCAAAGCCAGCCAGGAGCTGGAGTCACATGCCAGGCCGCTGCTTGCTGTGGACGTCTGTGCAGACGTGGCCTGTCCCCACAGCACTGACAGCGCAGAACGGGCTCCTCTGCTGTGTGCCCACGGGGCTCAGCAGACCCTGGCGCTCCTTAGTTGCTGCACTGATGTAAACAGTTGGCTCCCGTGCTGGGCAAGGTGTCACATGCTTGCACTTGAAATACTTGGAGGCTGAGGCAGGAGGACAGCAAGTTTGAGACCAGTGTGGGCTATATTGCGAGACCCTCCACATCTCATTAAAAACAAAAAGACCAGTGACCTGCCCTCGCCAGTTTAGGAGGTGGGTTTGTGAAAGAGGACTGTCATGACGTTTGTGCAGTCAGCATATGGCTTCCAGGAGGAACCCTGCAGCAGGAGCTAGTGGCACCGGACATGTTCACAACACGAACATGAACAAAAAGTTACATGTTTTGCTGTTTTCAAAATGCAAAGTGTTTTGTTTTAATGACAATATGTTATGCCTATTTCTAGCACCTTCTGCTGTATGGCTAAACCTCTCCCCCACCTCCCTCCTTCCCCCCTCCCCCCCCTCCCCCTCCTCCCCTCACTTCTAATCCCCTAATTCTGTTTTCAGTCCAGATATCTTAGCAGTTCTAACCCCAAGTCTGGCAGCTAACACCGGGGCTGGGGCTGCCTGGGTGCTCTAACACAGCCGCTTGCCCTCCTGTAGTCCGCTCTCTGCTCTGGTCTCCGCTGCGGGAAGGGAATCCCCCTGACCACACAGTCTTTGGTGCCTTGATGTTTGAAACCTTATGGCTTAAGAGTCTTAAAGCTGACTTTTGTTTCCACGAATCTTGCTAGGATGGCTAATCAACTAATTTATTCAATTAGTATATTAATTTCTACTGCTTTCTTCCTCTCCAATGCTGCCCCTCAGCCCGTCTGGCATGTTTGATTATGACTTTGAGTAAGTTTGATCTGCATTAGTGTTTGTACTGTGTTGTTTAGTGTGTAGACCCGGGATGCCGTTCTGAGACCTTTCTAACCCATAGTTTGTCTGTTTGATTGTAGGTATGTATATTAGGTTAGGCTGGGAAGTTTTTTTTAAAAACAGAAAAACGTGATGGAGGTAACATTTTATTTAATAACTTAAGCAAAATTAAGTAAACTTCACTTTTATGCATTTTAATTTCTTTTTAAGTAGATAACCTGTACTTTTAATTCATATTTAAATTGATTTTCTGGCTTTGCTTCGTAAGGAGATTCGTAGCTTAAGATTTTGATATTTTGCTTTGAAAAGATTGAAAAATTGAAATTCTCGTAATTTCTTTTGTGTTTCCTATCCAGAAACACAAATTCCTAGTCTGTTTGCTGCTGGTCACTGCCTGTCTCAGAACCTGTCAGTGACATAGTTACAGAGCTAACACATTGACCTGAGCATGCCTCTTAATCCAGTTCTTCTAATTCTGCAATAGTTTTAATTAAGAATTATGGCTTTCGTAACTGCTGTCTATTTCCTTTTTTAGTCTCCTCAGTTTGCCTTATGGCCAAAGTATCTGCTCGTATTTTTTAATACTGGCTTAATATCTGAGGAAACAGCTAAATGATGCCGTAGTCTATGAAGACTGTGGCCTTTAATTGAGTAGCCTTTGTGATAGCTGTGCCCTGTGCAGTAGCTGCTTGTGCCCTGACTCTGGAGGTAAAGTGGAAATCTCTTCTGTTTCTCCCACCGCAGGATTGATCTGAAGTTAAACAAAAAGCCCCGAGCTGTAAGTATCCGCCAGGCCACTCAGAGGCTGCCATTGTTTTGTTTTTTAAAACAAATTGGTTTTGGTGGGTTCTGACAGGGCTCATCCGTACTAGACAAGGTCCCAGTCGGGCTGACGAGCTTGTAGGTAATTTTGGTTTTCAGAGTCTGGATGTCCCTAGTCTAGGATCACACTCTGGTTTCTAGACTCTGAGGGTCCCTCTGGATACTCCCGCTACCAGGTGTTCTTCACTAAAATGCTTTAGAACAGGCATGGTGGCACACACCGTTGACCCCAGCACCCGGGAGGCAGAGGCAGGTGGATCTCTGTGATTTCTAGGCCCGCCTGGTCTACAAAGTGAGTTCTAGGACAGCCAGGGCTGTTACACAGAGAAACCCTGTCTTGAAAAAAACAAAAATCCACAAAACCCAGCAAAAACAATTAGAGAATGAGTTACACATTTTTATTGAAGAAAACTCTTCTTCGATTAATTCATACTAAATTATTAATGTTGGCTCTTTTTTGGCTGATGAGCTAGTGAGCAGAATTGACATTTTCATTGGTTGTCTTCTAGGCTCAGAGGTGGGTCACCACACTTGTGAAATGCAGTGTATTATACCTGAACTAGAACTTTTAGCTACACAGAAATTCAGTTGTTTATGATATTTTTTAAAAATGTGTATTCTATAGATTTACTAAGTTAAGACCATTTTCACTCAGCTGTATAACGTTCTTTGAGCATATTCGTCCCTAAGATTTAGTTTATTATATGTATACATATACATATATATACATATTTGCTCAAACCAGGCTATATGTTGTAACTTCTGTTTCTTTCTCTTTAGGACTATTAGAAGACTTGTTAGCAGCAGCTTCCGGCTGTGGAGCCCTGCTTCCCCTCTGACCTCACACAGCGACAAATGTCCCTCACCTGACTGTGGCCATCCGCCTCTGCTCCCCCAGACCCAGTGCCTGCAGCTGGCTAATCTGTCCTAACCGTAGTGACGAGTCCTTTCTATAAGACTGGGTCATTCCTTGTCATCCGGTAGTAGCAGAGCAGCGGGAAGATCTGTCCTTGGTCCTAGTCCCCACGGGTGGCTAACTGTGCATTTCTCCCTTCTTAGAATGAATGTCTCCCCCCAAACTGGCTGGCACCAGCTCCATCTGTGACCCCACCCCCACCCCGCATCGGGAAGTGCACACCTCTGATTTTGTGTTATGCTGAAGTAGAACCCAGGTTCCTCTGCAGATGGAGGCTGTACATATCTGCCATTCTTTTGTTTTGTTTTGTGTTGTATTATTTTTTTATTGTTGTTTTTACCATCTGATTTTCTTTTGGGACATTTTGTGATGCCTGTACCTTCCTGATGACACATCTGATCAACTGTTTCATGTGCTGTCAATATTCATAACTGAAACTAAAGTGGCTTTCTAGAAGTAAATGGGCAACTTGGCTCTTTGGCTTTTTGATTTCTGCAGGGGGAAGGTAGAGTGTTTAATGATGGCCTCTTGGGAGCAGTCTCGTGTTTGAGGAACAAGAAAGCTGAAAAACATATGTCATACTCCTAGAACAGACATTTTGATTTCTTCCATTTCTCATGCTCTCCTTTTAAGCCTGAGATTTTCTTTTCGTTATGTGTCTCTCTCTCTCTCTCTCTCTCTCTCTCTCTCTCTCTCTCTCTCTCTCTCTCTCTCTCGACACAGGGTTTCTCTCTGTGTAGCTCTGGCTGTCCTGGAACTCGCTCTATAGACCAGGCTGGCCTCGAACTCAGAGATCCACCTGCCTCTGCCTCCCGAGTGCTGGGGTTATCTTTTCTCTTTTTGCTGACATTCACCTAGTTAGATAGTTCTCTAAAAAATCACGAAGGCGGTAGAAAAGCCCCAATTGACTGAAAGTCAGCTTCCAGTGAGGGAGTGAGAGCCTCCCAAGAGCCAGCACTGCCCACAGACAGCCCTTCCTGCAGAGCTCAGCCCCTGCTCCTGTCCTTGGCTGTCTTCAGGTCAGTGGCCTTGGCTGCATATTACGGTCACCTGGGAAGCTCAACCCAGTGCCTATGCTGGGATCCCAACCCCAAGATTCTAGGGTACGCCTGCGTGTTGGGGTTCTCTCAGAGTCCAGGCTGCTGATTAGGAGTCTGCTCGAGGCTGTAGTGTTAGAGACTGAGCCATACATATAGCCGGGTCAGGTTGAGGGGTAAGCTTCAGGGCCTTACCTTTCCTTTGACTGATGCCTGGGCCTTTGTATAAGACTTGGGCCATCAAGGCCATGCTTCAGGCGGAGCGTAGATGGCCTGTTACCAGAACCACCTTCTGATGTGCAAAAGCTTTTCTTTTCGTTCTTAAACTCCCGTTTCCTCTGATGATTTTCCAGTCTTTGGCCATGTCCTTGGCAGCAGAGCTCCAGTTCTTAAGGAAGTAGTTTATAATATGTAGATTGTTCCTTGAAAACGAAAAACCTCAGAAATATTTTGGACCCTCTCTCATTGGTTTATCGCCTTGTCCTTAACTCTGAGGAAAGCAAATAACCGACTTCAAAACATCTGGACCTCCGTAGTTGTCTGTGTGCTAGAGGAGTGGTGGTCCTGCTCGGTAGAAGGTGGATTATTTATTTATTGCATTGTAGAGTTGGCTAGAGGACCTCAACCATGCTAGGCAAGGGATCTGCTCCTGCGTACCCTCCAGGCCCTAAATGTGTGTTATGTAGCAGCATGTCTGTGTGTGTGACTGTCCCTGTGTGCATGTAGAAGGTTGTGGCTGTGGGCTGATTGCTTTATGCCTCCTCCACCCCATAGCATTTAACCATTGGTTGGGTCTTCTAGTTTTCCTATACTGGCCAGTGGAACTCAGGCTCCGAGAGGTGACTTGCTTTTCCTATTTTGAGGTGGCTTAGAAAAAGGCATCCAGAAGACTCTAGTGATGTAGCTTAATTAATGGGGTGATTGTCTGGCATGCAGAGTCCTGGGGATTGATCATGAGCATCATATAAACCTGGGCATGGTGGTGCATGCCTTTAATCCAACCTCTCAGATGGATCAGAAGTCAAAGTCATTCCTGGCTACATAGGGAGCTTGAGGTCAGCCTGAGCTACAAGAAACCTTACTTTAAAAAAAAAAAGACCCACTCCAATAGGTTCCTGCCTCTCTGTACCATGCTGTGATACTAACTTTATCAACTTTGCTTACAAGTCATTGATGGTAAGAAGGAATGTGCTTACACAAAAGAGCATTAATCTCGGTGGCTAGGATAGTCTTTTATTTTAACCAGCCGGCCAGCAGTCCCTAAACCCAAGTGACAGCTAGGGCCCTGCGGGTTGTGGGAGGGGCTGGTTTAAAGGAGTAAGCCAATTCCTGAATCAGGTGTAACAGAGAGCACACAAGCCTGTAATCCTACCGCTTGGGAGGGAAGTGTAGACAGGCGTTCAAGGCCAGCCTAGGCTGTAACTAGCCGGCGTGTGTGTGTGTGTGTGTGTGTGTGTGTGTGTGTGTGTGTGTGTGTGGTGGGGAGTGGGCAAGAAGCAACAGCTGACTCCAGTGACCCACCTGTCCTCTGGCAGGGCAAAGGCAAGGCGTGGAGGGTGGCACACTCGTTTCCTCCACCAGGTATACTTCTTTTCATGTGCGTCTCTCTAACACGGAAGGAGCTTGCCCTTGGCCTCTGAAAGTTATAAGACAAGACCTGACCTTTTGTGGTAACATTTTTGTCAGTTACTTGAAGGACAGTCTAGCGCAAAGCTTCATGGGAGTGTCAAGTGTACAGTTCCAAGGACTAAAGAAGGGGCCATTCTGTTTAAAATCAGTGTTCCCAACACTCCTGGGGTACATGAGGAGAATGTGGGAAACACGACCAGCCCACAAAGTTGGGGCCTGCAAGAGGGACCTTAGGAAGCTTAGGAATTGGGACAAGGACGGTGTGGACCAAGAACAATGCTTTCAAACCTGCTGTGCTTGGTCCAGAGGGGGTCTCAGGAGCCTCAGGGCACTGTGAGAAACAGATCTGGGATCTGTCATTGCATGAGTTAGCTGTTCCCCCACACTTGAGTCTGTACTGTTTGCGTTCAGGAAAACCTTTTGTTCCAAGAGTAGGAAGCAAGCAGTGGGATCTTCACCTGGAAGCTTTTGGTCCTGGCTGCAGGAAGCGTGGAGAGTGATGCTCCTGCATCCACCCATGCAGTAAAATGAAGCGCTGAGGTGCCTGCACTTGTACGTAGTTGGTGTGCGGTTTTAAAGCTCTCCGGTGGAGTTTTTGCATTTATTTGGTGTTTCCCCACCCTCAGCCTTATTCTAAATCACTACGGCGTTTGCACACTTGCAAATTCTCTTCAGAAGCTCTGACTTGATGGAAGTGGAGGGCAGTGCCCTGTGTGCACAACTTCCTCTCAGCGTGGGGCTGTGAACAGTGCCTAGGAAGGCCGTGTGTGTGTGTGTGTGTGTGTGTGTGTGTGTGTGTGTGTGTGTGTGTGTGAGAGAGAGAGAGAGAGAGAGAGAGAGAGAGAGAGAGTGTCAATCTATCCCCTGTGTTTAAAATGTGTGTTCCCAGGTCTGGATCTTCAGGGCCAGCCTCAGGATTTGAAGCACAGGTTTCATTTTGAACACTGCTCTGTGGAGGCCGTCATACTGTGGGTCTCACAGGAAGCAGGTGGCATGGGTTCTGGCCCTTGCTTATGCGTCCAAGGGAAAGAGAGTGGGTATGGATGGCTTGGGGTGCGGGAGGGTAAGACCAGATCTTGGATGTGTTTGCTCTTTGGACCTCAGCCTTGTGTAGTTCTTCACTTTGAATATGTTGTGTAATATGCCTAAATATTAGTTCATTAAAACGTGGATAATTTATAAATAAATATCAGGTTGAACCACAAGAACTGCTGATAGTGAAATTGTTTTCATCTATGAAAATGACTGCTGTCATGTTGAATGGCATGTGTTGGAGGTCTGTGCATTCCAAATTTTTGCTGTTCCTGTACAAGAATACACTGTAGGCCCCTGGTCCATGTTCTCCCAGCTCCACACTTCACCCCCAGATAATCTAGTCTGCAGCTCAAGAAGAGTCGGGGCTTTGAAATACGTCATCTGAATACCTGTCTCAGTCTATTGAGGCTACTATAACAATAACATAAACTTGGTGCTTTACAGATAACTGTTTAAGAGGCAAGAAAATCTAAGGTCAGGCCGCCAGTAGATGCATGTGCTTGGTAAAGGGTCTGGATCCTGGTTCCCAGAGGCCTTTGCTGCTTCCTTGAGTGGTGGGAGGGGAGCTCCTTCAGGCCCCTCTCATAAAACACTTTGTAATTCCGCTCTAGAGAGCTCTGCCCTTTTGAGCTCACTGTCTGCAGGCCTTCCCTCTGGGAATTATAATTACCACAGGGCTTCAGAAGAACTCTTGGCCATAGCAGTGTGCAAAAGGTATACATTCAGATCAGATGGTGCTGGGATACACCCAGCGGGAACTTGGGGCTCAGTGGCCAGTCCTCTAGAGACAGCGGTGCTGTGTCTTGTAGGAACTTTGGGGCTGAGGAGTGTGGACAAACTGTTTGCAAAGATGGGAAGGTGCTGGCTCTGCACTACCTTTCGTTTTTAAAATAGCTTCTGAGATTAGAAATTATCCCAAAGCCAGCCTTGGGCTGGCAAGATAGCTCAGCAGGTTAAGGCTTTTGCCGCTAAGCCTCATGACTTGAGTTTGATCCTTAGGACCCTCACCCTGAAAGCAGGAAACTGACTCCCTCAAGCTGTCCACTCATGGGCACGTGGGTACGCACACAAATGTGAAAACATACACAGCTGGGCGTGATGGTGCACACCTGTAATCCCAACCAGCAAGTGAGAAGCTGAGGCGGCAGCTTTCCTATGCCAGGCTACCCGGAAAACAAGACAAAAGCAGAAACAGATTCCAGATAGACAGCTGCCTTGTTTTTACTGACTGATACTCCACTGCTCTGGGCCAGTTCCTTCAGCCCATGCTCTATTGATGGGGTTGATGTCTCCAGCTTAGCTGTTGTCCTAAATGCCTTCCATCATTTTTGCAGATGAGGGCTCGGGATAAATTAGTAGGATTGTCAAGTCAAGAGGTGTGTTTCTTTCTTTCTTTCCTTTTTTTTTTTTTTTTTTTTTTTTTTTGAGACAGGGTTTCTTCGTGTAGTTTGGTGCCTGCCCTGGATCTTGCTCTGTAGACCAGGCTGGCCTCGAACTCACAGAGATCCACCTGGCTCTGCCTCCCGAGTGCTGAGATTAAAGGCGTGCACTGCTGCCGCCACCCCACCCCCACCCCCCCCACCCCCCGTCGAGGTGTGTGTTTTCTTAGGTAACCTGGAGTACCAGGTCTTCAGAATTGACACTAGATAGGATAGGATATTGCCTGTTTCCCTACATCCTGCCCAAATGACAGCATTTCTAACCTTTCTATTACTACTACTACTACTACTACTATCATTGAGACAGGGTTTCTCTGTGTAGTAGCTTTGGCTGTCCCAGAACTCACTTTGTAGACTAGGCTGGCCTCACACTCAGAGATTCACTTGCCTGTGTCTCCTGAGTACTGAGACTAAAGACATGCACCACCACCGCCCGGCCCTTTCAATTCTTTTGGAATAGCAACTCATGGTGATTTTATTAAGTACACGTAATTGTAATTTTTCTCCTTATTCTTCCAGCTGTGTGTGCGTGTGCAACACATGTTGAGGGTTGAACTAGGGGATTGATACATGTTGAGCAAGTACTCAACTACCTCCTGCCTAAGAATTTTCTTGGCAGCTGGGCACACCTTTAATCCCAGCAGTTGGGAGGCAAAGGCAGGTGGTTCTCTGTGAGTTCCAAGGCCAGCCTGGTCTACAGAGCAAGTTCCACGACAGCCAGGACTGTTACACAGAGAAACTCTGTCTCAAAAAAGCAAAACAAAAACAAAAACAAAAAACTTTTGAAAATTCACTGCTTAAACAAAAAGCACACACCTTTACGAGCTAAGAGGACTGTGAGCTTGACACAGTTCTGCACTACATACTGAGACCCTGTCCGAAAACAAAAGCCAAAAGGAGTTCCCTGTCCATGTCAGTGCTCTGTTTTGCCCGTTCTTCCAGATAGCCGGATCTCCAGAGCCCAGTCTCTCAAACCTCATGCAGCCACTCCTACCCTTGCCCCCTGAAAGGCAGTTCCAGGTGGGCAAGCCGCCACTCCAGGCAGTAGTAGTAGTACCGGGAGCTGCCAGAAGGCGGCAGCAGGGTGCTGCCTGCCTGGTGTATTGTGGGCTTGGTTGCCTAAGCCTTTCCTCCTACGGAGTCTCCTTGCTGTTTCTTAAATTGTTTAGGATCACCAGCGGCTGCCTTGCTAGCAGCTTCAGGAGGCACACCCTGGGTTACAGCCTGGGCCTCCTCCCCCTCCAGGAACTGGCTGCAAGGATTTACATGCCATGGCCTAGGATAGCTTGGGCTTTCTTAATGACAGGGGCCTACTTCCTGCCTCTTTCAGCCAAATCTCCCACACCCTTTCCATGAACTAGGAGGTCCCCAGGACGGGTTCTTGTCACCCAGTCTGCTGTGAGCCAATGACAGAAGATGAGCCAGGAGTTGAAGCCTGGGACAAAGGCTCCAGGGTCCTTGGGCCACCTTCCTCTGGCAAGGCTTAGCTAATGACCCTCCCCTCAAGTTCTGTCTGCTCACTTCTTTACCCAACACCTCCTTGAGACAGGGGGTTACCCTTTTGTTCAAGCTCTTTCTGGGGAGGGTGGCAGGGGAAAAAGGAAGTGAGAAATGGAGCTTCAGAGATGGGTGCTGGCCTCGTCCCAGCTGCTGGCTTCCCTCACCCCCTGAAAGACACCAGCAGTTTGGGGCGTTAGCAGCCCCAGGTGTCCTTTGCACAGTGGCTCTTTAGGTACCAGGATCTTCAGGGACCGCCAGGTCCTCCCATGTCCTGAAGAAGCCCGATGGAGACTGAGAAGACATGGACGTCCGGAGCAGGGCTGCTTCATTCCATTTTGGGCTGGCTCAGTCTGGCAGGGAGTACAGAGATTTCCTATATCAGGCTACCGGCGGCGAAGGTGGACTGCAGTCATTTTGGCTTCTGAGCAGGCTGGGGCCCCCCTTGAAGGGGTTAATCTTGTGGGGCAGACCTTGCCGAAACACCTAGGGGCCAGCACCTACCTGCTGGCACTAGTAGGCAGGGCCTGTGGGAAGGCCCCGCTCCTAGGGATCATTTCCCAACAGTGGGAATTTGCATACACACCAGTTTCCCCATCGGCCTCTTGGCTCAAGTGACCAGGAAAGGCAGCAGGAAAGAGCAACTGGGGCAGCTACTTGGAATTTGATCCCTTGCAGCATGCCTGGTGGCTTGAGCTTTGGTCTCAGGAGTCACATTCTGTCCCGGGCACCCTCTCCCGTTAAGCTCACACATGGATCCCTGTGGGTCAGGCAGCCGAGGCCCTGTGAGAAGGGTGGTGAGTTGCCCAGGGCTGCCCAGCTAGTGAATGGGACTTGAACTGGGGTCTGGCTGCCGCTAGCTAAGGTATCCCCTTGCAGTATCTAGATGGGTGGTGTGGCTTTGTGTCCTGTTCACAGGTGGGAGGCCGAGGCCCCGTGACTCAGCACCACCCATCTATGCTGCTTTCGTGGGCCAGGGGACGGAGCTGGTGAGAGCTTTGCAGTTAAGGCTGAAGCAGGTCACAGAGAAGCAGCAGCCTTGGCTTTGAGCCTGGCTGCCTGCATTGCCCTGCCCGGAAGCTGGATTGAGAAAGAGGCCTGGAGGCATGGCTCTGTGGCCGGCTGGCCCAGCTGAGCCGAGCCGTCAGGAAGCATGGGTGCCAGGTCAGGCATCAGCGGGCCGAGCTGACCCTCTCTTCCCCAGGGCCCAGCCCCATTTGGCACCTTCTGTGTGGATGTGTAGTCCTCGTTGGTTCTTGTCAGGGAACTAGCCGGGCCAGGCCCTGCTTCCTGACATTAACCACAGCCTGCTGGTACTAACATGGCTGCCTGTCTGCCTGTGGGACCACCTCATTTGCCACCTCCACGGGACAGTTGGCAAATGACTTCAACTCTGGCGAAGGAAGCAGACGGGGGAGTTTCCCACTTCCCCTTCCAGAGGACCCCTGATTCTCACGACCCTCCGGCGCCATTATGTTGTTCAGAGAGAGACCGGGCCCTACTGAGTCGTTATAGTTGTCTCTCTGGGAGGACATTTCTTCCCATTTCTGCAGGGGCTTGAGTCACAGTAGACTGGTGTCAGATTTTGGGATCAGGGACGAGTACTGAAAGCCCTGCCCCAGCCTGCCTTCCTCCGTGGGACCTTGGGCAAGTCACTCAGCATTGCCAAGCAGCTGATAATGAACCAGACAGTCCGGTATTTTAGCTTCCTATCCCATAAAGACAAACAGATGCCCGTAAATAAGCCTTTTAATATGAGAACACATTGGGGTGTTTGTGTGTCTTGTGTGTTTTGTTTCATGTCGTTTGAGAGAGGGTCTCATGAAGGCCAGGTCGGCCTGGACCTTGCTTTGCAACCAAAGATGGCCTTGAACCCTGGCCCTCCCCCGTCTTCTTCCCAGATGCTGGATTGCAGGTGCCTGCCCCAGCACCAGGTGCCCAGTCGTGAACTCCGTGCATGATTGGCTACATTCCCAGCTCCCTGGACTGCAAACTGTAGTTGGATTGTAAAGTCTAAGTAAGGTTTTATGCTGATAAACCACCTGAGGAGGCTTGGGACAGACATCTTGAGTGCCTGTGGGAGGGAGGCTTCCAGCCCACGCATGCCGAGGTACCCTACCCCTGCCTTAAGCAGGGACTTCTGGAAGGGTGGTCAGGAGCTGGTGGTCAGGGCCTCTGGGGTGACATTTTCTTCCTCAGTATCACAGCTGTTCTGTACTGAAGTAGCTTTTAAAACAAAATATAGCTGTACCGGCCATTAAGTACAAATCAGAGGAATTGTTCAAAGGTAGCATTATTAAAGCTGTAATTTTTTCCATTTTCCCTGTTCGGGGACTGTGTGACAGCCTAGTCTTTCATTTAACATATTTAATACTCATGTTCATTTTTGAGGTTGGAGCAGGGAGGAGGAGGGAGAGAAGAGTATCATCTTGCCTGGGCTTGTCTAGGCTGGTGAGCAGTTGGACGTGGTGGATGGGGTCAGTCCTGTGAACCCACCCACAGGAGTCACACTTTTGGAGGCCTCTTAATGAGCAGTTCTTGTGTGGCAGGAGGCAGGCCACACACCCAGCACGTATTATCTCACTGAGTCCTCGTGACAAACCTGTAAGGTAGCTGCCATTAGTATTCCCATTTCATAGATGAGGAAACTGAGGTCTGGGAGGGACAGTCCCTTGGCTCCAGCTGGCAGAGTCAGTGGCAGGGCCTCTCCGTGCTGCTGCCCCTACCCCAGCTCTCTCCAACCCTGCTCTGCCACCCTTGTTCTTTGGACACAGATCTGGGAGGAAGGCCCCGGAGTGCAGCACCCAAGGGCTGTCTCACACCCACTCAGATCCCCCACCCTCTAGAGCTATAACCTGGCAGGTCATTTCCCTATTTCCTACCCTCAATTTTCGTCAGCATAGAAAAGGGGAACAGCTCCATCCCCCCGCCCCCCCACCAGGGTCACCCTATCCAGCTGAAGCCTCAGGGTTCTATGATGTTATACTTCTGCTTCCTGTGCCCGTCACCTGCTGTGGCCCAGGGACACCTCACCTCCTACCCAGGCTCCGCTCCAAGGGACCAGCCAGTTCTGGAAAGCCTCCTTTCTGAGGACAGGGAGTGACATCAGATGGCTCCCCCAGGGTGAAAGGCCACCTGCCCGCCTGGCCTCTTGTCACTCCAGGTCAGCTCTGCCCCCCAAGGACACCAAAGACAACGACCTCTTGCAAGGACTTTCAATATCCTTTATTTTTGTCATTCTTTCCATTTAAAATATTTCAATTTTTTTCCTGTACATAGCATACATGTGTCCTCCCACCCGTGGGGAAAGGTAATAGGTGTGGGGAGAGAGGGCCTTGGAGCCCTGGTGGGGTGACGGGGTAGGTGGACAGAGCGGGCGGGCGGGTGGGTTATAAGAAGCATCTTGCTTACTAACATGAAGCCTCATGCCCTGTGAACAGGGATGAAGCCGCATGGCTTGAGGGGGGCCTCGGAGGGCAGGCACATGGTGCCCAACTAGCCGGTGGTGCCGGCGTCCCAGGGACAGGGTGGAGGGTGGGGTCTAGTTCAGGCCTCTGCTCCCCCAGGCCTCCCTCCCCGCCCTCTGAGAAAAAAAAAGAGGGTTTGGGCATCAGCCACGGATGGACGGCCTGACCGGCAGCGTCTCCTTAAATGACAGAGATACAATGTGTATCAACAGGGTGATCGCTTCTGACCCATGCGGGATAGAGGTGCCACAGGGCCAGAACCAATCCTACGGTATCTTTGGTTTGAGGATTCTCTTGCCTGCTCCACTCGTCCCTCTGTCCAGCTTCCAGGGTGGGCCAGGGGCTGGGGACTGACCTGTGATGCCTGACAGCCCCCTGAGCCACCTTCTGGCTTTACTCGCTGAGGTGCTGGGACTTGTAAGAAAGAATCTCAGCGGCCAGCTGCTGGGGGTCCAGGAGCTGCGGGAAGCGCCCCATCACAGCTTCTACCAGGTGTGGGGGAAAGACACCACACAACTTGGTGTACACACCGGCCCTTTCTTTGGCCCTTTCATTCGCCCTGCCCCAGGGGCCCCTGCTAGCTCCTGGGCTGGGTCTCTGGGGCTCCTGAAGGACTGGGGTGGGTGAGGGCAAAGGGTATGGCTCAGACCAGTACTCTCTGGCTGGAAAGGTGGGTAGCTGGGGCACATAGTCAGTGGGGACACTGAAGTGGCCAGCACCCAGGGGCTGTCTAAAGGGAGCAAAGGCAGGTGCTGCTGGCCGCTCAGACCCATAGGTATGATAACCAGCATAAGGGCCCCGAGTAGGGCCCGAGTCCCCAGGGGTGCCTCCTCGCACCCCCCACAATTCTGACATCTGGCTCTCCAGGGAGCCGATGCCTGAATCAAAGCACTCCTGGGAGGTATACGGGAGCGAGTCCAGGGTGTGTGGGAGCCACTCTGTGGGCCCCAAGCTGCTCCCACTAACAGGGAGGCTCCTGCCAGCTGGAGTAAAGGTCTGTGTTGAGCCTTCTTGGTGGGGGCCCGGGGATGATCTGGCCCCCAGTTTTTTCCCATCCAGGCTGCCTTGCTCAGCTTCTGAAGACACAGAGCTGGGCTGAGAGGCAGGGGAAGGCCTCTGGCCACTTTTGTCCTTGACAGGGGTCCTGGGGGGCGAGAGGAAGGCATTAGCGCGGAGCTCATCAGCCACAGAGCGCTGGGGGCGGCTGGGCCGCTCAGGGTGGAAGAACCGGCACTTGATTCCGTAGGTACACTTCCTCCCTGCAAGAAGGATGGAGAATGTCTCTAAATGGGACCAGAGGGAAGAGGAGGCACAGGGACTTGGGGTTTAGGTGGCCTAGTACATGTGGTCCCCACAAGGAAGCCACCAGGGCACAGGCGGGCCTACCTAGGTGGATGGGCAGGCAAGAGGAAAGGTGGGGTACAAAGGGCTATTGAAGACAGAGCTGGGTCTCACCATAGGGACATGGCTGCTTCCTGTGTTCAGAAGGCAGTGGCTTCTTACGCAGGAAGTTGTCCAGGCTAGGCCCATGCCGTCCCAAAGGGTCATCAGGGGGCATGAACCTGCAGCAGATGAAAGGAACGCTCAGGAGAAAGAAATCATGAAGAGGGACCAAGGAAAGGGCTAGATAGCCAGCCTTCCTGGGAAGAGTAGCTCAGCCCCCCAAACTGCCTGTCTTCAGGTACCCCAAAGGAAGAGGTGATCCCTCAGTTCAGAGGGTATAGCTCAGGATTACCTTCAGGCATTCCTCAGGCTGGGAGCTCTCAGGGTACCGAGAGACCACAAGCCAACTGCATCCTGGGATGTACGCTGCCATAGACTTACTTGAGAGCCATCTAGGAACTCATTGGGTCTATCTCAAGCTAGTGTCAACCCCCACCCCCCAATCAAAGAGTTCTACTGGCCTCAGCCTTCTCTCCACTACTCACGTCACCTCCAAAGTTGCAAGCCAGACCATGGGCCCCGCAGGGTCCACCCCCAGTATCTCTCCCAGTCCTCCGGCAGGAACGCACTTGTCATTGACGAATGAGTACATGAGCAGCCGTTCCTCAATGAAGCGCTTCCAATCCTGCCTCTCGCCTTGGAGGTCCCGGTATGTGTCGTTGGAGACTACCACCCCGTCGGATTCGAAGGCCAGCTTCACAATGAAGCGGTCATCATAGCACACCACGCGCTTGCCACCTACACGCCTGGATGGCGTGAACACCAGGATTTTCTTCTTCTCTAGTTCCCGCAGAATGTGCTGGTCTGGGGGATGACAGAGGTCCAGGTCAGGGGCCACTGGGCATCTTGGGACATCCACAGGGCTCCATGTCATAGTGGCCAGACTCAGAGGCTGTTCGCACCAGTTTCAAGAGGACAGAAACCAGTCAGCCACATGGAAACCAAGCGCACCTGTGCGCAGGACCATCCCGTTCAGCAAGTGTGCTGAGCCCAGAGTGGCTCTTCCTGCTTCCCCTCTGACCTGTGTGCCATGCCTGTACCATAGGGGTCTAGGAAGAAGTGTCTTGGCCCTGTCCCTTATACACTCAGAACAATGCTCCCAGGCTTGTTCAGAAGAGGCCCAGAGTCCCCAGCCTGGACCAGACCTGCAGACTTCCAGAGAAGTTGTCCGGTCACTCCCTCCTCCTCCTCCTCAAGGTGGGGGCTCTCGTGAGGGTGGTGGCCACAGCTCGAACATACCAAGCATTCACACTGCGCTGGGTCAGGCACTGCCGTACCATCTCAGCCGCTCCTTCAGCAGTGTTTGGTGGGTACTGTCAGCACACCGCCACCCTGTCCCACTTCACAGAGGAAGAGCCCATGGCTCGGAGCATAGCTACTTAAGACCCTCGCCTGGGTTACTCGGGGCCAAGCCTCTCACCCCGTCTTCTTGGACTAGCGCCCACAGTCTCAATCATGAAGCTATACTGCCCCTCTGCCAATGGGGAGGCTGAACAAGGGACACCCCTCCAGTAGGATGAGGGAGATACTCCGAGGCTGCACAAGGTGACTTCTAGCCATTCCTGTCTGAGCTGGGCCGCTGAAGGTAGCAGGTGCTGGAAAAAGAGACTGGTCCTTGTTTACAATCTAGAAGGTGCTGGCCCTATTCAGTGACTCTTTTGAGGAGCGCCAGGGTCCCTGGTACAGTGAGACCGTCCCCTTCCAGACGGCATCCATACCTGTGATGGGCACATCTGGCCGAGGCTGTTCCTTCCTCCAAGATGGTACAAACACGGTGATGTCTGTGTGGCCCCGCTCTAGAAACCAGTTCACAGCCAGCAGAATGCCCCGGCAAGAGAAGACTTCCTTGTTCCCGTGGCTGGCAGAAGAAGGACATGTCAGCTCACAGAGTAGCCAGTCTGTGGTCACCCAGGCTGGAGCAGAAGTGGGAAGTGGGCCATGCTCTAGCCCTGCTTGGCCTTGCTGGGTAGCTGCAGGACTCAAGCCCTGGCCCTCTGCCAGTAGGGCCTAAGGCCTTGTCCCTGGGCCGGTTCCCACAGCGCCTGGTGGCCAGCCCTAGTTGGGACTTTCCCTAAGATTCCATCTCAAAGTGTGGATCCACCCAGGAATCTAGCCACACTGGCTCCCCACGTAGAGGGGGAGGGTCAGGCCACTTGCAACATACCTGGGGGTGGGGAAAGGTGATGGGAGACTTGGGGATCCTGCCCCACCCAGGAGCTACAGGGACCACGGGACACAGATGTGCACACGTAGGCTGAGTCACCTCAACACTACATAGCAAGGAGGTACCAGCGAAGGAGGCGGGGGAGGCACCAGCTATGTAAAGCAGGAGAAAAAAACCAGACTGTTCTGGATTAAAGTTCAGTCTGTGAACAAGGTCTCAGCTTGGGTCCCCAAAGGGTGCAGGGAAGGAGCACAGGGTGTCACGCTTCCACAGGAGTCAGGAAATAACAGCCAGGAGGTACTCCAGGAGCTCTTCCGGGTGAAAGTGAAAGGCCATCTCTTTTCCTCTCAAGAGGCCAATTCCCCGCAAGCCTGCCCTCCCTGCATGTCTGTGTGTCCTCTTCTCCCCCCTCACACTCCCCCCCACCCCGCCCCACCCCAGGGAGGGTGTGACTCCTGGCAGAAAGATGGGCAGGAAATTGCTGGGGAACTCTGCTTGCTCACAAGGAGGGCTGGGGCGTCAGGCCTTGGCCTTCTTCTATCTAAACATGGCTTTCCTCAGAAGCAGCTGAGCTGGCTCCTAGGTTGCCCTGGTCTGGGTCTCTGCCCACACGCTTTGTGGACAGCATCTTTCCTTAGACAAGCCATTTCACAGCAGGGGACAAACTTCCCTAAGGCTTGAGGCTAAAGACAGCTGGTACGGTGGAGTTCCTGGAAGTTCTGAAGGGGGACTCCCTCCCCCGCAATCCCAGCCTCTGGTTAGCACCATAGTGAGCAACTCAGACTCATATTTGGCAAATAAAACAGAATAAATGTTACGCAAAAGAGGCAAGTCCATGGCAGACCACATCCTGTGGGTAGCTTTGGGGGAGTGAGAGTTGGAGCCCCAAGAGAACGTAGAGTGGGAAGTGGGGTAACTGGAGGCATGGAGGCTATCTGGGGGGCGGGGGAAGAGGCTCCAAAGTCTAGAAGTCTTTGAATTGTAGAAGAAACAAAGTTCACCCCCAAGGTAGCACTCACACCTTCCTGGTTCCCTGACTCCCATGTAGCCTGCTCATAATAGAGTTAACACTCTCGGGGAGCTGCAAACCTGGCCATTCTATGTTCCCCCAGAATCATGAGCAAGCCCCCAAGAAGTACTGCAATTACCCTCCCCTTCCCCTCTGTTCAGATGGTCCAGAGACTAAGTTACCAGGGTCACACAGCAGCCAGTGATCAGAACCACTCAGCTGGCATTTAGGTACCAGCAGCCCTGATGGTTGGGAAAGGCACAGGGGTCATCCAGACCTTTCAGTGCTGGGAATGAAGACTCCACGACACGTACAAGTTCCCTGGCTAGTGCTAAGAGGTGAAAGCCGAGCTGGGGTGTGGGGCTACTGGATTGCCATCTTGTCTCTTACAGAAGACCCAGAGTTTATGTGAGAGAAAAGTAGTTTCTGAACTCAAGTATCAATGATGCTCAGTCTGCATACGGAGAGGAAGGGGCATCCTTGGAACCAGAGAGAAATGATGGACTCTTGGCAAATTCTTGCACTTCCTTCTGGAAGCCAGGTGACATGTCAAAACCTCTGAGAAGCCCTTCCTCGCTTTCCAGGGCAGGTCCCCATCTGTGGCTTCACAATGTCCAGCCTTGCCCCATCATTCTGTTTCCTTCCCTGGGCACTCTCTTGTCTCCCCCAGATGTGAGGTAGTCATCTGCCTCATGGCTCACTGTCCTGAGTGTGCAGTGTCCACCTGTCCCCTGACCTCCCTATGTATTCATGGGCCTCTCCTAGACCAGCAAAGTCAAGCTTGAGGATCTCACGATGCCAGGGGTCTTAGGTTGTGTACTGCCTCTGGGCGTTTAAAACCATGGCTGGGGACAAGTCCACTCTCCGCAGTGCCGACACTGGAATGTTCCCTCAGCAGGTAGTCATAGCCCTATTCTTGGCAGAGAGAGCACTTGAGGCCGGAGGCCCAGAACGCCTGGACAGCTCATTCAGCTCACTGCAATGCAGGAAGCTTGGTTGGCCCAGGAAAACCAACTTCCTCCCTCCCTCAGAGTCCCGCAGACCCACAGGTCAGGGCTCCCAGCCTGATGGGCTCTGTATGTGGAAGACTCCAGCTCCTGCCCAAGGACAAGGCAGGGCTAGCCTCCCCAGGTGAAAAGAACTGCCTGGGCTGGGCCTAGCGAGTGGAGGAAAATTCCCTTAGAAGGAAACAGAGGTGAATTTCCCCACAATTTGCATATGGTGGGGGCTAGCTGGCCTGCCCTTGTGTGTGTGGGGAGCAGTAGGGTAGGAACCAAGCAGCTGCTGAGACAGGAAGTGTGAGGCTGGAATTCCCCTTCCGTGGCCACCCCAGCTCAGAAACCCCCAGCAGATAGGCAGGCGGGCAGACGGCCCGCAGACAGTAGCTGTCTGTCTCTTTGGTATCAGCTCTCCCGAACCCCTCCACCACTGCCCCTCCTCCCGTCCAGGCCCCTCCTTCCCCTGCCCAGGACACAAATACACATAGCACATGGCTGCCCACAAGACTCCTAACACCCAGCCCATGACTCCTAGGGAAAGTCAGACCCCTCCTAATTCCTACCCTATTTCAGAACCTCAGAGAGAACTCCAGACTCTGAATGTACAAGTTTGACCCGCTGCCCTCTGGCACGGAAGCCAGCAATTCTCAGCCTGCCACCCAAGATCAGCCCATTTTAAAGATGTGAAGATAGACCCAAAGGTGTAGAAGAGGGTGGGCTGCCCCCGCCCCGTGCACCAGCTAAGTAGGGCCAGGACCAGCTGGACAGCTCACTTGATTGACCGAGCTGGGCTGGGAGTAGGTAGGACCAAATGCCAGGTAGGGAAGAAGCTGACATCATTACAGGTTGGGCAGTCCACTTGGGAGAACCCTCAGGGCAACTGGGAAGGCGACTTCCCCTCTTCCTGTTCTCTTGCTGGGGTCTCCCCTGGTCTCTGCCAACAGGAACTTTTCCTTGTGTGTGATCCACCCATCCTGACTCACCAGCCCGCTGTGCAGGGAACTGGGAGAAAGCAGGGCTGGAGGGTGCGCCCTGGATAGAAGGGAGAAGTCAAGGGCTCCTTAAGGTCAGAGGCAGCCTGGCTCATATTGTGCCTCCTCCCCACCCCATTCCCCGTGAGATCTGCCAAGGCGACAAGCACTGAGGTCTGGGAACCCCCAGAGATCAGTCCAGCCCAAGCAGCGTCAGTTCAGGCAATATAGATCCCATCAGGCCACCTGCACACACCCATGGAACGAGATCTGGTGGAATCAATAGATTCCACCTGGTCACGGCTAGGAAGCTCTCAATAGCTAGCTAACTAAGCCTCGCTTCTGTAGGAGCACAAGTCTAGGACAAGGAGGTTCCAGAGGTCTCGGCCACTGAATAACAACAACTGTTTACTTAGGACTTGCAACTTTCCGTGTTCTTTGCATTTTCTCCCCACAAGGGCCACCCGAGAGGAAAGACTGACAAGAGTCAAGAGATGTGGCTCAACCTGTTAAGCTCCCAGAAAGCTCAAGCGCACAGGTGAATCCCCCCCGCACTGTCTGAGTTTGAATCCTTGCTTCCCATTTATCAAGGAGCATGCCTGGAAAAGGGTTTGAGCTCCCATTTTCCTTCTTAGGACATTCATGAAATACCCCAAGAAGTCTTAGGGCTTCAGGGATCCTCCTGGCACATGGTGGGACCTCACAGAGAGTGTCTGCACTCCCTCACCAGTCCACAAAGAAAGCAAAGCTTTTTCCCCCCACCCGAAGGAAGAGCCACAGATGCTATTCCACAGGTCCTCTCCACAGAAGTGACACATACCTCATGGCCACATTGCTTCCATCGATGACCACAGGTCTCAAGTCACTGCCCTCCTTGTCCTCCTCTGGGAGTGAAGGTTCTAGAGAGGAAGGCTTGGGGGTGCTTCCACCCCTGGGCACCAGAGGGGGCTGGGGACAGGGGTCTGTCGAGGTCTGGCACTCTCGCTCAGTAGCTGAACCATGCTTCACCAGCTCCCCCAGCACGGTGTTGGTGTCCGCTTGGACCCCCAGCTTCTGCAGGACACTGTGGATCTCGGAGGACGAGTAGCCCAGTTTTCGGAAAAAGTCCACCTTCATCTGCAACTCAGCAGAGGCCTCTTTAGCCTCAGGATCCTGGGGTGGCTGAGGGCGACCCCGGCAGCTGTGGCTGTCTTCAAGATCCCACAGACTCATGGTGGGGCTGGCTTCTTGGACAGGCTTCTTTCCACGGGGGTCACTCATATCTCAGATTCTTGGAAGGCGTCCATCACAGCTCCTATTGACCAGACCACAGGGTTAGGGGCAAGGAATACCCAATGTAGCTCTCTTCTTCTGCCTCTCTCCCCCACAGGATGAGGCAACATGAACCGAGGTGACACTATCCAAAGCCATCCTCACGTGCCAGCTTAGGCTGTGCTCTCAAGAGCTCTCGACAAGGAGTTATTCTCATATGAGGGAAACTGAGGCACAGTCAGTAAGAATTTACTCAAGGTCGTCAACTCATAGTTTGTCACACAAAAAAAATTTGAACTTGTCTGACTCCACCCCCAAACCCGTCCTGATCCACGCCAACCCAAGGGACCCAAGAGGCAGGGGCGGGGCTCTCAGAAGGAAACTGGGGGCTGGAAGTGCGCAGGGGACTCAGGGGCTTCCCCGTTGTGGCCATCGCCTTCGTTCTTCAGTCCCATACTAAGAGCCCAGGGCCGGAGTCCCATTCCAGGAAGGACAAGTTTCCGGGGTGACCCACAGGGAGAAAAGTTGCTGGGAGACTCTGGTTGGCTACCGGGCCCGGTGACGCGAGGCGGTCCCGGCTAGAGCCTCGCGCATGCTGGGTGCCCTAAGACAGCCCGCTCCACTCACCAGGGTGAACTCGGCGGGGTCCCGGTGACCCGCGATGGAGACGCGGCCCGCGACCCTCCCGAGGTCAGTCCCATCGCAGCGTACCACCGGTCCCACCCCGCAGCACTCACTCACCCCGCCGAGCGCCGGACGCAGCCCGTAGCGTGTCCATGGAGCCAAGTCCCGAGGTCGGACGGCACCTTCGTAGCTGCGACAGGCGGGCAGGTGCTTTAAGGGCCGTGACGCGGAAGCCGGGCAGGGCCGCCGCCCCTTCCTGCTCCGCCCCGCTCCTGCCCGGCCCCGCCCCCGGCAGACCCGCGCTGGTCCCGCCCCGTCCCTGACCAGACCCCGCCCAAGCATCCTTAGCCACGCCCCTGGCCACTCCGAGTCTGGGCGGCCCGGAGCTGGTGCCACCCGACTGCTTAAGGGAGGCAGGCTCTGCAGAAGCAGGTTCTGCGCACTGTGCAAAACCGGAATATAGCACGGCTATATTCGATGGTTCAGCTCAACAACTTGACAGGTCCACCGGCCTGGTCCAGACTTCCAAGTGCACAAGTGGGGCCACAGCCATTGGAGGTGGCACCTTCCTGTCTGGTGGAGACCAGGACACTCCATTTCAGTTCCATAGCCTGTGTCTGAAGCCGGTTCAGAGATGCAACCACACTCGGGGCCAGGGACACTTTTCCTGAAATAAATACTTTCCCAAGACAGGAGGGCACCACCACCACAGATGCACAGTGGTGGAGGAAAACCAGAGAAAGGAGGGATATTGACACCAATCTCTATGGGAGAGTTCATGAAGAATGCTGGTAAGCACACTGCAAAAACTCATCCTATCCCTCACTCTCAAGAGGCGACAGGTCACTGGTCAAGATCCCTCAGATGAGCACAGCCCTTTACTGCGTCTGCCTGGGGCTTAGGTAATGGACAGATCCTTCTGCTCTGTATTTCCTTTGGGTTTCGTCATTCTTTCTGGTACAAGGTCAAGCTTCACAGCCCATGCTGGCCTTGAACAACCCAGTGGCCTCCTACCTCAGCCTCCTGAGTGCTGCAGTTACAGGCAGGAGCTATCCTGCTAGCTCCATTTACCCCTGAGAGATGCAGAAAAGGCTGGATGGCCTCAGCCAGAGAGACTAAGACCAGGAGATCCCATTCCAGAGCACCAGGGACCACTGTCAGCATTCTGAAAACCATTGTTGGCCCAGGGCAGAGGAAGCCTGGCTGTCAGTGTGTGTGTATGTGTGCGCGCGTGCGCGCGTGCGTGCGTGCGTGCGTGTGTATGCCAGAAAAGAGAGAGGGGCAGAGGAGAGGGAGAAAGGGACCCCAGGACCTGCACATGGAGGACAAAGTCTTTTGTGTCACCAGCATGCTTGTATATAGGGAAACTGAGGCTCAGGAAGTCAAAACACCCAAAACTACGTGCTTATTACCGAGTATCAATACTTTAGTCATGTTACACCTGCCTTGTCAAATGTAGGTGTCCTCTAAGAATGCTAGCTGTTTAATAAAATGGTTTTATAGTAAAAGACACTACAGATACAACTGGACATGTTCAGCCTAAAAAATGATAGCAATAATTCTATTGACTTTACTTATCTTTTTTAGTTATCTTATTTACATGCATTGGTGTTTTGCATACCATGTGCATGTCTGGTGCCCCAGGAGGCCAGAAGGGGCTTAGGACCCCTGGAACTGGAGTTACAGATGGTTGTGAACTGCAGTGTGGGTGCTAGAAATCAAACCAGGGTCCTCTGAAAGAGCAGCCAGTGCTCTTTACCGCTGAGTTATCTCTCCCACTCCCAATAATAATTTTTAAAACCTTGCCTATGTTATCCTTTGTATTATTTTTGAAGATTTATTTTATTTATGTGTCTGAGTGTTTTGCCTGCATCTAATTTTGTGTACCACATGCTTGCCTGGTGCCCTCAGAGGTCAGAATCGGGTGTCAGATCTCCTGGAACCGGAGTTACGGACTGTTGTGAGCTGTCATGTAGGAACTGAACCTGGGCTCTCTGTAACAGCATCAAGTGCTCTTAATGGTCGAGCCATCTCTCCAGCCCTGTTTTGTTGTTTTGAGTTAGGGTCTCATGGAGACCAAGCTAGCCTTGACTTCACTAAGTAGCAGAGGCTATCCCTGAATCCTAATCTTCTCCCTGTAGATCCTACATGCTGGGGTGACAGGCATGTGCCATCGTGCCTGGCTTTCCATGCATCTATCACCTAATGTGGAAAGGAGGCTGGTGTGGTACCTTTGAGGACTCCTGGGTGCCCCCACCACACCGCTTTCCTGCATCTGGAGGAACTGCCGTACCAGTCATTCCCCCGAGTTGCTCCCTTGTGTTAACATTATATTGTTTGGCCATGCTTTCTGTCTAGAATTTTAGGTAAATAGACTCCTTCTACAATGAAAAGGCTTCCCTTTTCCCACAGGTCTCTGATGGTGAAAGTCCATGTCTGTTGCCTGCATACTACACTTTATTTGGTTTTCTGCTGAAAAGCATCCTACTTCATGGAGAAACTCAGAACTATTTATCCCTTTGCTTGTATTGGGTGTTGTTTCTATGATTTGGATATTATCTGTTTTCTTCTTTTTCTTTTTTTGAGGCAGGGTCACACTGTGTCCCTTAGCTCGCCAGGAACTCACGATGCAGACCTGTCTGGTCTCAAACTCACAGAAGTCTGCCTGCCTCTGCTTCCCAAGTGCTGGGATTAAAGGTGTGTGTCACCATACTGGCTTTCTTTCTTTTCTTATTTGCATATTTATCTATTGACAAAGTCTTGCTGTGTAGATAAGGCTTGATCCTAATTTGTGTGTAGTGGTAGCTGTTTGAGCCATGCCCTGAAGCACTGCCCCCAGTAAGGCAGCTGTAGCTGTGACACCTGCCTATGACCTTAAGGTACCTGCCCCTGGGGCGTGGCCGCTGGGGGACTCTGAAGACCTGGGATGCGCAATCTCTCTTGGCTAACTCATGGTTTGGATGCTGAGATCTTGGACCAAGCTGCTCAGCGTGGGACATAGCTCAGCTTTCCCAGACCCTATGATAAATCTCCCGTGGTTGTGAGTTTACCCCCAAATACATTCCTTTGGTCATTAAGCTGATTCCGTGGATTGCTATCAGTTTAATCGCATTATTTGTGGTCTTCCTGTCTTTGTCTCCTGAGTGCTGGGATTACTGACATGCACCACCATGGCTTGCCCTCATATAATTGGAGAATGGAGAAAATGTCATTTAGAGGTTGGGAAGGGTTAAGTTAAGGCTCGGAGTTGGTGGGGCTGGAAATCTTGCAGCTTTCCCTGCTGCATCCAGCTCCCTTGGAAACCTGCTTTGCGGAGGCTTTGGGAGGCTGCCAGGAGGAGGAAGTACACATGGCTAGCTGGTCCTGAGGTTGTTCCTTGAGGCTTACTGAATGTCATCAAAACATGTAGGCATGTGCTTATTTGGTTCCTGGCCTTATTTACTTAAGCTGGAGGGTTGAACAGAAAGAGAATCCAACTCATCCTTGCTGAGTGCCAGCTCATGACTGGTGCTGGGCATGTGGCATGCTCAGGGTCACTCCTGCTGAACTCAGCACACTGAATCCCCTTTTTCATGTGTGCTCAGCGATAGTGGGGCCATTCTCTAAGGTAACCGCCGTTCAGATGGCGAAAACATTAAGTGATATGTCCGAGTTAAGAACCACTTCATCTGCCTGGGGCCTCCTCTGGTGAGGGGACTAGACAGGGGCTTCCACCTGTGTTCCCAAGCCCTGTGCTGTCCAGCACTTAAAGAGGCAGCTGGCAGGGCCAGCGATGAGTCATGCAGTTCCCCATAAGCCACAGTCTCCCTCTCTTCCGGTTTGTGACGATGACTCCTTCCTGAGACACCCTCTTCTGCAGAAAGCCCTGGCTGCTCCTGAGAAGCCATGCCCTGTTTACAACTGGGTTTTGCAAGCGTTGGCCCAGTTCCCAGGAGCCCTATGGGTCTGATCATCCCAAACTCACATCTTGCATGCCTGTCTTGGAAGCTAGGCTTTGCCACTTCCTTCCTAGAGTAGTCCTGTCCTTTGTCACCTGGAGAAGGTCTAGAAACTTCTGGACTGTCACCCCTTAGGGATAAGTGGGGAAGACTAGAGAGGGAAAAGTCCCAGAAATGACTCCAGCTCAGTCTGGGGATGACAGAGGAACTTGAGCCCCCTCTAGAGGGCTGAACAGTGACTCTCATGCGTTAGCTGAGTGGCTGCTGAGTGGCTAGGACTCCTGCAAGCCACGAAAGCCTCCAGTGTTTTGAGTCTTTATGTGGGATCCAAGGATTGAATTCCAGTTGTCAGGCTTGTGCACCAAGTGTCTTTACCTGCTGAGCCATCTGGCTGGACCTGGTGTATGTTTTATTATCTATCTATCTATCTATCTATCTATCTATCATCTATCTCCCTACCTACCTATCTATTTTCAAGACAGAGTATCACTGTGTAACCACCTTGGCTGTCCTGGAACTAGCTCTATAGACCAGGCCTCCTGCCTCTGTCTCCCAGAGTGCTAGGATTAAAGGCATGTGCCACCACCAACTGGTGTATGTTTTAATAAAAAGAAAAAACGATTAAGATTTTTTTTTTAAATGTTTGGGTATTTTCCTTGCATGTCTGTGCCCTACATGCATGCAGTATTCAGGGAGGCCAATAGAGGGCCCTGGATCCCTCAGAACTGGAGTTACAGCCTGCTGTGAGCCGCCACCATGTGAGTGCTAGGATTCAAACCCCTGTCCTCTGGAAGAGCAGCCAATGCTCTTAACTGCTAAGCCTTCTCTCCAGCCCTGGTTTTAAACATTAGCTGAACAATTAACTTCTTTTTAAAAATCAGGTTTTCAAATGTGGCACCACGTATTTGTATTATTTGCTTTTAAAGAAAAAAACACTTCTTTTTGTTTAAGTTTCTTGGTTCTTTTGAGACAAAGTTTCACTATGTAGCTTTGGCTGACCTGGAACACATTATAGCAGTGGTTCTCAACCGTCTAATGCTGTGACCCTTTAATACAGTTCCTCATGTGGTGAGGACAACGAACCGTACATTATTTTTGTTGCATCTTCATAACTGTAATTTTGATACTGTTATGAATTGTAATATAAGTATCTGATATGCAGTGTAGCTGAAGGGGTCACGAGCCACAGGTTGAGAACAGCTGCATGGCTACAAGCTGGCCTCGAAATCATGGCAATCCTCCTGCCTCTACCCCTGCCTCCTGAGGACTAGGATCACAGTGTGTGTCATCATGCCAGCCTGAAATATTTGTTTCTTTGGAGCGGTGTCTGATCCTAGGGCTGGGGCAAAGAGAGGTGAACCTGTGGCACCTCCTAGTGCCAGATAGTTAGGACACACCTGACCATGGAAGAAAGGCGCAGGGTAAAGGGTGCCGGGCAGGTGGAGCTCCAGCAGCTCCCGCTGGAACAATGTTCATGAGGGTCACAAAGCAAAACTTTCGTTTGTTCATTTTGTTTTGAGACAGGGTTTCTCTGTGTAGTCCTGGCTGTCCTGGAACTCCCTCTGTAGACCAGGCTGGCCTTACACTCACAGAGATCCACCTGCCTCTGCCTCCCGAGTGCTGGGATTAAAGGTGTGTGCCACCACCGCTGGACTTTCAAAGCAGAACATTTGATTCCAGCTTCAGCTATCTCAAATAATAAGCTGGAGGGGACTGGAGAGATGGCTCAGGGGTTAAAAGCACTGGCTACTCTTTCAGAGGACCTGCATTTGATTACCAGCATCCACATGGTGTCTCACGATCTGTAACTCCAATCCCAGAAGATCGGATGGATCAGACACCCTCTTCTGGTCTCTGTGTACAATAGGCACACACATGGTACATAGACATACATGCAGGCAAACACCCATGTAATAAAACAAATGAAATCTTTTCTTTCTTTCTTCTTTTCCTCTTTCTTTCTTCCTTCTCTTCCTCTTCCTCTTCTTCTTTTTGAGATAGGATCTTTCTCAAAGAACCCACTCTGTAGATGGGGGGCCCTTGAACTCACAGATATCTGCCTGCCTCAGCCTACCATGTATTAGGATTAGAGGCGTGCACCACCTCACTTGACCCAAAATAGATAAGTATTAAAAAGAGTAGGGTGGAGAGCAATTAAAGAAGATATACAATGTCTTTTTCACAATGCACACGCACTCACACACGTACACACACAACTCTTGAAAAAGCAAAAGAAAACACATATGTTTTCTGACTTGTACAAAAGTTGTGCTTCAGTGATTGGCCCTAGATGTGGTCTTGTCATCACTCAGCTCTGCTGGTTACGTCCTGTACCTGAGTTGGTGTACCTGAATTGGACCCATGTGGGGACAACATCCAAAGTCTATGCTTGAGGCCTCTTTGTCTGGGGGCTTTGATGAGATGGCCCTTCTGCCCGCCCTCCTCCTGGCTGCCCTGATCCGGTTACCCCAGCTCCCTCCTTTATGGCCCTGAAATGGCTCAGCAGGCTGGAAAGTCCCTGCAGGCTGGCCCACCGGAAACTCTTTTATAGACCAGAGACTGGAGTCTACGGGAGGCCTTGCCTTGGCTTGCCGGGTTCATGTAGGTCATGCTGGGAACAGGGTGAGGCTGACTTTCTCCACCCCAGGCATCCCTAGCCCTATTTGTACAAAGATGAAAATCAGCTGCCTACTGGGCTCAAGTCCCTATGACTCTTCTTGGACCTCCCCACCCCACCCCAACCCTGGACCAGCAGGTGCTGGCTAGAGAGCCAGATGGAAGTCCCTAATGTTGGCAACAGTGTGTGTCTCACCTAGTTTTGAACCTCCAGGAAGAGATGGGCCCGAAGGTAGGTAAAAGACTGAATGTCAGTCACCGAAATCACTGCCCTGAAGGCTCAAAGAGGACTGTGGAAGTCCTGAGTGTACACATCAGGGTTGGACCCTCAACTAGAGGTCGAATTCCCCAGTAATACACAGGAAGCTTCTAGAAGACATGTGACCTCCCAAGGGCAGTAAGTAGGGGTCTCGCTGAGTTGCCCTGCCGTGGAGATTTCCTTGCTGAATGCCCAGGGAGGCACTGCTTTCTCCCCTCTGTCTGCGGCTACTGAGGATTGGCCAGGTCCCATCCCCGGAGAACTGGGGTGGGAGGGCCCTGATAGCCTTCATTATGTTTTGGATTGCCCTCCTCTGCTGTCCCCCGCTTTCCAAGCCCGGCTGACAGATTTCCTGTTTGAAAAGGTTGTGCGTGTGCCTGTGGATCCAAAGCTGGAAGGGAGCTCAGGGCTCCAGCTAATCTGTCTGTGAGGAAAACCACAGGGATGGAGGACTGAGTGGGGCCAGGAGGGACGGGTCACAAGGCCCTATGTGACCACTTTATAGGATCTGGGGGCCTCCTGTGCGGACATCAGCTCACACGAGTCTCGTTCGTGATCACACTCAGAAAAGTGTCCTCATGGCAGCACCCCACAAACCCTGGAGTTCACCTACATGTGATTCTTCTGGTCAGAAGTCAGCTGGCCAATAAGGCTGCCAGCGTTTACCTCTGCAGCACCCTTTGCCCCACTCTCTGCCTAACAGGGGATTTCCTAGCCGTGTGACTTGGTCAGACGTGACCCACTCAAGGGGAGGGGTCTGGTCTGCATAAGCAAGTTAGAAAATCTCATCCTTCAGGTTATAGTCATTGGTCCAGAAAAGATGCAGGCCCAACTTAGATGAGCCAGAGTTAATCAAGGTGTCTCAATTCTTGTCTTTTTTTTTTTTTGATAACTGGGAAAGGAACTGCTTTCTGCTCATTATGAATGAGGAAAGCCAGTGATGCCTGGAATTTCTGGCTTCCTTGGAATCATCACAGGAGGAGAAGCTGACAGTTGAAAAAACCACAGGTCCTTTGTATCAGCTGCTGGATCAAGCCTTACTTGAAGCTATCCCCGGTTCTAGGTTTTCAGGTGCTATCTGCCTGTCAATACTATTACTCGCAGTTTAAAAATCCCTTCTAAAGATAAGTAATTACTTAACAACTATATAGAGCTTAAGGTAAAATCTTACAAACTATGAGGTCTGTGTTTGGAAATAGTACAATAAATGTTTAGTCAAAGGCAGGGAATTGGCGGTGCGGTTCAGCCTTGGCTGTTTGGCACGTTATCAAACTAGGAAAGTCATGAGACTTACTTAGGGATTTACAGCTGCTTGCAAGCCCTCATCCTTTTCCATTATTATTATTATTATTATTGTTATTGCTTGTTTTTTAAGACAGTTTCTCATGTAGCCCAGGCTGGCCTCAAAATCATTATATAGCTGAAGGTAACCTTGACCTTCTGATC
Source organism: Peromyscus eremicus (assembly GCF_949786415.1). Taxonomy (NCBI): domain Eukaryota; kingdom Metazoa; phylum Chordata; class Mammalia; order Rodentia; family Cricetidae; genus Peromyscus; species Peromyscus eremicus. Next base: position 136,247,934 of record NC_081417.1, read on the forward strand.
CTCCTGCCTCCACCCACTGGGATGACATGGATGGGTTACTATGCTTGTTTTTTTTTATGCTGTGCTGGGAATTGAACCCTGAGCTTTGTGCATGCTAGCCAAGCACTCTACCAATTCATTGGCATCCCCAGCCCCCCACCCACTAATTATTGCTATTCACTGAATTTCTCTGCATCCCCAGAGAAACCATCACTCCACATTTTTATCCTTTTCTTTTGTGTTTTCCCAATAGGAGGATGACAACAGTTCCTTTCATTTTCCAAATAGGGAAGCAGAAGCCCAGAGAGGCTGGCGATTAACCAAAGGCCACACAGCATGGTGATTGTAGAGCTGCTCAAGGTCCCAAATGTCCTGTCTGTCCCCTTGTGCCAGCTGCTTCTCCTCCATTCAGGTGGTGTGGGAGAGTCAGTGTCTGCTGTGGCCCTCCTCTCCAGCTGCTGAGTCAT